>NW_026622699.1:600000-1184051 GCF_028826965.1 Penicillium alfredii | reverse complement strand
CCTCTCGTACCCTCAAGAACTTTATCATTTGAAGATAAACATCCTGGTATCAATCAATATAATAGGTGTATAGGTGATCCTATGGCGAAATGCCACCTATGTAGTAGAGTCGGTATAAGTAGGAATATTTAGGTAAAACATGAACTTTGGACAGAGTGATAGAGGAAGAAAAAAAAAGAAAATAGAATGATTTAAAACAAGAAGAAACAATTTTAATGAAGTTAAATCAAACGTATAACGTAATCATGATATATCGCTTTCTATTACGTTTTGTGAAATTTACGAGAGCAAGGCACGGGTTAGCAGCTTACGATTCACTAGTAGAGAATCGTTCACAGGAAGATATAATCATATATAGGTAATAGAAAGAGGATCAGCTAAAACAGATACGAGGATATAAAGTGCCAAACATGCATCAAGGCCAACAAGGGCGGTGAACAGGCAGCTAATAACCAAATGAATAAATCATATAGAATACAGAAGTAATATGGTATTGTAATCAGGATGTAAAGTTCTAGTGCCCTGGAATAGGTATCCGTGTTGTTTTAAGCTACAATTAGACAGAAAACGGCTCACTAGATACAGAAGTTGGGTCTTCTTTGTCTGTAGAATCAGTTGAGTTTAGCTTCTGTTAGCTTGTCCGCAATTTGAGGTGGATGATCGCAAGGAGCAACACTGTTCAGATTCAAACTGGCCCCGCCCAAGAAGGTATTTAAGGCGATAGACCATCAAGAGTGCCAAAGATAGAAGCACCCCCTATCCTCCTTACATTTACTACATCGGACAGATGGGTTTTCGACCTATGGTTCCGGGTTGGGTAGAGAACCTAGGAACCGACAATGTTCTCACGGAGTAGTACAGCCATATTCGAAATCAGTTGCCCTATGTTCTCCACGAATTGTTCCTGAACCCAACTCAATCCATATACTATATATGGCCTAGCCGTAGGTCCCTTGCTTCCAAGTATAGACTATATTTTATATCTACAGTTGTACAACCTGTCATGATGTACGGAAACTGATGCAGGTGGTACCTCTGTGCCCCTCCTTCTGTTTGTCCAACTTTTTGAGGTCCTGAGTTCTTGGGCGAGACCTCGGTTATACCACGCAATGTGGGTGTCCGACTCGCTTACCCACCTGACCTCGTAGCTTGCTGAATGTTAAAGAGGAAACTGAGCAGGAGCTGAATCAATATCGTCCTGCAGGAGGATAACTAATAGTAAAATCACTACGTTCTCAGTTGTCACTTTCAGCACTGCTGCTTCTCCTACACTTCTTGGACTATAGGACTGATGAGGTAAAGTTGTGGTTCAAACACTTTCCCATGCCTGCTCAGAAGCAGAAACATGAGCATCCACGCCGAATTCAAGGATTTTCGAAGAACCATATGAAGAGGCTGTCTCCCTAGGGGATTCGCTTTCTCTTCTCTCCTTACCCCCTTTCACTCCCCGACCTCTCATCAACCATCATCTGCTCATAATCATTCTTCCATTATTTACATGTCTGATACCACAGTGCCTTCTGGGCCGCCGGATAGTTACAATAGGAAGACTCATGATTGATCTACAGACACCCTCAACTTCACTTGTGGTCGACGGCAAAGCCCGATTGCATAGAGAGGCATGAAAGCTGGATTGGGAGGTTGTCTCTAAGGTGTGGCTTTCTCAACCGCATCATCGCTTATCCCATGGACATGGCAAGGTCAGCATCGAAATATGGTACTGGCAGATTTGTTGGCAAACTGAGTTCAATTAGAAGGTTGGTGCAAGGCGGTGAAAGGACCGTGTGTAATGTATGGTGGATATTGCGTTGACGAGTTTTGAAGGTATAGTCTCCGGAAGGAGGAATGGAAAGATAGAAAATAAGGCATATAATTAGGAAGAGGTTGCTTGATATTTAATTGAGGCGGTGACAGTAATAGCCTTTTGGCGTTTCTAGATTGGGTGAGCTTAAATTAGGTGTTGTTGTGCAACGTGAGCTGGTACTCCAGCGTGAGCTATGGAGCTTGGCAGTAGCCACGGGAAGGACTCGGTCGTACGCAGGCAGGTACGGACGGCAGTGATGAGCCGATGCAGTAACACATCACATATTTCCCGGACTGATCTCATCGAGTTACATGGCCGATTATTCCACTACCGCACTCCCCTACGTATCAAAAAAAGCATAAGAAGGACGCAATGCTGGGCAATCTCCATAACACCGCTCAGGTCGTCCCTGCTTAGGTCATTCAGATGGATTCTTTGCAGGCCCCTTTCAATATTACATGGTAATGGTTCATTTGTTACTATTAATCCTTTACGATTACGGGTGAACAGGATTGTGCGAAATTTACCACCAAAGTTAGATTAGGTGTGTTTCAGGTTAGCGTTCTGGAAAGAATACACCAGATAATGTAAGGGTAAACTGATTTTACCATAAATTGCTATATATCCATTTATTGATAGATGTATGCGTTCACTCTCCATTAAACTGTATTTTGGGTTCTTTATCTTCAATGTGCCCCTTCACTGCTCTCTCCCAGCCTCAGGAAGCCTCTCGAGTATGCCTCCTACCAGAAGCTTATGTACTTGCCCACCGGGCTGTGGCCAATCACAAGCGTAACAGCTGGAGTACTCCATCCCCGATAGTCCTCCGAGACTGTTTTGTAACGCTAGACTCTCTCTTCGCCTTCTTCGTAATAAATTCTTGGAGCACTTGACAGCAATCTTGTCACTACTTCGCCTCACTCGAGTCATAATAGTCGATTAGCTAAAATAGCTGTCTTCGCTGACAACACACTTTGTCGGCCAGCATTTTAAAATACTTTCTGAAACAGGAAACAACGATAAACTAGAAATCCCTCAGGGCTGAACGACCAAAGCAGAGACGACACGTAAACATTCGGAAGTGCAAGCATTGCAAACCGCGTTGCCTGGAAAGTCATGGCCATGGTCTCCACTTTCTCTCTTTCCTACTGCTGGATTCGGAACGTCATCGAGCAAGCCTTAGTAGGTTCAGCATCAATTACAGCCAATCTATCCACTAGTATCCAGGAACATGCCTCCGGGCAGTTGAAGGCGAAAGTGCCTGAAGTAAGCGGGGACCGGATTATTAACGCAGTCGGTGTCTTACCATAGACCTTTCTTGGAGTGGCCCAGGACTATTAAATACTCCATGCAGATGCTTATGGGATTAACTAAATCATCTGTGATCCGATGGGCAGCACGGTTGAGATGGTCAGGCAGGCATTAGAACTGCAGGCTGTGGTCGCTGCACCGAAGGGAGAACTGAATAAGATTATACAGCCCCTAAAGCCTGGTTGGAGCCCTCAAGGGGAAGTTGAAATGAACGGACCACATACAATGATGTTCAACTTCCACATTGTGGGTTTCGCGCTGCCTCGTTCACCAAAGCAACGTGAAGCCCTTCTTGGAGCTGGATTGATGACTCTAAGCGTAGGTCACGCGCGGTAGCAAGAAATCTGTAGATCGTGTTCCAATCTCGGTGCGTTGGTGCATATGTCGATCCGGTAAGCCTATAGGTCAGCCGCACTTCAAGTTCTGGGGCCTGGCAACGCGGCTAGGCTCATCGATGGCCAATACAAAGAACAGATCCAGATGCGCCCTCGCATATGGATTCCACCTGACGGGATACCTCGCCAAAGCAAAGATCGCGGGGTCTACGGACCGATCCCACATGCTTTTAGCACCTCATGGGCAATCACCTCAGACCGGGGCAATCGCACGACCTTCCACCACAGGAAGCTCTCATGGATATCCCTTGACAAATAGAAGGAGTGGCTGGCCGTGGTGCATCTTCGTAGGGCTGCCACATCCACAAGCTATGATTGGGATGTTTGGGAGATTGGTCAGCTGGGGAAAGTGGGCCTGAACAAGCAGGAGGTCGCAGATCAAGCCGGTCAGGGTGAGGAAAACGCCTGATTTTCTGGAAGAATCATATGTTTTTGAGACATAGTCTAGAGTAAGATTAGCTTTGGTCACCTGTGGTGAAGCGCCCAAATCCACCCTACAGGCTGATCAAAGAAGACAAACGATGCCGTGTTGGTGGTCTCCTAGGGGCTGCAAACGTGCTTCTTCCACTTTCAGCATCTCTTGAGGAACTATCAGTGATTTAAAAGCCAACTTACGCGCCTCAATCTCAACCAGGCCGTAAATAAAGGAATACAGCATTCTCCGATTAGGAAAGAAGATTATGATCCATGCTAATACGAGGACATAAGCACCCACAGACCCGGAGTAGTATTCCTGTGAACTCCAGATCCCCTGATTGTCAAAAGGTCTTAGATAGTTTAGTCGGTAAGGGAGGGTTGGGTCAGGGAAATGTTACACAGGCACAGAGTGTGCCTTCTTTGGGTATTACAAACACCAGGAGAATGTATATCTGTCGTGTCAAGGCCTTTGGAAATTCTGAAGTTGTCCTTACCAGAAGCAGTCCCATTAGGCTCTTGGACTTTATAGACCGGGTCGATATCTGGGCAACTTCCAACGAACCACGAGGTCAAAACCATCAACCTCCGAACGCCCATGCAAGCCACACCCTTATCAGAATCAGCCAATACCAAGTTTTCATGGATTGATAAGACCCTTCGTTTCGCCATGGGTCCCAAAAAGCTACACAGCGATGCAACTGGTGGCTTACAGCCCCCAGGCAACTCTGGATTGGTGTTAGGCCTATCGCTAATGGCAATGCGGAAGATAAACAAACCTTTTTCTGATCACTAGCGACTTAGAGGAAGAGTCGCTTAGTTCAGCCCTGAGAGCAGAAGCATACATACCAATAGCGAAATAAGACGGACTCGTCGACGAATTCACCAATCTTGAATGATGTACAGCGACATTTTTCAACAGCGCGTTCAAGCGTATCTCGGCGGCAGCATGATTATCAATTTAAACCTTCTGCCAGTCCGCCGGGATGTGAATTAGACCATCGAAGACACCACCAGTTCGAATGTATACGGGCCTGCGATGACCATGGAAAGAAACCCAATGTGCAGATTGCCACCCCAAAGCGATGAAGTGGCGGAAGGGAGTTTCTTTCAACCAAAAGTCGGATCAGGAGCAGGATCAGGAAATGTCTTTGTGCTTTCGCATCACGGAAAGTACGCATCCCATGCGTCATCAGGCAACAACATTTAGCGCCCTTGGACTCAGATAATAAGTTCACATTGTAGATGTATTTATATAGCACTAAAACAATGCAGCGATGACCGGCCTGAAGCTATTTAGCCGAAAGATATCCCCTATTCAACCACAGCCACGCTATTCTCGAATAAGTGATGCGTAATGAAAATGAAATTTCTATTACAACCTAAATAGCATATATACCGTGATTGTATAGCTCCAAGTTTGTTGCCCCTACATATGATAGGTCGTTGTGGATTCCTTGAAGCTTTTGGACGTCAAGTGATACATGATTATCAATTTTTCATTGACCCCCCAAGATAGACTGAGCACATATCTATTATGCTTAAAATTGAAATAGTGGATTGGACTTCACTGGTAAGGCGTTAAGCACAAAACTTCGGACTTGCAACCTTATCACCTGCTGTCTGTCTACTATATCCGGGTACAGTAAAGGGGAGGTGTGGATGGCACAGTACATGGGCGCTCCTTGACTTGGGCTGCAACTATGCCTCAACCACACTCCTACTAGGGAAATCACCATATCAATGGCGCCTGATATTTCCTGACCTCTGCGCAATCACGTCCTGTTACCCAAGGCACAGCACAGGGGATACAAGTCTCTAGATCACATGCAATGGTATTCTTTTACGGCCCCCACGGCGCAGGTTTTAGAACACCTTTCAGTCTAAGCCCAGTGGCCAACTACATTCTGTAGGCCCTATTTCGGAATCAGTCCATTAATAATCTTATCATTAAAATAGTACATCACATGATGACATCGTAAGCAAAGGTAATATGGGATAATGGATGTCCGCTAAGAAATGCTAAAAGAATTCAAATATACAAGCCGGCGGGGAAAGGCATGATAATACATTCAGAGGTAAGGGACTGTAAGAAGATGGAGGTGGGGAGTACTTTGTAATTCCCGGGCACATACAAGGCTTGATTATAAATCATGCATAGAACCCCCGAGCCGAGATATAGATACAAGCCTAGGGTAATATAAGAAGTCACGGAGAAATATAGGTCCTGAGGCGATGGTCCTGGACCACTATTGTTCCAAACCCAACTAAGGTCCTGAAACTAAGGTCTTAGGACTTACTATAGTCTCAACACCTAGGTAGTCCTTGGGCAATGGCTCCAGAACAATTATAGTTCTGAGACCAGTGGTTCTGGGACAACCTCTAGGTCAAAGTCCTAGGACAAAAATAGCTCTAGTACCTCCGAATTTAAAACATGGTTCCAAAGCATGTCGTTGTCCGGGAACTAGCGTTCCGGGACTAAAGCGGTCGTGGGACATTCTTGTCCCAAAACACTGTCCTAAGGACTATACCTGTTCCAGGACTAGGGCACTGGTACTATGGGTGTTCTAGGACTTCCTGGTCCCAACACCACTTGGTATTCGCCGTAAATTTATTCACCCACTGGCTGCCTATCCACCGCCCTTGCTAGCTGATACACGAGTGGCTAGTTTGGGTCTTCTTATGTGCTTCATCAGATCCCTCTTTCTGTGCATATACATGCATATCCACTCAAAACGATTCCATGCTGCGTGTAATCCAAATTTTACCTACGTAAGTAAATTTTCTATATAAGTCATTACGTTTCCGGGCACCCAGCTAAGGGGGCCCCAAGGGTCGCCAAGTGGGGCCCAAAATCGGACGTAGTTTTTGGCCCCCCCTGGCTGTGAACCCGTACGTTTCCCTCTCTCATGAAATAGCGGACTAGCAATGGAGTGCTTTACGACTCAGGAAATTTTGCCTTTGATTCCCACCTCTCCTTTAGGCTAATATTTGACTTAATTTTTTCGATGCTTCGGGCTCATCGCATT
This sequence comes from Penicillium alfredii, assembly GCF_028826965.1. Lineage (NCBI taxonomy): Eukaryota > Fungi > Ascomycota > Eurotiomycetes > Eurotiales > Aspergillaceae > Penicillium > Penicillium alfredii. Next base: position 1,177,098 of record NW_026622699.1, on the reverse strand, counting down.
CTGCCACCACTTTCTTCGCTTTATTTCAGTCATGAAAACACCACCAACCTCACCAAATATTTTCCTAGATACTTATCGAAGTATCAGGATCGAACAAAAGTTGCTAACAGCTCACAAGCTTGCTAACGTAATATTTCGTTTATCATTTTAAATATTTCATTTATGTCCTGGCTAAAGTACCTCTCACTATATTACTGAATGTAAAGGGTTCACATTTCGAGAGATTCTTGAACATCGAAAAGAAAAATCCCTATAATTGTTGCCCTAGTTTGCAAGCGAATATATCCCTCAAAGAACTCACTATCCAGTACGTATCAATGAAAGCGCGTGAGGTTTGGGCGAACATACCAGTACAGGTAGGTGCTAGTTTAGTGCAGCCACTTTCGCCCCAGACGGACCCCTGGCCCAGTCGCCTCAGAATGTGAGTATCGAATATCTATAAGCACGTTAAAAAATGGCCATAATAGAGAGCTCCTTGCTGACTCACTCATTTTCTGTGGATAAAGCCTAGCGCTGAGGCCGCATTCAGAACCAAAACGCGCTTCGGGCCGGTTCCAGGTCGAGGGATCGGGTTTTGCTCCCTTATATCTAAGGGGGGTTTGATCTTTTGAGAATAACGCAAATCTGAATTTCATTTAGAGCCATTGAGAACTGCATAAACACCACCGCCCCGCTCATTGAAGCTCGCACCGGTGTGACCCATTCGTGGCGGCCAGGATACTACAGCCCGCATTCGATACGCCGATTCTGGGCACCCACTCCCACAGTTCGGTGTCAAAAGCTTTCCCGAGAACCCGAAATCTGCAATTGCACAATCCTGCTGCGTATGAACGGTCATTCGGTTCTCTTCCAACTGATTGACCCTGGCATGATATCTATCTCGCCACCTTTGGGCCATGTATTGCCTACGGTCCAACTGAAACTAATATTAGCTCGGTCACGACTTTTCGTGGGGCTAAGAAGACAGTATGGGATAGACATGTCATCGTGCATTGGTGAACGCAAATGGCCACGTCCCACAAACACCCTCCCTGGCATATGTTGCAAATCTAGTATGATTAAGACATGCTGATAATCTATGTTTTTTTGCTCGATAGGGCGCACGCTTCGACGCCCGGGCATCTGGGCCAAGTTTGTATTATCAACTCCGGCTATATACCGAACCATTGATGCTTTTGAGTAAGCCCCAAGTCATGGGCTATGGGCCGATCCACGTAGTCCACAAACCCATGTTCGGGTCAGGGGTCCAATTGGTAAACGGTCAAGCCTTGTCTCCCACAGTTCTTCTCTTCACCTGTCAATCTAATTTTTGGACAAAAACCCCCTACCGTAAAGAAATCAAAGTGGTCAAAGAAAAATGTCTGTGTGACCAAATCTTCTCTTGGAGGAAGATAAGACGCTTGACAAAGGCCAAAGTGACAGGCTAAGAAGCACCTGAGACTCACTAAGATGAAGTAGCAAATAAACCTTAGCTGGTTTACTGCTAGCATATATGTTCCTACGACTTTCCTGGGCATACTCTTAGGTTGGGGGGCACTGGCCCAGGCTATTTTCAGACTTGGCGGCCTTGTCAGTCAGAACTGACTAGCAACAACGTCGCGGGTTCGAAGACTCCCTTGAATCACTAGGCTCTAATTAGTCCAGTCTCATGTAATAAGAAACCTTTGTTAAGTACAGAGCATAATGTGGGGGTGCTCTTTGGGAGGGGGTTCGTTTCATTTTTCACTTAGTTTTCTTCTCTAAGTCTTCGTTTCTCTCGGAGAATTATATTTGTGCCGTTGGTTCCGCTTCAATTTTACTGCAAAAGTCTAAATATTACGATAGAGACCGTAAGCTCACTCTTTAGTCTAATTATTAGGTTCCACGAAATTCTGAGCATTTTTGTACATCACTCACATTAACCAGTATAATTGTTCCAAATTAGTGTTGACGTTAACTAAGAGAGGGCCCGCTGTATAACACGGATCTTGAATTACATGTTTTGTTCATAGTGTTTCCTAGTTAGGAATTTGATAGTATCAAACCCAATCTTTGCATAGATAGTCTTCTTTGGCACTAATATACATATCCCTAATATCAATTCTAAAAAAAGGGGATAGCAGAAAAACAAGAGCCCTCAGTTCTTATTAGTTGTGCCAAAAAAAAGCCCCGTCAATTAATATTATGCTCATTTCCTTAAAAGTATCAATGGCTCAATGGTTTCTCTTTGACCACTTTGGGATATGATCATGAGAACTTGAATATTTTAGCCTTTCACCCTTACAAACAAAAGAGGCACATGACATACATTCCTACACTCGTGGTAAGTGGGATTAGGCGCTATCATCTATTTTGCCATTGTGATATTGTTATTATTAAACAATACTTTAATTGTCTCTATCTGTAATTGGTGCCGGCACCAAGTTAATGATTAGACATATGTGAAGGAGACTGATCGCCTAGACCAACTAGTGTAGCTGCAGTGTTCACGTACCCGAAAACCATACTGTGAATTTCCTACTTACGCTTCATACATTCAGGGGTATCTCGTTATATCTGGTTGATGCATTAATCCTTTTATTATCTGCTGTGTAGGAGCCTACATGAAGGTCTGGGCAACCCACCTTATCTTTGGTGACATCGAAACAGGTAACATATTACTTATGGCAAACTGGCTCTATATTCATTTTACTAATAATTCTGATCCTGTATACTGATCAGCGAATGGTGTATTTCATACTGTCCCTCCAATTGAGGATTTCATGATGATATTTTGTGTGAGAATCCTGATATAGCTTTTTAAAAAATTTCGCTTGGTTTCATACCGTTTAGTTTAATACCACCTTATGCTATAAATTGCTAAAAAACTGAACCTATATACATAAGAAAAAAAATTAATTTGTTATGACATATCACTAATTACCTTCCAGGCGATATGTATTTTATAGACATTGCTACAGCAGTGTCAAGAAACATTGTAGTTTCAAATTAGTCAGTCGGATTTGAGAGATCTTGATTGAAAAGTGATTCCTGTCCTATGTAGTTGAAGGCAGTATTATATAAACATAGATAGATATATATATATATATATGATTTAGATGGCCATGTTTTTGTATTTAGAAGTTTTTGGAGTGGAATCATACACTGTCATTGACATTTTCGATTTTAAAGCCTTAGGATCCAAACTTTTTAGTAGCGCAGAATATTTTTGGGCCCCGTTGGTAAATAGAGATCGTCGAGGCTCATAGGGAACCATGGCGGCCGGTATGACATTTGTCGGCCCAAAAGAATGTCGCCGAACAGATGTGGGGTTGGGTGGGAAATGCGGACCAATTCACATATCCTTCGGTCGTAAGGCAGAGGCAGTCCTCTCATCTGTCTACCTCCGTTTGTTATCTATCTGTAAAAAGAGCGCATGCATTTACCGTCGTTGTCTCTGGTATATATATGAACCCGATTCTCCAGTGAACAACCACCAGATTGGAATTCCAGATAAGAGAAAGGGGGTCCTTTCTTGGTTCCCTGTATGTCCGTGCCGTCCCAGCCCCACCTAGAAGCCGAAGCATTGTGAAAGCGGAATGATCTGCGATAATCCAAACTACGCTAAAGACTGGGTGTGGATACTGTGCCCCGAGCGGGAATGTGGCATGTCCGGTTTACAGGCGGGAAGCTACTGTATGTAGCTGTAGAAATCAGTAGATTCTGGGTTGTATTGTTAGGGGAGCTGAATGACCGTTTCTTCTTCCTTCTTCCTTATTCTTTCCTTTTTCTTCGCCGAAAAGAGACCCCGGGTCATTAATACACGCTAGGTGGGGGCTGAATTAAAATAGAAGAGTATAGGACACTAAATATGGATATATGGACCTGAATTGGGTTCCTGTATCTCATCTCTATTCCAGTAACACCACTGCTACTTAAATGACTGATCTCTGGCCGTCCTCTCCCAATTAGAGATAGAGCACTAACCATAAGTGACAGCGAAAATGTCAGCAGAGGACCAATCCTTCGGAGAAGGATTCCCCAGGATAGATTTAGTGGCATAGTGGTAGAAGCGGGGGCAAATATCACCTCCCCACCACTTGCCCGCCGTCGCTCCCTCGCGTCCATACGTAGACGTCGTCATGCACATTATAATTCGGCACCAATCAAACCACCCCCGGCACGTAGTCACAGGACCCGGTTGCTATCAACCATTCTGACAACTGTAATACGATCTATCATCTCGCGTAGGGTAGCAGAGGCCCCTGGAGTGCCTATGACTAGATACCAATTCAATATAGGTAGGCATTCTTTCCTTGCCAGGTCTACTTGCTTTCCATGGTAACAAGAGTATTCAAGGTGGGTTTCCGGCTGCCCGAGCCATCGGCGAACATATCTTTGATTGGTTGGTCGAATTACCCCTAGCTTAAGGGAAAGGTAGGTGGCAGTCTATTCTGGAGTCTGTCGCTATATTACTCCGAATAGAACGCATGACCGCCTTCACCCACATCGCAGTGATCAAGAAACATCGTATAGAGATAACCTCGAGTAGACCGAGCGAACCACCATGCCGTGGAGGTGGATCATCGAGTCTGAAGTGTTGTGTCTTGTTTCACTGAGCAGGCGCGCCATTGTACATGAGGCGTGTCTGAGTTCTTTTTCTTATATTCATACTATGGGTTCCTATAAGGGTTATGTCAACTATCTCATCCCACTCGGAAAGTTTCTATAAGCATATATTCTATACCAGCAATCAATTTTAAAGGCACGAATGGATTCATTAAAAGGAGCCAGGCACCTTGATCCATAGCCAACCCGTGATTTGATGAAGTAAGCCACGGGATAGGGATACATCAAATTAGCACGTCATTCTCTTAGATAAAGCGAAGGAATTACCTAAAATTCTGACGTGCTGTCGTTAACGTACTCCACAAGCGAGCGAGCCACGCCAAAATACATAGTAAATGCAATAAAATACAACCTCGAATCTCAACATTTATTATTTTTAATTATATTTTGCTATATAGCTCCTATTATATACAATCATTTTATTAGATTACATGAGTCTAAGCTCTATTAATATAGTGGTTGTGGAGATATATATCTCCAGATATTGTCAAAATATACAGTGTATTTTTTGTAATCTCAATAGAAAATTATTTAAATTATCTAGGCTCAAATATATAAATATTAAGGTCTTATTATATCTCTACCCTTAATATCAAAAAGAACGAATATATTGTTGTTGAGATTGGCAATTACATCTACTCATATTTACTATGTGTTTTAGGGTGGCTCGCTCGCTTGTGGATTACGTCAACTACAAATCCTACAGGCTTACTCATCATCCTCTATTCTCCTTCTGCGTTGTGCTCCTTCCCTTCAGACAAGATGGCATGTATCCCTCGGGTCTTCAGTATAATCACTCTGGACTGTCCCCACTCCTACAACCTATGGTGTATCCATGGGCTCGGTTCAAGAGACAGCCCTTGGAATAATGATAGTTTAGTTACGTGCCTCCAACTCCGCCGGGTGGGGGAGCTTTCTGGAGAATGATCTATCATGGATCTGGAAACCTACCGCGCCAAGACAAGCTGTCTACTTGGTTCTTTGGTACCCCCTTTTTAAAAAATGCCTCAATCGAACCGTCTGTAGGAGAGTCAACCTATAGAAGGAAAGAGAGGTTTCCCTACCCCTGTTCCCAACGCGTTCGTTAAAAGCCGCAGTTCCGGAGCAAGACCGAACATTGGGCTATAGAGCGGACTAGCCGGGGGGTTGATCCCACGGGGAGAAATCATTCCATTCCCCCGATACAGCCGCACAAAACCCCCTACGCTTGATTCATGTCATGTTTACCGATTCATTGATTGGCGCCAATGATAGTTTAATCCACACCATCCCGTGGTAGTTTATCTACACCCTACGTGTTCTCTTGCTTGCAGAGCAGTCGCTCTATCAATCTATTCTTGGTTGTGTTGCTCGTTGGCAAGCCAGTTTGGCAGTGGAGAGATGCATCGTGGCCTAGCTTTCCAAGGTTACATGGGCACGGCTGCCCCTCGGTCATGATGATGTGGGTGGCTGATCAGTGTGCCACTTGAAAATCGCAGTTTCTTTGGACTTGGTCCAGGCGGAATTGTCGTGATGGCCCGCTCGGGAAAGGGTATAGATGGCGTTTAGCTCCAACAAACACCTGGGGCACTAAGCGCGAGGGCAGCCAATCGGATCATTGTACCGTGGTCAGCTGCGGCACATCACCACAGCCGTTGACACCTATTGTGGTATCATCATTGCAGATCCAGTGTACGGCCCACGGGGCGAAGTTTGCGACCAGGGGGTGTAATACCAGCGTGCCACCAGCTACATGACTTCTACCTTGCTCTATACAGAAAGGCACCGGCTCAGCAGTAATCTGCACACTCCCTTAGAGCCCAGCTCGTGCCCCTCATCCAATCCCATCTCCCTCGGCTGGCGGGGTTGGTACGAAACAACGGAGAGCAGCCCCCGCCTATTTTCCCTTGTGATCGGTCAAGCCGACGGCTCGATGAGAGCGATGTCAGTTGAGAATTACTCTAAGTACATGGTAAGGACCCAGGCTCCAGAGTGGGCGCGGTGTTCAATATCGCCGCTTGCCACTTTCTACTCGGCCTCTGACATTTCGAAGGCGGAGATGTGGACCATTAGACCCGGTGTTACTCGGTAGGTACCATGTATTATTAGCCCGCAGATGGTAAGGCACTAATGCATGCCGGATGGCACTATTCTTAGCCTTGATCGCGACGGGATTTGAGGTCCAGCCTCTTTGTGACCAGGGCGGGATCTACACATGGAAAGCAGAGGGATTTAAAAGGGCCGCGGTGTACCAACCGTGGGTAGAACGTCAGAAGCTTTCCAGTGCAGTTATTTTTTTCAAAATGACAGGTTTGGGAACCCGCCGCGGACGCCCTTCTGGGTCAAGCATAGCGAGTCCAGCACAGACAACCGCACGGAAAACCACACACCAGAACCCTATCCCACCATACCCGACAGCGAGCACCACCTATCCTCCTAGAGCGATGGGAGGGCCCGACGGTACTATGGACCCACAGCTCCTAAATGGCCATGTCCCGGACAACACCACGCTGGATAACACTACTTTGGACAACACTCTGGACAACAACACTGTGGACAACCACACTCTGGACAACAACACCGTGAACAGCACCACGGTGGATCCCCCACCCGCGGAGCCCGAGGGGTCCTCAAACCTGCTCTGGGATCACTCGCTCTCCGCCTTCGATATAGCTGAGCCACCTCAAAACACTGGATATGCACAGCAACCGCAGTCAGAGGCGGGCTATCCTTTTACAATCAACACCCAGAGGCACCCCGGGACCAGAACACGAGCAACACTTGGCTCGGGTTCAACCCAAGTAATGAATTTCAGCATGAAATTATGGAGCAAGCAACTGATTTATACGTGAGCTTGCCTTCTCACTACGGCTTAATGGCGTCGCTAATAGTGATAGGTGAACTGTTCCCTGAGTGACGAGGAGTTCAGAGGTCTGATGTCTCAGACCATTGTAAAAAGATTTTAGCGGCATTTGGTGTTGTCATTAGACAAAGCCCGGCGGGAAATGATACTTAAGGCTTCTTACACTATTTCCATCTTGATGGCCGGGAGTATTTCGTCTTTTTCCGCAAATGGGAGGCACGCGATATGGGTGGTATTCTGCGATATTTTGAAAATGAGAAGAGAAGGGGTATATATTGGAACCTTCTACACCGATATATTATGTACCCAACTCAGTGGAACGTAGGAGGATCGCGTGGTACAATATATCCTGCGACCATAGTATTCTGGAGGTTTCTGCCAAAGTCCAGTGGAATTGGCTCGACCTTGAATTTTCCTTGTTTCCCCTAGTGTGAGGTGTTCACAAGACGGACAGGCATTGTTTAGTAGATGCAGGATATACCGCTTAACTTGGATATATATATTATGAATTCGTCCTGGATGCTAGGGACCATCCTTACAACAAAACTTCCCGCTTCAGAGGCCTATAATCTCTAAACGATAAATGGCATGGCCGAAGTTGACTCCGTCGTCAACTAACACCTTCTATGCTCTCAACTACCTCGTGGAGCAGTCTCTCCAACATGTTGATACTTAGCCTCCCAGCCCCGCCTAGGGTTGGTTCATTCACTGTGCTTGAGTAGGATTGATGCCCTGGTCACTAGTCTTTGATTACTACGTGAATACACCCCAATCCTTTCCTCTCTACGCGATTTTACCTACCTAAGTATTGAGAATCGTTTTTATATGATAGGAAATGATATACATAGAAATCTAGAACAGACATAATGGATGGTGGTGCAATTGTGATGGGCATACAGCCGGGCTGCGCTAAGAAATGGTCCAGCGTGACATTCATGTGAGACTTGAAATTACGATTGCAGATCTGCAGACCATTTCCTTAGGATCGGCCGGCGACATGTCTCTAGATAACGGACTCGCAGGAGTGACTGATCATGTGATTATTTTAAAGTGGAGTATAGGAAAGGAGGATACACCTTCCCTATTTCTTTCTTTTCTTTCCTTTTTTCTGAAAAAAATATAAAAAAAAATGAAAAAAAAATGAAAAATGAAAAATAGAGCGGGTATGAAAAGAGAACGCTACAAACCAGAGGCAATAATAAACACCTCCTTGTCAGTAACTAGCGGGTATGTTGTTACATTATATGCCGTCAATAGAGAGGTTAATAGAGAGACGAGGGCCGAGAGAGAAGCCAGAGAAGGGGGGGGGGGGGAGAGAGAGGGAGATCGCAGGGTGGGTTACAGGGGGCAGAATCGGAATAGAGGCAAAACCAATAAAAATACTCCAGCTCGTCAGGCATGGTCCGCAAAGTCCAGCCCGGAAGATAACGTAATCCACAAGCGAGCTGATCACCCCAAAACACGTAGTAAATGCGATGAAATACAACCTCCAAATCTCAACGTTCATTATTGAAGAATTCCATTTAGCTATATAACGCTATTATATACAATCATCCTATTATACTATATAAGTCTAAGCCCTATTAATATAGCGGTTGTAGAGATATATATAGATCTTTAGATATTGTTAAAATTACAGTGTATTTTTTGTAACCTTGATAGAAAATCGTTCAAATTATCTAGGACTTAAATATGATACTATTAAGGCCTTAGTATGTCTTTATTATAATATCAAAAAGAACCAATGTTTTGTTGTTGAAGTAGACAATCATATTTACTATGTATTTTGGGGTGATCAGCTGATCAGCTCGCTTGTGGATTACGATTAGCACCCGGCCCTCACTAATCACTAAATTAGTAAGGACCGGTATGATGTCCCAGCCCTGGGAGGCACGTCTTGTATGCCGTGTCTATATTTACAGCCAAGGCGAACACTAGGAGGACCGAGTATACAGTACCCCTAGCGAAATTGGTATACCCCACCCAGATCCGCCATGCTCGAATAAAAGTTCGAGTTTCGATATCACAAACTATTGAAGAACTTGAATCTTCGACGCAAAAGCAATTCCTCTACTTGGATTCAAGAAGGCACCGAAAAAAATTAGCCGGACGAAAATAGCGCCCCAGATCCCTTTCCGAATCGCCAGTAAGATAGCTGGCTACCTACATACGATGACTGAGATGTTCTAATTTCAGCCATCGACCTTTCTCTCTCCCATTCCTTCCCAGTATCTTTATAAATGGATCTGCTGGCGTTCCTGGCCGGAGTTACTTGGTCAATCCTGAATCAAGATGAATGAATACACGTGCATGTGCCTTGTGGCCGAAATCATTATACTATTGTGTTGTGTATTAATTTGGAGAATCAAATCAGTGTATATCCAGCAGAGATCTCGGAAAATTTCCACACCAGTCCGCTATATTAGGCCCAAGCCCCAGGCCAACTCAGCGCAGGCGAATCACCGACACACGCTACAACACAAATATAACCTTCGAAGCAGGGGACGGGGGCGGGATATCGAGTATCAGGACCAGGGGCGAGCAAAGAGCACGCGAGCATGCAAGTCGAATACTTCAGCGAGAAGCGAACACTAATCATCTCGGGAGTAGAAGCGCGATTTTATGCTTCCCCAGGACATTACGTCGTGTGGTCTATATCGTAAAATTATTCCTGGGTGTATGACTGTACCACAAGTCGACTTCATGAAACAAAGTTGAAATACTACTAGCGTGGTAAAGTGGTACAAGAAAGTGCGGTCTCCCTCGAAGGTAAACGAAATCGGTCTAATGTTAGCGGCAGGTAGCCCGAGCTTTTTACCTCTCTCGCCGCCAAAAAAGCGTGAGGCATACTGTATGGCTATTATTCTGACCGCTTTAGTTTCCGTATTTACAGGGCCCGTATTACAGGGCCTCATGCTACGCGGTTGGTCCAGTGGGGCGCTGGTAATCCTATTCTAAAATGGCAATTTGTTCAAAGAAGGGAGCAATAATAATAATAATAATAATAATAATAACAATAGGGGGCGGGGCGCATCAGCAATGGAATGACTCGGGATATTAAATACACCGATATATTTCATGGGTTTTTCCCCCATTACGTCGCCATCAAATGTTTAAATCTTTTTTTTTTTTTCTTTTTTCTTTTTTCTTTTTTCTTTTTTCTCTATTTTCATTTTCATTTTGGTCTTTTCCCCCGTTGTTTTGGTTCGCCTTTTATCTCCACTCACTGTCCTACACTTGACCAATCTGGTAAAATTAGATTTTACCCCTTCGCCCGATGACACCATACACCATGAGGGAAGGATAGATAACAGGGAAGAATAGGACCAAGGGCATATATATCTCCAGGAGCTTCGCATAGGTTATTATTTGCGTTCGGCCCACTGAAAAAAGATCTTGATATCACAAAGATCGTTGCGTCTACAGGAATACGCCGCCCTAAGGTCGTGAGAGAAACATCAACGACTATCCTCCACACCCTCCAAGGCATTCAGGACACTTTTCGCATTCTGAAACCCTTCGTCGGCCCAACAGCCATCGATAATTGAGCCTAGCCAGATGTCCTTGGTGCTCGGCAAAAATCGTCTCCTGGGCCAGAGATCGGGGAAGATACACCTGAGATCCCACCCGATTTCAGTTTCCTTGCGAGTGGTAATTTCATAGATGACAGCTCCGAGCTGGCCGATATTTTTCTTCACCGTATTTTCCTGAAAGCCCTCAGCGGGTATATAGGCATCTAGGGGAGAATAGATGCTTGGCAGAAGCCACTGAATTTGAGGCGTAGTCTTGAGTCGAGAAGTAGATTCCGAGTGTCGATGTTTGGAAGAAGTACACGTCTTTCGTGGATGTACACAAGACTGCGAGCCATCTGGCAAGCCCAGAGAAATTGGAGCTCGCGGGAAGGCTCAGTCTGGTCGAGATATGTGCGAAGATCCCCTTTGACCATATATTCAAGATACGTAGCATCTTCTGAAAAGCCAACACAACCAACAATGCCCTCAGACTGTGTGCTTAGGGATGGTTGTAGGCGGCAGTAAACTTTTTGCTCTTGTATAATGCTCTCCTTATTGACGCTCGGACCGAACCATGGATGCGGGGCGGGCTTCTTCACTGCTAACCCATCTTGGAGGAAAACAACCCCCCGTTGTCCGTGCCCAAGTAATTCATCTTCATCAGAGATCACTGGGAAGACGGCCGATATGACGCTGTCATCCCACTTGAGGTAGGACATCGTTTATATATAGAAGTAAATCCTGTCAAGCCCCAGGAAAAAAAAAAGAACAGTGAAAACCATCAGAGGGCTATAGCATAGGCAATGCGATTTTTAAGTTCGAACTTTGGGGGCACGTGATTAAACTTCTCGTGCTGTATGCAGTTTTTGCTTTTTCACTTTCGTTTCTCTGTGGCCCTCTCTATCTGATCCAGTATCATTTACATTTTTAGCCGGGGAGTAAGTTGTAGGTTACATGATCTAATGGCTAAAACCCAATCGCTGTAGCACAAACCGCTGTTTCTAGACACAAACCCCACCCCTACATCCATCCTAGTGGGTATGTAAGACCCTTTCATGATTTCAACATTGAATGGCGTAACCGTTGGGCCCCTTCCCCTTCATTCGGAAGGGATCTCTTATTTTGCCTGTCGGCCACACGGGTATTAAGGGCAGCAATTTGGTGCCAAAAGTACGGAGAGCAATGGTCTTGTTATCAGTTGCATAGATTACCCACCAGCAGATCTCACTGAACATGTTGATAGGCGGTCAGAAGGAAGGTTATACATATGCAGCGTGTTATTTACTGATTCCTAACGGTCCTCCCATCTTCAAGCTATGGTGGCAGTATAGGAAGGACAAGAAATAACGGAGGAACATCCCGCGGAAGAAACTGCTGTGGTGCTAGCCAATCTTCGCCTAGCCCGCCTTGTAATATGGTATTCCTCAGTTTACGGGTCATCCCAGTATGAATCAAAGCTGAATGCGCAGTCCGTCGAGCATCCATGGAAGTGGTGTCTGTCACTGACTTATAGGCGTAATGTGACATTGTATTTACGAGGACTAACAGGGTTAACAGGTGGCAAGCGATCTCATATTACTAGCCGTATACCGATGATAGATAGTTACCCAGCAAAATAATTCCTATCGATGAGAGGTTATTTGAGGTACGCTAAACTAGGGCGGCTAGAACTCTGGGGATATCGTTTCATCCCTCAATGACCACGGGTGTTCCTATCTTCTTCACGAGCACCCTCTTTCTTCCATTTCCTGACATCTTCGATTATCCACGCGTGGTTTGGCCTCAATACACAACGGCTGTTTCTACTTGATCACTGCACCGCACGATGTTGACCAGAGGTCAAAAACGTAAGCTCAGCCAGATATCATTTCCAGTGGGTGACAGGGAAACTAGTCAACGACGAAAGACATATGTAAGGATCCGAACTGGACACTTCCCATCTCCAGTTCATCAACTGATCCCGTCTAGCAGCAACATCTCATTCAACCTGACACCCTAATTCTTTCCGCCGTCGGTCACGGGGTCAAGTCACGCGACGAGGAGGGGGGAAAAGCGGCTTTACATGGTCTCTATGGAGTGCAGCAAGGTAAATTCGAGTCTCACATTAGACGTCATCCATCACGCTGTGGAGGACTACTCCATTATTGCGAAAATCAGAGGATTGGATGACATGATATCAGTGGAATCAATCGGAAGCGTTCGAAGATCTTGGGATACATACTCGAGCCAGGTGAATGATATAGTGGGATACGCCTGGCTTTCTGATTTTCAAAAGACTATGCTGCCCCGCCAGGATCAGCGGCGACAAAGAAAGTGGGAATACCGACCAGGTGCTGAGGAGAGGCACTTGTGATTACTCCTTTCAAGAATTAGTGCCTAAAGTTTTGCATCTAGCTATGATTTACAATTTTTTGCCAGCATGAACCTTCTGCTAATACCAATTCCTCGGTATAAACCTCTATATATCGGGGTGCTGGAAGCCCCGTCGTGTATACATTAGAGAGTACAAAAATATGCCTAACGCATTAGGTATATACAATGGAATTCGTGATTCGTGAACCAGAGTCGCCAACCCCCGGACTACAACGGGATCCAAATATCTGTCGACATACCAATTCGAAATCCCAACTCGAATATTTCAACAAAAATGGACGTTATCTTTTTTTAAGCTTACTGATATCATATAGTGGTATCTCAATGATAACCATTTCTTTCATTTATAAATGAAAGTTCGGTATATGTAAACTTAGAAACATCCCGCTTGCGATAAAACTTTCTAAGCACTGACGGAGTAACTATGAACAACGCTTGATCTCTACACTCGTATAGGAGAATACATGAAGAAAGAAATTCCTCAAGGAGATTTAGTGCGCTAGTGGAATATATGTATATTACTTTCTACGCTATATGTGTACCAAGTATTGCTTTTAAAATAGGAAATCTTCGAGTGAGCGAGACTTGTACAGCTTTTTGTTAAGATTCCCACACTATATGTATATTCTTTTATCTTTGCTTATTATTAGTAGTCGGAAGCTCTAGGAAGAACAAAGGAAGATGCGCGACTTTCGGCAGTGTGCTATGGTGCGCCGTTATCCCTTAGCTACGTAGTGATCCTGCTGCCTCGGTACAAGGATCCGTGTTATTACTAAATTTCCCTGACCATTTCTCTTTATTCTGGGTAATATCTTGGGGCCGAGATACTGGACGCTTTCCCGCTCGCTCAGGGAAAATGGCTAGCAGTAAATCAACAAAGACCGCTACGGCTCCCTTTCGACAAGTTTGCTTTGGCCTCGGTCATGTTTATAGTCGCGAAAGCTGCTGCAGCTGCACGAGTCCTTATTTATTTTTTAGTCCAGTTTTCATGTGAGGTGTAGATCTGCAGCGAGAAGGGAACAATACCTCTAAGGAGTATCTACACGTGCACTGGCGCATCGCAGGCATATCACGGTATGGTACGCGGCGTTGGTCGGACTGGAAGATAGAGGAGATTTTGGTTCTAGAAAGTTTCAAGCACCCAAACTGTTCCCGCGGGTAAATTCTCGTAAGTGGGGTAATTCGATCGCCGCGGTCCCGATAAGAGATTAAAAAGGAACCGTATTCGGGATGATCATGTGCCCCGAAGTAGGTGTGGCGGCATTGGCTTGATTCCACGAACAGCCGAAATGTTTCTCGGTCACCTTTGGTCAGCCCAAGACCGGATAATGAAATTAGTCGTTCCATCATACCACGACCCTTGGGTCTGGTGCAGGCTACCTCGGCAGAGGAGTCCACAAAGTCAAACAGAGGCTTGCAGCAAGTAAACGGGGTCGAAAAGCGTGATAGGGTCTGGAGGTCAATTTCTAGAACCTCTGGCCGTGCAGGCGCCATATATAATTTGTGGTGGCTGGCGTAGACCTGAACAACGATTGCATACGCCGGCGCCAATTGCTCATGTTTCTCGTACAGGAGCCTTTCAATGGTATCGGCCAAGACATGAGCTATATGCGAACAACCGCTACTGCCATTCTCAATACCACTGAACTATCACTTGATGGGTGGTGGTACGTGGGAGGTAGCCAAGACATACCCGATAGTCATCTCTATCAAGGAGAACAAGGGCAAAGGTCTTGAAGCACTGGAATCGGATGAACGTCCATCTTCGGATGGTACTTCCTCTTTTTTACCTGACATTTCACCTGTCACTTATATCTCTCCTGCGCCTCCATCTCCTCCTCAAAGTGGCCCTTGAGGGTGCAGTAACCATTGACCGGGTTTTGAACATTATTGAGCAGGTCATTGACACTTGTCTCATGGGCTTTCCTGGCATTTGGGAAGTTGCGAGGGGTCCTCTTCATTATGACAGGATCTTTATCCGAAGGCATGATTGATGATTTGCGGTGTTGTTATCAGGCCCAATATTAGCAGCTCAGAAATAGGCGGGATGTCTTGGTGGAAGAGCGAGGGACACCTTGGGCCTGTAATAGACTTATGCAGCACGCCCCGCACCTAGCTCCGTGTTGGACAAACTTTGTTGAGACTCATAGCCTTCTCTGGCCGTGTTTTCCAGGGGAGGCATTTCTTACGTCCTGATGCTAACTATGCCCCCCGAGATTACCAAATTGTTTGAAATTTTCTACAAAATAAAGTACCAGAATCATAGACGTCTGCTGACCTAGGCCATGCATGCTATTCTAGACTAGCGCCTGAAGCAATCATGACTGGGTATTCATCAAGGCTCGTTCCATTGGGTCTCTACAAGTTCAATATACTACTAGTAATCTACTACTAGTGAGCCCTGGGTTCTTGGTTTTCCCTCCTGCTATTTTGTAGATCCCTATTCTCTTTCTCTATTCGAGGACTTTTATTCACTACTTTCCCGAATTCCATGTCTCTTTTGTGCGCGATTGCTATATACCATATACTATCGCTACAGGCGCTTCTTCCTTAACTGATCACGTCCTGTTTCTATCCTCCCATAATGCAAATTGCCAAGATGAGTGGTCGGACGATATCGCGTTACGATGACCTCTGCATTCTGGACCATGCTCTTAGTATTCTATGACGCGCATGGAGTTCCGCAGTATATGATTTTCCATGGGCCGAGTTCAGACGTAGAAGCCGATTTCGCCGACCTGGGAGATGTAGACTCTGTAAAGTGGAAACCTGTGAGGAGTCACCGTCCGAACCAAAGAGCTGCATTAGTCGTGATACACAATGATAGGCGTCTAGATTTCCTTCCCTTCTGGCCCTTTGTATCCCCTCGAGACACGCTACGTGAGATACCGTTGGAATGACCAGTCGTTGCTTTGCTAGCCAAGAACTACCGTCGTACCATGTGAACCGTTGCCCTAGACCCTGGCATAGTAGAAGCAAAAGGTAAAGCCGACCATGGGCCCAGGGGCCACGCAAGAGATGATTTGGGAACACGAAAATACGAATTGTTCGAATATGAATATTCATTTCCCTGCCGTGCAGAACTGTGAATCTGTCTAACGGAACCGGCCTCCTTCGACCCTCTGCCAATCCATCCGGATTCGGTTCAGTATCTTTGCCAGGCCATGGAAGCGCCTCAATTGTGAGGCTGCAGGCATAGGGTAGGAGATCCTCAAATCTGCGCCTCGTGAACCAGCGACACGACGAAACAGAGCTCTGGAGCCTTTCCTGCTGCGAGACTGTGAGGGGCCGATAAGGAACTAATTGAAATATATCCCGAAAGGGCCTGTAATGCATGTAATTACGTCTCTCTTCAAGGTGCACTTCGTTTATTGTGTCCCAGCACTGGAAGCATCCGTACGTACAACCCTGCGGATCATTCCAATAAGCCTGTATCAGGAAGACCCTATATACCGCCTCTCGCGATACTGCTTCGGCAATCGTATGAGACGCTCGAGCTAAATTGACCTCCATCGCTTCTAGATGTACGAGTTCAAGGATTTCATTCGGTAGACTTTCCAAGGTAGGCGGACAATGCCGCCGTCGGAGATTAACTCGCGGTGGGACCATGTTGATTTATTTAACGCTATAGACCTCGGATCACCTCTCTGTGATTTTTAGTCGCGAGAACACAAAATGGCTATAGGCGGCACGCTTTCAATACCTACCCAGAACGAAACCTTGTTTTGCTATTAACCATTTCCTGGGTAGGGTGATATTTTTGATTATTGCATTCTTCTCAATGCATATATATATAAAGTGGGTCCGTGTATGGACACGGCCTAATTTCGGCCTGTACAAAAAAGAGAGATATTGCTATTTTCGTTATCATTCCGAGCTGCCAAGTACAATCAGCTATTCTATTTGACCTTTGGTCATATATTCATCGCTGGGCTCCAAACATTGAATATCAGTTCAACGTAGGGGGATCTTGGGAATTAAGCCAAAGATGAGGCCTTTCCCATAAAAGATCCTAGATATACAGGTTGAAATATGTACATTCCTATCGCCAGAACTGGATCTCGACCTGGGTTTCGTAAAACAATTGCTGCTGGTTGGTTGAACACTCTCACCGCCCGCCAATACCAAAGCCCCCCACTATGACTATCCTTGGCCGCGCAGTAAACTAAGACTCGCGCCCTCTGCTGGTAATTTAAAAATCAATGGTAATTACAAAAACCCGGAGCGACGGTGCACCACTGGGAAGGGTCCGTTTGTTGAAATATCTGATCATGCCACAGCCGTGATTCCTATTTCGTATACTCGAACACGCTCCCTTCAATACGACGGGTCTCAACTTGCTGATAGGAGGCTTTTGTATTATACGTGCGATAGAAAGTAGGATATTTCGGGCAAAGCTCAAAGATCCAGTTAAGCGCCTAGGTGTATCGAAATGAGGATTCCCTGATAATAATAAGAAGATAAACACCTCGAGAATTACCCATGCTTTCTACCCTCTGTCTAAATTATGGATTTTCGGTACAGCGGTGGAGGGTCTTTCATGGCCCTGGTTTGACGAATACTGTTTCTAGCGGGTGCAAAGGGGCTCAAAGTGACTACGCCGGTGAACCTTTTTGGGAATCAACAAAGTTTTTCTTTTTGCCGCAAAAAAATATAAAATCGAAAAAAATAAAGAAAAAAAAATAACTGAATAAAATAAAGCTCGGTGTTCCCAGCCCTACCCATATGGAAGACACAAGGCTAGATTAGGTTCAAAGAGCGCTGGAAAATTAGGCGAATAGACCATTTCTTCAGTAATAGAGAGTAAGGGTCCTTGCAATAAGAAATGCCTTTTCTTGTTTCATAGGTCGTGCATCTGTACACACCTTACCACCCGCTGCCACTCGTATTGTCGATTGAATCTAGGCTAAAGAGCTTGAGGAAGTGCGGAATGCTTTCCCTAATCTCTCGAAAGTTGGTTGAGAGATACTGGGGTTGAGATGGGCTGACTCTCCAAAAATGCGTTTTGAGAACCCCTTCGCTCGTAGGACTGGAGACGAGATCTGTCTGGTCGTAAAGCAAACCGACAAACTGCGTGAAAGTTGTATAGAGCTCATGGTCGCTCTCCAGTAGTTGTTGAACGTGATCATGACGTTTTCTGAGCCCCCTCTGCAGTTTTTTACAAAGATGGCTAGGGAAAACGTCCGCGTCTGGGGAATGAAGGTGGTATTCTTTGAAGCGGCATGGTGATAGTTGTGGCAGAGCGGTTGTTGCGCAGTGAATAAGTTTAGATGCTGACTCCATTGTTTCCTGCTTCTGTTCCTTCTCGAATTCTTCATAGACGGTGCCGGCAAGGCAGTATAAATCACAAAACAAGGCGTGGTTATTTTTGGAAAGAAGCAGAGAAAGACTCATTGGGCCTAGGCGCACCGCACAGTGACAACACCCCATGGCCTGGGGGCTAAGATAAAGTCTTGCCGCAGAAAGGCAGATGGTTTGTGGGCTGAAGCGTGAGAGATCTTGCGCTGGTCTTTGCTGCTGTCGAGAGAATAATAGACGGTATATGCTACGACAAGAAGCCGCCATGGCTTGATTTGTGGACTAGTAAAGATATGAATTTGGAGAGACTGCCGTGGATTTCAAATTCCCCTTCGACGACCCGGAAAGAGCCCCGGAAGGGAGCTGCTGTATCGGGTATAATACAACTCTCTCTCTCTCTCTCTCTCTCTTCAATTTCCCCTGCATATTGCTACTGTCCCCTGTAACCAACCGACACCATCTCCATCTGTAGGTCGAATAGGGTTCGTGAGGTCACGTGGGCCATTACCTCAACACTCAAGTCCTTCAATCACCTCGGAGGGTTAGCAATTTGTTCTAAGGTTGCCTTAGGGCCTTCAGGGCTTCCCTTGGGGAGTTTCGTTAAGGATCTTATCTTTCAAGTAGGAAGTCCCAATCTGTGCATTAATCTCGTTATAGAAGGACTTTATCTGGAACCACAATCTGTCTGATGGACCGCTGTCACGGCCCAACTCGTACTTCCACCACCACCACAAGTCCCTTCAGAAACTCGCCGCCATGATCATATCGGATGCACCTGCCCATCCAACGGGCCGCCTTCCCAAACCCGACTATTTCCATCTCTTTCCCTCTGCATCGAACGCTCTACCTTTAAGTATGCCTGATCTTCTACGTCCTAGCGGTACCATCTACTTGAAGTACGGTGTGTATGAGCATTGCTTCACTGCTATCCACGACCATTCTGACTTTCTCCGAAGATACGAGACCACACAGCAATATCTCGAATTTTCTGGCGTGACCGGCTCAGATTTGGACAGCCTCTCCTCGGACCAGAACCGCCCGTCTAAATCTATCAGACTCGGCTACCACTATTCGACTCAAGTGCCGCTTGTAAACTTGATGTCGGGCTGGAACCACGAGGATTTTGCCGGCTCCTTTCGCATGATAGGAGATGAACAGCTGTTCGCCATGTAGATCAGCCGCGAGCTTGTCGCCCGCCCACCGCCAATCAACAGTCTTGGATACTGGGCCAATGAGCCCAATATCTGCTCAGCGCCCCGGACGGCCCATTCTAACCTTACCTGTGTCGTCGAGGTTGGAACATCCGAGTCTGCGTCACAGCTGGCCCTCGACGCTCGACGCTGGTTGCAGATACCATTCACCACCGTCGCACTGCCCTAGCGATCTCAATTATGTAGAACACCAGCGATGGCCTAATTGCAGTTCACGTTTGGAAGCTTGGTGATTGAGCATTCACCATCGGAACCCGTAACATGCAGCGCTCTGCATTCTTAGTCCTATCTATTCATGGGGATTTCACGTCCACCGGTAGCGACCGTCCCCACGGTTACAGGTCATCGTCCAGACCAGTACACGTATTCCAGGACTTCCACTCATGAGATTTGCCTTGCCTTTGGTAATCGCGCTGGTTGCCAAGCGGCAGGAGGCATGGAAGGGCAGGTCATCCTCACAAAGGAGCTGCTGGTCCAATTCGCGACCGACTTTTAGGATATCCCTCCGTAAAGACAACTGTAAAGTCAAATCACCAACTAGTATCAAGACGGTCCTTCTGCCAGGGATCCTTTGGCTAGTGACTGTTCAATTCGATACCTCGATAGTATTATTACCTTTCATTATTAAATTGTCTCACGTCCTGGGGTGTACTAGGTTTTGCCGCCTTGGCCTTTCCTTTTCCCCCTCCACCTATCTCTATGTATAGGATATGTATAGGACGAAATAATCCATTCTCGAGGGGTATAAAAATATAGGTCCAGATAGGGTGCGTGATGTGGATGTTAAACGGAGAAATGAACAGTATATCTCTCCAAGGGCCTGTCACAGGCCTCATTAGGTGGGGTGTGTCTGTTTCTACAAGGCGGGGAGTTGCTTTTGGTTTACACCAGAGAAATTATTCAACGCTCAAACCACGCTAGATCCGGAGCATTATAGTAGACATATATTATGTTCAAGGCATATACCATTGCCTCACGATGTGTAAGTGTCTAATCAAAGGCAGCAACAAATATATAAGCGAGAGTAATTCGTGTTATTTTATCATTGCACCATGTACCGGTTTGCTGTGCGGGGATTAATACTACAATCCTCCCAGTAGTCGTTTTGATTACTTGTTTTAATCACGCTAAAGAGAACCCACTCAGCTGGTTCCATTTATAGCACCGCATATTTAGTATCCCCATGATTCTACAGAGATCTTGAAAATAAATATCCATTGCCATAGAACATCCCTTTTACTCTTTTGACCCCGGCAGCTTTGCCCTAGTTGTGAGATCCATTGGGTGAGGATATTTGGCATGAAGCTCACCCAGCCAAGATCTGTTGCGCTAATAATGCTGGCCGCGCAGACGGTATACTCCCATTTGAAAATTATTTCTCCCGTCCCATTTGGCGTGGATACGCTGGACAATTCCCCTCTTCATGCCAGTGGAAGGGACTTCCCCTGTAAACTGCGCCATGGGGCCTTTCAAAGTCCAGAACAGCCAAATGTGATAGCGATTGGGGAGCCCCAAGTATTAAGACTAACTGGGACGGCCACGCACGGAGGTGGGTCCTGTCAGATCAGTTTAACTACTGACCTGACGCCCTCGCGGAAGTCTGATTGGATGGTAATTTCTAGCATCGTGGGTGGCTGCCCGGTTAATGTCCAGGGCAATCTGCCCCCTAGACGATCGGATCCCCTGACTTTGAATTTCACCATTCCATTTGGTGTGTCTCCTGGGACATATACATTAGCCTGGACCTGGTTCAATCGACTGGGAAACCGAGAGATGTACATGAATTGTGCTCCGATCACCGTGATAGGAGATCCGCCCAAATATCCCAAAACCTTTCCACCAATGTTCGTTGCTAATATCAATGGATGTATGACTCGTGAGGGGATTGATGTCCGCTTCCCCTCATCTCGGAGACCGTATCTCCTACAACGGAGAGAAAACTCATCTGGCACCAAGGTTCTCTCCGGCCTGCACTGGCCATCCCAGGTTTGGAGGTGGAGAAAATAGGCTTGCGAGCACGTCTAGTCCAGCAACGCCTTCACTTCCTAAGAGCGGGGGGGAGGCGGGAAGCAATACCTCCTTGCTTCCACCGGTACACGCTATTTCTCACCGTCCAGCAGGAGCACTAAAAGCCCCATCGGGTAGATCAACGGCTTCCGAAAACTACAGGGTCACTTCGACACCAACCGAGGGGGTGGCGTCAAGCCCCCAGCGGCTGCGAGAGTTGAAGGGCCCATGTTCAAGGGAAAGCATGAAACATTGTGTCAGTCGTGACTTCATGCAGGTGTGTGGGAGTGGGAAGTGGTCTACACCCCAGCAAATGGCCCGGGGAACATTTTGTACACTGGACCATATCTGGATCTAACGGTATTTGTTAAATCGATGGGGGAACGACGCAGCGCATTTTGACAGGGCATATAAAATGCATGTTGGATGGGTACGTTTTCCTTCGTTATAAGCACCCAATGGTATCTTGATCGTAATTCATTTGGTAGTAAAAGATAATTTACAATACTTAATTCAAGAGTCTATTCTTACTACTTAGTATTTCATACCTGATTTGATCGGAGGCCTAATTTACGAAGCACATGGAGATAGTGCCCAAGGGCGTGCTATAAGTATTTTATTTACCGGAAGCTGTATTGACATCGGAATAAAGGTCAGTGAGGTACAGATTATCTATACATCAGTCACACCCAAGACCCTCCAAGAGGCACGTCGGCACTGCCATACGGCTAGCTAATAATAGGTTGTTTGAAGCGTTCAGGCCGTACATAATAGTCAGCCCTTTAGTATTGATAGAAGTGCCTATGTCCTACCTCCCGAGGTTTGCTCGACGTCACGAAAGGTGGCAGATCGAGAGAGTGCCCTCTTCACGCAAGCTCACTGACCCCCTCGCTTAACAGGAGCTCTCCCCGCCCTCCCTTTGCTGATGCTATAAATTGATGGCAACCGAACGTGCAATCTCCAGTTCAGTTATAACCCCCTATAGCATTCAATACAACACAAGAAAAATTCACCGGAAACCATGGCTCTGACTCACACATACCTCAATAGCCTCTGGTGCTTCCTGGGTACTCTAGTCGTTACCCGTTTTCTATGGAGCTACCTTCGCTCTCCCCTCAAACCTTTCCCCGGCCCCATTGCAGCCAGGTTTACGGATATCTGGCGTTTTCAGGACGTACTCAAAGGTCGATGTGATGTTACATACATTCAACTACATCGGAAGCATGGCTCGGTCGTTCGCATGGGTCCAAATATCCTGAGCCTGTCGGATCCAAAATTGATCAAGCAAGTCTTCACCACCAGAAATCCATGGTTAAAGGTACGCTCTCTCTATCCTGGGCAAGATCTCTAATGAGGGAAGTAACACTCACCTTTTGAACAAAAACAACAGAGTGATATGTATAATGTGAATGACGTCGTGGTAGCGGGGGTACGCTACAAGAACCTTTTCTCGCACCAGGATGAGAACTGGCATTCCATATTCATCCGGCCAGTAAAGCCAATTTACTCCATGCGCAAAGTCCAGGAGGCAGAACCTGCTATTGACCTGACCATTGAGCTGTTGATCAAAGTACTCCGCGAGTGCTTCGTTACTCCAAACAACGTCTGCGATATGTCAAAGTATCTCATGTTTTGTATGTCCGTGTTCAGGGAGGCATCTAGGGACCTGCTAACTTTGATAGTCGCATGGGATACCATGAGCCAGGTTACAATTTCTCGCACCCTGGGTATTTTGGAGGCCGGGTGGGACCATCAACGTATTCTGGAAACATCCGAAAAGAGTTTGGACTATTTCGCTCGGGTAAGTGTGAGATTGACGCCATCTCCACAAAGAGGGCTATTTTCTAAGCGCTAAAAAGACCTCGCAAATGCCATGGATGGACATGCTTTTTGACAAAAACCCATTGCTTCGCCTCGGGCCTCCCGGGTTTGCCTGGGCAACGGCCTTCAGTTACGAAGAACTAGAAAAGCGCCGTCAGAGAGGTCCCGCCCCGAATATTCCTCCAGACTTTCTGGACAAGTTCCTCGACGAGATGCACAAGCGCCCGGATATTATCGATACGAATATGGTTGTTACATACCTCCTCTCGAATGTGTTAGCCGGGAGCGACACAACAGGTTCCGCTATGTGCTCCGCCTTGTACAATATCCTTAAGCACCCACAATCCCACCAAAAACTGCGGTACGAACTACGCTGTGGTGGAATTCAGCTACCCGCCCAGTGGAGGGATCTAAAATGCCTTCCGTACCTTGACGCCGTGATGCGCGAGTCAATGCGGATCTATCCACCCATTGGTCTCATGATTGAGCGGGTCGTCCCGGTAGGTGGTTTCACTCTTCCTGATGGGCGATTCGTACCCGAAGGGACTATTGTGGGTATGAATCCATGGGTCATCAATCGAAACGAGGATATCTTTGGGCCAAGCACTGACTCTTTTATTCCTGAACGCTGGCTTCCAACTCCGGGCGAATCCGATGAAGACTACAAGGTACGCTTTACGAAGATGAACTCCGTGGACTTTACGTTTGGGGCTGGCTCGCGGACGTGTCTTGGGCGGGATCTTGCCCGGTTGGAGAGTTACAAGCTTATAGCTATGCTATTCATCACATTTGATGTCCGTTCATCCTCCCCCTTGCCCCTCCTGCGCCAAATCTTGAGATATTCTGTCTTCACCAACTAACACTGTATCATTCATCAGATGGAACTCCCCGTCTCGACCACGAGTGTCACGTGACCAACTCCTGGTTCGTCAGACTGACAGATATTCCCGTTCGACTCAAGGAGAGAGGAGACCTTGGGTTCGTGACACACGAGAAGAGTTGTTAATGGTTTCGACCGCTGGATACCTTATGATTATTGGCGGTACTTTCTGGGTCAAGGAAGATCCATTGTAGGATGAAAGAAGAAGCTCAATCCATATAGCTCGCTGTTCTAGAGTGCCTTTCTCTCAATCTTGGTAGCAATGCTGGCCACCCTTCAAAAAAGGATGAATGGATGAACCTCGTACTTCAAAGTTTTTTATTTTTGAGCTAGCGTGGAACCGCATCACAACATAGTCCGTGATATATATAATACCCATGCCGAAGAATAGGTCCTGCGTGAGGTATAGATCAACAAAGGTTAGCAAGTTCTGAGTAACCATATTCCGCTTATACATATATCTCAATAGGGCAACAATCAAGAGTCATATATTACCATGAATATTATCTGCGGTGGCCCTGTTCTATTTGTATTGGGATGCTTTTTGTAATCCCCCAGAGTTAAGATTCTATTGTGCATATACTGCTCAAGTAAAAGGGGTAATGATACAAATTTTTGTATGATTGACTCAGTGATGAAGCTCTCACCGATTCTATAATAAAGCACAATTCAGAGGGACACTATCACTGTACAAGTAACTATATAGCCTATGCTGGAACTTAGGAAGGGTCCTTTTTTTCTTTTTTTCTTTTCATTTCTCTTCCTTTCTCTTCGTTTAGAGGGTTAAAATGTGTTCTCGAGCATATATTATGATAGTCGGCACTCTCTAGTATCCGTTTGCCGTTTAGTCGCTAGATATATGATGAATGTGGGTTTGGCGTAATAAACGCATACTCATCGGATGCCATCTCCATATTCCATCATTTTGCCCAGCCTCTTGAAGTATTTATCATATCCCATGAGCCAGCTAACTACTCGGAACGAAGAAACAACCGTCGCTATGGAAGGCTTGACTACAACATGCCTTGGGCACACTTCGTATATCAATGAGTTGATAATTTGGTCCCGAAGATTGTCGAACCAAATCCGATGCCATGTAAGCCTTCTGTCCTAATCAAAAAGCTAATTACGAAGACAAGCTAGGTATTGTGGCAATAATTGAAAATCTGGTAACCCGCTAATCATTACAGACAGACACCCGCGAAGAGCGAAGCGTCATCACCAAAAAGAATAGTACTAAAATAAAAGGTGTCAAATTTGATTTGACCATACTCTGGAATGAGCCATTAGAAAATAACCTTATGTACACCGTTGAATCTGTTTTCTAATATGTTTTCAAAACAAAACTCTACAGTGAGGGTAGATTCTGAAGCTGCTTCTCAAGGGCATCATAGATGAAGGGACAGGGCTGCGTCGCCTGATATCATGGGAGTAAGTTTTAGAATAATCTCGATATTAGGAATATAATTGTCCAATTTAGGTAATCTAAAGGTTGGGTTATTTTGTCGGAACTGTTACATCCCGCTTAGACCTTTGGTAAAGTCCCTGAAAGTTGGCCCCCATACAGTTTTATCAGGGATTTTCTTGCCGGTGACTACTTAGTTCTAGAAAATCCCTCACAAAGCAAGGAAAGATCTTGGCATCTATTCTGTCGACAGAAGTCTCTTCATAGTATCAATGGTGGTTCACTGGCAAATAGGTAATAGGCTTCTGTACATGATGTGATATCTCGTGTTCGTCTTAATCTTCTGAGAAGGCTTGAAACCCTGATGATCTCCGGTGGTTCCAACTAAGTGGTCGTGGTGGCGTCTATTTATGAGAACCAGGAGGTTACCAGACACCATACGGTTGATTTTTTTTTTCGGATTCGCACGGCGCAAGGAAGCCAATGTTAACATCCTGAAAACCATTTCCCAAATATACCCTGACTTTGAGGGTAAGAGAAAAGATCTAAATGCTATCCAACAAATGGTCGGTGACTAGTGTAAAGGGGTGATAAGAAAAAATAAAACCGGAAAACAAAAACAAAAAAAAAAAAAAAAAAAAAAAAAAAAGCCAGTAACTGGGTCTTCCTAAGCATAGGGTGGTCCGTAGGAGCTCTACAGTAGGTATCAGTTTGACCACCATCTTTTAAGAACCACCATCAAGTCTCCTTCTCCCCCAATCGAGCATAGGATGTTTGCTTGCGCATATCAACTCACCACTCTATCCTGCACATAGGTTTTAGTCGTAGGTATTTGGGCTTTCAATAATTATTACCACCCCACTATCGAGTCGCTGCGTTCGTTGGTATAGTGTACGGGATTGCGCGCGGTTAGTGTTAGACTTGACTCTGTCTTCCCATCATAATAGCCAGCTGATCTGGTAAGGCTGCCGAGCATAGGAATTCTGCACACATAACGAGGTGTTGGCAAAAGGGAAGCAAGGCCTTTTTTCCAGGTAAAGCGCAACGACTTGATTCATTGTATCTTAGACATTGGCACCACCAGCGAAGGGATTTTGTGTTCACATTGGCAATGGGGGCTAACCCTTATTGCTCCTATAAAATGAACTCCTCTTAGTATGAGTCACCGCCGATCCACTATCTGATCGGAAGCGCTCCGAGGGAGTCTCCTCCATTCCTCTATGCGATGGCTGGCTCCCTTCCCATAACCGTCTGACACCATTCTCGGAAGGACCTTATCCTCTCTAAACTCCTTGCCACTCATTTACGACTACTCGGTATATTCACTGTTCCCTGATGTGACTGGCGGTAAGTGGTAACAAAGTCGATAAAATGAATATACTGGCAGATTGGTCTTTCAAGTGGGCGGCGGGGTCCTGGTGTATAGAATCCGGGAAAAGGGTAGTGGGACTCTTATGTGACTGTATATAATGATCACTAGCTGAATCCATTATCATAGACGGTCGAAGGCATCATGTGCATGTGGACGTGCTATTGAACTCTCAGCCCCATTTTTCTATCAAACACCACGTCCTTACTGAAACTTCGTCGATATTTCCTACGTTTACTGGTTAGTATTACGCACCCAATCGTTATAGATACACACCGGATATATCCCCGATAGATAAAATGGTGAAGATGCCAAAATGCTGCATTGACCGAGGCACAAATAAATCAGGAACACAAGATGTAAATTACTACTGAAATAGATAAGGGTGGGAGAAGAAGCCGTGCACACCCAGGGTCTGGGTCTTGAATGCTCCGGCTATTTGCTATGCGTAATCTCCTACCCGTTCCATTCAATAACTGACTATATTTACCCACGTTTTCTATTTGGGGATCCTGGTCGTGGTATAAGTACACGGAAATCGCCGGAGGAGCGATCCATCTGATATATTGGGAAAAGCCATGGGGAAATTTAAAGAAATACTTTTTCTTCGATCTCCCAGAGGTATGTGTTTGCCTCTTGTCAGAATACATACCACAACTTAACTATGGAGAACTAGGTGCTCTGGCAACGCAGGAAAACTCGCGGCTTTGGGCCTGGAGCCCATCCCGCCTTGACGGGACTTCGCTTACAGTGGATGCCATCGCTCTCGGGAAAGAGAGCGATTCCAAATTGGCATCATTGCCCCTTGGTGACTTTGGGCAGACTGCGTTTGTTTTTCCTCTCGCACGCCTATATAATGATCTCAGTTTCAGTATATATGAGTATCTAGAGACCTACAGGGAAGTTCAAAGGAGTATCCCAAAATTTCTCGTGGTATGAAGATTTCGGATTCCCTGTTGTGTGTGCCTAAAACGTTGACTTGTTCTAGAGCCTGGCCGAATATGGAGCGGACCCGTTCGTAGCCAAAGCAGTAGAGAATGCAATCCAGTGTGCGACAAAAACCGAATATTCAGAATTGTTGCTTGATCCACGGTTCATAATTGAACCAGTCCAGAGACTCCTTAATGCTCCCACTCCCGTAAGTCATAAGCAGAAACAGCTAATCATACTTCACTCTCGTTTTCGCAAACAATACTTATCCGAGGACTCGACATGGAATATTGAGTTCGACACATCAGAAAACGAGCTTTTAGGTATAAAGCCACATAAGATACCTGTCTACGCCGAAGCGAAAACTATAATTGATGCAAGTCTCTTCAATTCACTTACAGCAGAAGATATAATAAGTATTACGAATCTTAAAGACTTAAATTTACGCTGCGACGCTCTCACGCGCCAAGTTCAAGAATATATGGATGTCGGCGTGAATCCTGAACTTATCGATCAACTTGCCCAGGTAAGCCTTTAATATGTTACGGGGATATAAAGATCACGAGAAAGAATAATCCCTGTATAGGAATTTCGGAACAGGCGGAACTTCTTCTCTTTCACATCTGTCCTTAATGGGGTCGCCTTGAGCCGTCTCAAAACAGAGACACTTTCTCAGTGGGCAACTCTTATCGACTCATATGAGCAATACAAGGGCTATAGGGACTTTGTGCGCCCGGACCTCGGGAGGCCAGCTTTACACTCTTTGGTCCCCTATGTAACATTTTGTAAGCATTGGCAGACACAGAGAGCTCCGCACTCGCCCGTCGACAAGCAGGCAATGAGGGGTTGGAACTCGATATCAGAGGGAGTTCTAAACGATATAGAGAAGGTCGTCTGTTCATATCAAGAGTACAAACGAACTCTGCTCAAGGCTCAGACCGTTGATGGGTAATATTCAAACCCATTCAGTACTGAATAACGGAGAAAGGTCGCTACCCACATATAAGGAACGGGTGGAAAATAGGTCATTCCCACATTTACAAGAGGAATGACCCATAGATCACGGCCACACATAGCAGGAACCACATAGATATACACCTAGGTAGGGAAGGCCGCCGGTCTCTTATAATTAGTAACCTTTGTATGAGTTTACCTCGCGTGCGCCAGTAGATACCATATCAATAATAGTCTATTATTTTCCGGATTACACTTAGTTGCAGGCATTGTTTGTTTACTTTTTTTCTTTAATCCTACTTATCTAGGTTTGTTTTGTGTCGCATGCTAGACACTATCCGGGTGTTCGACAAGAGGGTTCTAGCAATCTAAATACGGCCTTTATATCATAGCTAAATAATATGTGTTGACCCATTCCAATGACCCATCATCATATTTCTTTTTCCAATTTATGGGATACCAAGATATCCAGACATGTTAGACTTACATTGCGCAACTAGTCAGTCGAGAGATAACCTGAAGCAGATCACGTATCTCGACCTTAGTCCTTAATCTTGAAGATGTGATTTCAAAGGTGAAGGAGGGGTTTTAGGCACCCTCAATATTGAGCTGAAAGAGGATCCCCTGGGTCTTGATTCCCCGGCGAGCCGACTACCACGGCTGGTTACCAATCGGTCCTATCAGCCTATTACGTAAGAGGTCGCCAACCCTTTACTCCTTGTGTTGGTATAGGGTTCATTCTACATATCTATTGGATGAAAGATTAATGAAAATCCATACAGAACACTTTCACAACATTGGACGTGCAGCCGTGCATTATGCCTAGTGTATAGGGCGAGGGCTGAAACCTTAGGACTATCTTTTCAATGCTTCTGTTGTGAAATGAGATGAATATATTTTCAAATTAGTGAGACCGACAGCCTACCTAGACGTGGAAAAGGAAGTATGATAAGTAAAGGGAGATAAACATTGTCTCTTCAATCTACTTCTTCTGGACAAACCTAGCGCCCGGGCCCTAGACCTGTCGTCTCACCCCAAAGTCGACAGCTTAAGTAAAAGATGGAATCTTATCATTAAACGTGTATTGACCAGCTGCTATGAGATTATCCGCTATATGTACCTACAAAAAATTCAATTTCCCTTTACACAGTAATGATATCCAAGCCATAGATTCGAGCAATTTTGGTTCAAACCCGGGTTTAAGCGGCGCAGCTCATTTAGGCTCACATTGAATGCCTGCTGCAGCTTCAGACAGTAATCATTGTCCACCACCAGATGACGCTGCTGGCAAGATGACAGCGAGGAGGGATAATTGGGGCTTCCAAGCGTCCTGCTAGCCTGTATAGGGGCGGGCATGTTGCCGGCATTAGCTGGGGTCACTGGGGTGCTCACCGGCGCATTTAGTGCCGGACTAGGAACAGGGCGCTTTTCCACAATAGAAATGCTTGGGGCGGGCGGTGCAGTGGTTACCAAGACTCTCCTGCTTGTAGCGGCCCCGGATTGCTGGGATACCCCGATGTTGGGGGTGGGCGAGGGCGAGGTACTGGCACGTAAAGCCATGTTTGGCTCCGACGGAAGTATAGGCTGGGCGACCGCGTGCCAGGTCTGTGTCGTTGCCGAGTTGGCCTGGAATGACGCACTAGTAACGCCTGTAGCGCCGTCGCCGCTGGCCGGGACGTTCTGGTCATCCAAGTGGCCTGAGGCACCACCCGCAGAAGTGGCCATCTTGGCGACATCGTTCGAATTGCAAGTGCTAGGGCCGTCGGTCCATTGGCCAGTGAGGCGGTTGGCGATATCTGACGCGTAGCATGGAGTGGCACCCTGGCCATCGCCCAAATTCTTCGACGGAGCCAGCGAACCAGAGTTGTATGAACGGGCAACCTGGTATAGAGTGGTGGCATCCGTCTTTCCACCAAGTTGCTGGAGATGCTTCTTTAAGCCGCCCTCTCCGTTGACGCCATCGTTAATCATGGCCGAGATCTGTTTCTTCGTGCAAGGCTTGGTGCCCTTTCCGTTATTCCAGCAGCTCGCCTTACCATTGTGGGTCTGCATCAGGCCTGGGTTACGCACGCTTCTGTCCGGGGCAACCGTCGTCCTGACTCTCACGCAGCCCTTGGTCTCCTGCATCATAATAGCGAAAACAAAGTTAGAGTAGCCTCTGAAGGGGCTTTGTTCGGTGACCTCCTTGATGGAATCTTTTAGCCAACTCGTCTCTTCCTCGGTGTTGTCATCAACGCCCCAACTTGAATCACAAACACCAATGTTCTTCTGGTTGGCGGTCCACTTAAGGTGGCATGCTCCATTAGCTCGCAGGTTGACGTTCATTTCGCAAAGGGATCGACTCACAATAGCTCAAAACTCTTCCATTGCTTGGTTGACTTCCATCCCTCCGATGTCAATCCTTTGCCCCCGTAGGTCTGATAGACCCGGGGTATCAGATTGTTCTCTCGATAGTTGGACATCGGAGCTCCCGAAATCAAAGTGGTGAGGCTGCCAGCAGCCAAAATCTGGGGATAGTCAGATAGTGCACGTGCTTCTCGCTTGGCCGTAAGAATCTTACCAAGGAAGAAAGGAACATAATCAACTAAAATGAAAAAAAGGCGCCCACCACAGAATTATCCCTAGATTTGGTCCGCGCGTGACATGGGAATAATCTTCCAATCCAGGGTAGATTGTTCACCGGTTTAATTTTTAGCCAGTCAATTGTCGCGGCCCTTTCTTTGTAATAACACACCTAGCTGCCACAGCCCTCGGGGTCCACTCAAAAGGAATAAAGATTAACAAGGACCTTAAAGATAACTTAGGTACCTCTACTTCTTTATTTCCAGCGTGCTTTTTTGTTCTGCCAGGGAGTCGCCCTTGAATGGTGGTATGTCGTAAGCCCGGCCTTTTATAAGGAGGTCTATCAATAGAACAATAAGCTCTTAAATTGTTTACAATTCTCAGTCCATAGGTACCTTCACTAACCGTTGGAATTCTCCGCTTCGTCCCAAAAACTGCCTATGGTCCCAGATTGAACTTACAGGGTTTGACATATGAGTAAAGTAGAGCCCTGTTTTATCAAACCCTGACTACTCCGCTTTACTGAAGCAAGATTGGCCGTTCTCTCCGACCTTTCCAATCTAGCCCTGTATATATAGAGCTTACAGTGTGATCGTAGGACAATTTCGCGTAATATAAGTACTAGATTGAACCTTCAAAGAAGCTATTTCTCCTACAGACACCCACTTCTGCCAGGAAAGAGGTAGCAGATTTACAAATATACCTTGTCGTTAGATCTCGCCAAAAGCCTATCAGTTCCACCAATCAACTCAAGATTTTTGCCAAGGATTGAATGACGAATCAAATCGCGATTGGTGGACGTGTCTCCCAAGGGTCAATATAGGCGAAGATTAGTATAAATGCTATATATAGACGTACCTGTCAGATTTCAACTCATCGACTGTTGTTCACTGCATTGCAGACGCCCCATACTACCGCGAATACAGATTCGTCGATTCGCCGAAATGTCTCTATGTGAATCATTCTTAAACACTGACTCTGGACCTTTCGAGCTCTTATGTGACATGTGCTCTAGACGGGAGAACCATACCTCCCTTTTACGCAGGAGCCCGTCAACATATTCGCGTATCTAACATTAAAGCTTCTCTTCATCTTAAAATGATATAACTTGGGTTTCAGCGTGATTTCTGCCAGGTTAACACGTTCGTTGACTTTCACCTCTCCGCCCTCTTCTTCCTTGTTTCTCATTCGCCAGTTGCTCCCCGCTTATGCGCTTTCCTGGGTCTCGATGTCTCTCGTATAGTATATGCATATTACGCCTTCTCTATGGATGAACGGGCTCAGCTTTTCTAAACTCTGTAGCATTGAAATAGATCTTATGTTTCAGGTAGGCCAAGAAAAGACAAGACCTTTCTCAATTATTGCATATAATCCCTGAACAAAAGTAAGTTTCTTCGTATTATTTTAAATGGTTATATTTGGCGATAAAATTATAGAGATTAATATATATACTATGCTTTTATTAATCATAAAACACGTGAGTCATATCGTATCCTTTTGAGGAGGGTCTTTAAAGTCCTAGGAGATATTAGAAGGAAAGACGTCCAATAGAGTTACCAGGATCATGGTTCTGATACTGCTAAGGGGAACCGCGCTATCACGTAGATATATATAAAAAACCGGGCGCTAGCTATATATATGTAAATAATGTACATTACACATATATAATGATTGATGAATAATAGGGCTTCACTACCCGCTCGTCCAGTTTCTTCCATTGACATTCACCCGGTCTTTGTGCCCACCAGTCCTATGCATAGGAATCCCTGCTTAGAAACGGTGGTTATCTTGCAATTGATACATATTCTCTTCGTTGAGAATGGCTTTGAATGGTTTATGGATATTGGTGAACGGCGGAATTGATGGCTTATATGGTCGCTCTGATGAGCGATAAGCAAGGTTGAGTCCAGTTTGTGTGATAGCATTGCAAGGAGATACCTTTCAAGTGTCGGGGCGTTTTCTCTGCCGTTTCCCTAGGCACCAATATGATCAGGTCTGTGAGCACTATCGGATAAACCGGTACATCACTTGACTTAATATATATGGTAGAATCGTACATCTGATCGCACGATAGAAGACACTAAGCCCCATCTACCACTATACCACCCCAGAACAGGAGGATATAAGGACGCTCACTGCCCAACATATATTTTGTTCCCCGTCATCAATTCATATATTGCTACTTAGATACCACCCTTGGTAAAGCTTTACAGTTCGATACTACGACAAACCATCCAACGATCTTGGAAGCTTGCTTAGAAATTCCAACCTCAAGTGACTGACCCGATCGGCGCTCAACTGGATAGTCAACCCTACAAGCATCGTACATACCCGAGTCCGTATACGGCCCAATTAGCATTGGTACGGTTATGGACACACTTGGGCTCGCAGTAGCGTTGTTAGAGAAGTATCACCTTTGTGGAAATTACTCACCTTGGCCAGTCAGCAGTTCGGGGCATTGAATGATAAGACAAAACTCCCTTTTGTAACTTAGTGCGCTTTTTTGAGAGAATGGCCAAACATAATCAACAAAAAATCGGCAAGACCTGTAATCAAGCTTGTATCTAAGTACTTCTATACACATCTTGAATTAAGTAGAAAGATGCTCTCTCAAAGGTCCACCATCACGCCGGAATGCCGGAAATAGACCCGGGCACTAGGTTCTCTTGCGCCAACCACGCTAATGCGCCAGTCAAGAAAAAATTAAATCCATGGTCGAGGTCTTCTTAACGAAGCCTTCTACATCCGCGGCGCGGGCTAGGAAAGCGGCGACCTCGGCGAGGAGCTCATCACGAAGCTTCGGGAATGCATAGGATCTAATCCTACGTAGTGGGAACTCGATAACTCTACGAAACCTGACTCGGATTGGCTTGAGTGGTCCGCTACAGGATACACGACGATTGGGCAGATAGATAACTGCTTTGGGCATATAGCGAGGGTGTCTGGTGGTCCGACAGAAGAAAGCTAGACACCCCGGTCAAACTGCGAAAATCCGAGCCACGAACGTCATTTGCGGCACTGATTCTCTTCCCAAAGCAACCACGGAGAAGACCCGGACGTCCCCCCACCAGCATAAACTCATTGGTGAATGGTGGTGGTGGTCTGGATGCTATCTGGGCCATGGATTCATTCTCCTGTGCAGCGAAGAAACAGGGAAGAAAGTGTTGAGTTTCGCTGATTTTCCTGATCGTGTTGCTTGCGCTGACAAAACTGCAGACGAAACAAATCCTTTAAGCTGGAAACTTTTATTTTGTATCTTCCGTACAACTTCCAGCGTACCCTGGCCTGTTGCAGCAAGGTCGACGACGTTGTGGATATACTACTGACGGGTGGCAAATTCCCTGTACAGGTCAGCAAGGAGGAATTCCAGCAGTGGATCAAAGACGCCAGTTCTACCAACCAGAAGAGCGAATTTATCATTCACTGACAGGCCTGGAGCACCGATGCGGTGGCGAGTAAGGCCTCGGATTTCCTCTGCTCGTTTAAGCACCGATTTTGACCGTCCTGAGCTTGGCAAATTTTGAGTACTGAAGCGGCGACCCGGGGAAGCAAGTGGATAGACCGTGTCCAGGAAGGGGCTACTTACGACCACGATCGTTTGATGATCCATCACTATATCAGATACAGCCCTCACGTCACGGCCGATACAGCAACCATATACCTACACATATCGTAAGGGGAATTTCTCCTTTATGGTATTTTCTCCCTTGATCCACACAGCAACAGCAGGGGCACGCACAAGGGGCCAATCAGGGGGCGAAGAAATACCCTGGATCCCCCAGTGTGCTCGGACAAGGGTCTAGGGTACAGGGCCTCCGAATAAAAAGAATGAACAGTAGCAGCAATCAAATCCAGCTGACTCTAACTTCTAGCTTGCCGTGCTGTCCTGTAATCAACCCAGATGTTGATTGTAAGGTTGCAGGTTTGAATTCGGCAGTCCCGTTCGCGATCTCCTTGTCAGAGGTTCGGCCATGGTCCCATAGAGACGCGCTAATAGTGAGGCTCGCATCCATTGGTACGGCAAGGGCTGATCTCAACAGAGGGACACGGCTATTCGGGTGTACAACCACGTGGTCGTGACTTTCTCTTCTGAATATCCTGATCCTCTTATCTGGAAACGAGAAGGCCTGGGCGTCGATTTCGCCGTAGACATCAGCTGGGTCTTCTCCGTCCCTATCAACCAAAAGGATATCCACCAAGGCCTCTATAGCATTGCTCATGACGACGTAATTGAGCGCCGCTGAGCCAAAAGGGCCGTTGATGGTGTCTGTTCGAAACTCGTTGTATTTGTTCGCCTGGTTGTTAGCATTCCATGCGATCCGGTTGTTGGCGACCTCGTCATCCGCAGATGGAGCGTCCCTGTTCCTGAGATTGAAGTCGAGGTTGAAATGGTCGATAGCTGATAGAGTGCGAGATGGGCCAGTCAGGGTGACATGTTGTCCAGGCTCAATGGATTCGTGATCTTTTCTGTCTCGGCTATAGATATAATCGATCTGTAGCCCGTTGGCTGCGATTATGGCGCCGTAGACCTTACCCGGACACCCGCCATTGATCTTCAAGATCCGCATGTCGAAGAATTCGACCAATTGTCGGCCGTTCTGGGTTGCAGCCTTCCAGATGGCGGCCTCCACATTGTTGGGTACAGTCTTATAGAGCGCCATACCAAGTGCCCTGATTACCTGTTGTATAGTTTCTATTTTCAACTTCTTGGCCGTTTCATCACTGAGATGTAGCTTTTCGCCAGGGTACTGAAGCGCAAGAGAAAGAGGGTCCCAATCGTTCTCAAGAAATTCAAACCGCCCAAGCAATTCAGACTGCTTGGTTGGGTCGATAGATGGTGCATAGTATTTGCATATGCCGATGCGTATCTCTGTAAACCTCAACGACTCGGAGATCATCTCTATGATGATGATTAATGCAGCCGCCTTATGGTCGAGGCTCGGAGGATTTTTCGCAAGTGTTTGCACGGCTCCCAAGAGATTGTTCCAGCCGAGCTGAATCTTGGTTCTTTCTTGTGCCAACTTGGTCAAAGCACCGTAGCCACTCCCAAATCCCAGGTTTTTACACTTAGGAACCAATCCATACGTGTCTTTGAATCCATTCCACTGTCCACGCCCGTCCTGATAGGCAATCAGTTAGAGGTTTTCTCGTCTGAACCTCAACTTCAATGAGCTAGCGTTTGTCTTCAGTACCACATCAAAAAAACGGGTGGGTATAACGTTTTCAGCGGGTTGAGGAGGAAGGAGTGGAACACCACGTGAGGATTTGTTACCATCCCGGGTCTGGAAACTCAATTGACCGATGAAAAGTGCGTACCCATCCCTGTCTGGAATGTCCCCAACGTCGAATTCTTGGATAAATTCCGGTTTGGCCATGATGATTGTGTAAAATGATGATGATGATGATGATATTAGCGACTGATTTGCAAGGACATGAACATGAACATGGCAGTTAGCTTTATAGAAACACTCTGCACCCTTGTGGGTCCAATTTCACGTCTCGCATCCTGGTATTTCTTTTCACCATCGCTTGGCCGGGGCGGTCAGCGCCCCAGTAATACTAGTAGAACATGAGGTTATGCTTCCGCGTCCATTGTTTAGGAGACTGAAAAAAAAGCCACGTCAGAGTGATATGTGTAACGGGAACAAGTACGGCTGTGCCATGATGTAAGTGGCAAGCTGCCGAAACAGAAGGACCTGAAGTGGGAAGGGGAAGAAAGCAGACTGCTCGAAGACTGAGTTATTTTGAAGGATACTGACTTGATACGTGATATGAAATAATATATCTTCCCATTTGCCTTGCCTTTGGAGAAGTGATGAGTACCACACCATTACCATCCAGATGTGATAATAACTACATACTTCTTGGACAGGGGCGAGGAGAAAAGAGGGGTCTCATGTATGTAGATCTGCCACTGTCGTTCTACACTGCATCCTAAATAGCCCAATTAGACTGATTTACCCACGTCGGTCAAATAGAGTGGATCCCGGGAATCCATACGTGCATACTGGGCGTTCTCTTCATGGCTGCATTGCTACCTAAGGAGACGTATGGTAGATCTGCACGCCGAGATCTGTCGGATGAACTACTCCATTTGATTTATTTATACCTACACAAGTAGATACTTGTATGAGGCAGTTTCATGACCGTTCGGTATTGTCAGTAATCTGAGGCGAACGCGTGTTGCTGTTGGTTGTTTAGATATTCAGATGCCCCGCCAACACGGAACTCGTTCGGCTGAAGTACCTACAATCACGGTTCTCGAGACGAGGCAATTTCTGACGTCGATGAATTGTTTCCTATCCTGCAGGAGAGAAGTGGAGATCGATAGTCGGGGAAGGGTCGAGGCAACCAGATCGCCGGCCCCACGAATTTGATATGTAATGGTAATACGAAGTAAGAACAGTAAAAACGGTAATGTGGCTACTTCACAGTGACACTGTTGATGCGTTTTCCTCATCGCCATCGCAATAATCAAAGAGATGGCCGTTCCACCAGCGTCGACTTTCGCCACAGATGAACGGTTTTATATTCATCTGAGCTCCGAAAAAAACAAGAAAGACCCCTATCTCGAAGTTGACGATGGCACCAACAGCGGGACTTTCATCTCGAAGCTCCCTGACAAGACCATCATCACCACGAGCCCGCCAGTTCCAACTGCAGCAACCGAGCTCCACGACGAGGACAAGTGGGTAGAATGGCTCAAGCAGATCGATGATGCAGCCAAGTATACCTTGACAATCAAGCCACAGAAAGAGAAGGAGGGAGAAGAGAGCGGGAAAGGGGGGAAGACAACAAGAAAACGGAACTCAAACAATTCGATTTTGCATTCAACACGCCAACCAAACTGAAGTTCAGCTCCGAGAGCCCGGTGTTGAACAAGACATTTGGCGATGCTGCCAAGAACATCGGAGAGCCCGGCTTTAATGATCCAAGGCTGTACCTGGGATTGAAGGAGTCAGACCAAATGGAGATTTCGCTAGTCAAAGCCTGGACATGGACTGGTCAAGAGGAGAATTCGATTCCCGATATCTTAAAGGGGCTGCAAGTGACACCGGATTCCAAACTAGCACCGGGCCATCGCAACGCGCTGTGGTTTAACCCCGAAGCATCCTCGCGAGTGACAGTCCGGTTGGTGTTCAACCTCGGCGACTTAGGCACGTTGAACAGTCTTGGCCTCGGTGGCTTGAACATCAGTTTTACCAAAGCCGACCTTGTGTGTCGGAAGGTCGTGAGTGCTGGGGAAGCAGAGGGAAAAACGGTGCCCGTGACGCATGGGGACGCAGAAATCTCGATTGATTGTAAATTCGGTCAAGACTTGGAGCTGCAAGGCATCATGGAGTTCACGGAAGATATCATCAGCATGACTCTTCTAGCCAAGTCCGAGAATCCCATCCCAAGAGTCTTGCGCTGGTTGACAGGCGTCCTTGGTTTAAAGGAGGATGATCTAGGGACACTCCCGAAACTTTTCAGTCAGGATCCATTCAAAGATGTCCGGTTCCGTCGTATTAATATTGTCGTCGACAAGAAAGAGATTAAGCCGGTATCTTTCCAACTGGATGTGCAGGTGTCAGCACCCATTGGGCAGGATCCTGCATCGGGGAACAAGACGCTTTTCCTACTTTCGTACACCTACATCTCTTCCATCGGTGGACTGGGTACACTACGCGGCCAAAAGTCTGGGTACACTCTATAATTCAGATTTACCCCACCATATTAAAAACTGAATAACTCCCCCAATATTAATTAATATAAATTTATACTAACTATACAAAGAAAATAGGTCAGTATCTAGTATACCAACCCTTCGCTGCGCGTACAGCAGCCATTTTGCGAGGCACAGATCGAATTAAGCTATCAATAACGTTTTGATCAAGCAGTTCCCATGCTTCGCATATAGCTTTTTTAAAGACCTCCCAATCCAATTTAGACCTTCCATCACCTATCTGAGGGTATAATTGAAGAATTTTGATCTTCAGAAGTCGCCATACTGGTTCGATAGGGTTAAGGTCAGGCGAATGCGGAGGCCAGTCGATCACCTAAATCCTATGGTTTTCGAACCACTTTTGCGAGATTTCTGCCACATGAATCCTCGCATTATCTTGTTGGAATATCGAGCATGGTTCATATATTGGTAAAAGACCTTCTTCGAGAGTATCGAGATAGGAGTTCGCAGTATAACCTTGCCGAGGTGCGTTTTCATCGCGATTCATGATCATCATTTTTGTTCGGCCACCAATCCAGATTCCAGCCCAAATCATCTGCGAAATATCCTTTCCATGACTCACGAGGTTCACAAGATCGCTTCGGTAGGCCTCGGAGGTAAATCGAAAGACGAATTGGACCTTAGAATTCGATGTTCGTTGGACTGAACATTCGTCAGAAAAGATCAGATTCTCCCAATCCGAAAAACTCGCCCATTCACGTACAAAAGCGCGTCTTTTTTGTGCAACCGACTTTGATAAAGGTATTCGCTTCTTACTCTTCCATTTTCGAAGCCCGTAGCCTTTTAAAACGCGTCGAATTGTTGATCGAGAGGGTGAATAGGGAGTATTCGCTCCAAGGGCTCTATAACTCATTCGCGGGTTCCGACGGGCCATCCGATAGATATATCGAATAGTCTGATCGCTAATCTTAGAAGGTCTACCACTTCTAGGCGATGATTTAAGAGTATGGTGTTGCTGAAAGCGATCGCGAGTCCGGTAAATTGTAGTGCGGCTAAGATTTAAATCGCGAGCGATTTTAGTAGGACTTGAGCCATTTTTGAGAGCAAAAATAATCGCTGCGCGAGTAGATTCTGATAATTCATTGTTTTGCCTGCGATTTGCACTAATTTCAGTGCCAAAATATCGCATATTCGTTGTGGTAGAGAGAAAAGAAAAAAGGGGTTAGAATATGGATTTTACTAAAGTGGGGTGCTGTACCCAGACTTTTGGACCCCGTTGTACTATCGGAGCTCCCACAAAGTTGTACTGAGTAAGTGCACGCTCTCTCAGATCGTTCATCTGAATTTTGTTTGAGTTCGGTTTCAGCATCGTTTAGGAGCGTTGATTTGGCTTGGAACAGTTGATCTGGAGCCAAATCCTTCTGACTGGGCTGCCAATCCGCCGACTAGCGTCCAGCATAGCTTAGTAACCACGATGGCTTCAAGTATTGCTTCAGCCCTTCACAGAATGATTTCTCTGCCCTTTCGATCAAAAACCCGCACTGATCCCCCGTCAACCTTCATGACGCCCCCCTAGTGGGACCCTGCAACCAGTAAAGGGCCTTTTGGCATCGGTGCCTCGGTAAAGATCAACGTAGACATATCTGGTAATATAGCTTACTTCGACCGGTTCAAGTGTATGCGGCGGTAGGTCTTGGCAGCGTGCATGTTGTTCATACAACTGTCGACTGATATCAGTGAAAAGGGTCACAATATAATTGCTGAAGGCCTTACCGTCATCGTCAAGTTTGCAGCTCCACTGGTCGAAACCGAGGGCAGCCTTCCACCAGTAAAGGCCTTTCCGGGCTCAAGAGAAACTATTACCAAAATATGCCAGGATGACTTGTTGAAAAGGAATATCCAAGGCTCAACTTCTTGAAGCCATCGACGAAAACGACCCTACAAGTCATATGGTCAGTTCTAGGTTTCAGTTTGCGGTAGTTTATTATAAAATTAATACATATTTCTTTTTAGCTGTCCGTTCAGGGTTGCCCCCGACATCCGGTTCTTCGTAATCGCCCAGTTTCATGCCCTTCTCGCAAAGCTGAAGTAGTTGTGTAGCCTTAGGACTTGCAGTGGAGATTTTCGCCTTTGTTGCCTTCGGCACCTTCTCCTTGGCTACGACCCGGTCTTCTACCCGGCCATTCTTATTTCCTGGAATAGAAGATTGGCTAAAATGGGTGCTGGGAGCCTCTGAAGATCCTAGAGGGGCCCCCATTTGGGATGTTTCCCAGTGAGAAGGTTATCGTTGATTCTGTTGTACTACCGTGGGTTATGTGTTGCTTCCAATGAATCAGCATTCCCAGTATTAACGGGTAATAGTGCACGGTGTCTGGAAAAGAAAATAGACAGGTGATTGTCCTTGGTACTTCAGAGGTGGTGGTTTTATATTGCTTTGTGGAGAGTACTCTGATTTACCTTCTCCTGGAATGATGCGTGCACCAAGGGGGAAGTAGTGATGTAAATGTGATGTGAGCATAGTTTAACTGCGATGTCATCTGACGGTTTGTATAACCATCATTGATTTTTTCAAC
Organism: Penicillium alfredii; assembly: GCF_028826965.1. Taxonomy (NCBI): domain Eukaryota; kingdom Fungi; phylum Ascomycota; class Eurotiomycetes; order Eurotiales; family Aspergillaceae; genus Penicillium; species Penicillium alfredii. The sequence continues at coordinate 1,135,108 of NW_026622699.1, read as the reverse complement.
CAATCTAACTGGTCCGCCACTCTCAGGATGCACCTGGAGGTGGGCGAAATCGATTCTCCCGATTCTCCGGTCTCATGCCTGGGGGTAACACTGGACACAGTCAACAACACGTGTTGCTTCGAGAATAACGCCACCTCCTTGGAAGTTATATCCTTATGACCCTATTCAGGATGACCTTTTGGTTTCGGGTGAGTAAAGTTTTATTTCTCCCGGATCTGCATGTGCGGTATTCCATCTAAGTCACTTTGTACGATATTCATCACTTGCTTAGTGAGAAAATGCCGAAGGTTGAACGATATTAACATAAGCCGTAAGCGAGCGGATCGGTCCAAAGCACCATAATAAAGGCGATATTTTTGCACCTCGATAACTCAATAACTATTACTGGGTTTACGTTCAAATTAGATGTATAGACTATTCCGATCATAAGAAATAACTTATTTTAATCTTGAAATAAGCAAATCGCTTTTAACATATTACCAAGAATACAGGCATATGTCTGACGTATCACTTGAACTGATTGTCTGCTCGGACGCAGATTAACTGCGTGGTTCACAAGATGTACTTTGGGTTTCTAACGCACTGAAAGAGATTTTACAACATCGAAAATATTGAACTTCTAACCTTTCTTGGTGTTTGAGAGGCCAAGGTGTTCACGAATACTTCTTAACACCCTTAATCGGTTTTTCTCGCCCTCTTGCAGTAGCTGGAGATGCTCAACCTTGAATCTTTTGAATTCATTCTCCAATTTGTGATGCCAGGGATACAGGACACAAACTTGGAAGCAAAAAGCCGAGCTTGCGATCACGAAGTTCGTAAGAGAAAACCTGCGAGTTATAATCATTGTGCTCGCCTGAAAGCGGAGCCTTGGAAGATAACGTCGGTTGTGTTGGCTGCAACTTATTAGTAGATGCTGACAGAAAGAAAGCCTCATGATTCTGCGACAAAATACCAAGGAGCTTGATGGGGGAAAATAGTATTAAATCTTGGATCTAAAAAATGTTTCCACGGAAAGGATGGAGAGACGTATCGCAAGATCTCAACTTGATATGAGAATTTAAAACAGAAAAAACTTTAAACCCAGAAATATAGTAGTAAAGGTTGGCTAGTCACATGCGCCCAATTCGGGGAGATTCGGTATTTCGTGTTGAACTAATTTATGGAGGCATTCTGGCCTTCCCGACCATCAATCGTGCTAACGGACTGTCGATGATCTTAATGATTTCTTGTTTGTTTGAAGTTGACTATTGGTGGATATTATTTACAGCATAGTCACATTGCCAAAAGTCAGCCCCTTCCACTTTTTATCCTTCCTAGCTAAGATTCAAGAGTTACTGAAAAACAACGGAGCCCAGTAGGCATTGTCCTTTTCAGTTCTCGTACGAAGTAATGCATAGGCGCAGGGTTTCTTGCAAGCAAGTTCGTGCTACAGTGAACCGTAGGGCATCTTGTCTGAACTCTATTCCACCCAAGGAACTAGCTTTCGGCCGAAGCGGTCATTTCTCGGAATCGACAGTCGGCTCCGGCTGCTGTTCAACCAATCACTTAATCGTCTTTGAATTTTTCTTTTGGAACAGCGTTCATATATGCACGTAGTCCAAAGTATTTTCTATACCCGTATACGATCGGCAAAGGGGCCTAACTCGCTGTTCAGTATTTGAATTTTCATGACTGACACACTCGGATTGACACTCCAACAATTTTTCTCAGTCTATCATTAATGCTTTGCCAGCGAAATCTCGGTGCAAGTTGGCACAATACCTCTTTGTTCCTCACAATACGACCTCTCCGAGTAAGAGCATTTCACAACACCACTGCTCTCCCTTTTGGGCGTTCCATCATGAGCGAAAAGCGGCTCAAGAGGGCGGCGACCGAACCTCTTGAGGCAAACTATATACCCAGCCTTCAACAGGCACCAAGGCAGGTTCTGTGGATTGGATGCTCTGATAGCGATTCCAAAGACTCAACTGTGCTTAATCTTCTTGATGACGAGTTGCTCGTGCTCAGAAACATCGGCGGTATGATCATTGATGGCGACCTGTCCTGCGAGACTACGATAAAACATGCCGTCGTTGACCTTCAGGTAGCCCTTGATCCTGAACAGCTTCCCGATTCGCTCATATTAACGTTGTCTAGGTGAAACACATCGTCGTTTGCGGGCATTACGGATGTCGTATTGTGAAAGCAGCTTCGAGAGAAGGGCTGCAGGGTCCTTGGTTGAGGTAAATGAGCCCTTGCTGTCTAAGAATCTGTGAAGTCACTGATAATGGTTATGTAGCAAGCTCAGTGCCCTCCATTCGGCGCACGAAGAGGATATCAATCAACTTCCAGCGTTGGAACGGGATCGCTCTTTTGTTGAGCTGAATATTCTTGATCAACTGCGTTCGCTACGCAAATTTCCCGAAGTGACCGATGCAATTAGGCTGGGCCGTTTACATATCCATGGACTGGTGTACGATTCTGAGACCGATAAGGCTTATAGATTATCGGAAGGGCAGCAGAACCATTAGAATAGGACGGAAATTCTTTAATTCTGCATGATTTATTACAATTACAGGTAGATTTGGCTCCTCCATGTGAGTCCCAAGTATCTGTCTGAAGTCGACCGGAACCAATCTCGCAAGTTGCTACCATTTTACCGCCAATTTCGATGTTTTCTTTTGAAGTACATATCACAGGTTTATTTAAGATGTTACATTTGTAATTTTAAGTCGTGACTGGCATTTGAATATGATTTTGATCATTCACGATTGGGACTCGACGACAGACAATATATTTTCTTCACATCCTCTAGCATACCTTCAAAATCGATGTTAAGATCTTTCAGTAGGCCGTCGCCTAGATCAAAAACCCATCCATGAACGATGGGATACTGATGATCTTGGTAGCTTTGTTGGACAGCAGCGGTCTTGATAATATTCCTGCAGGATTCCATCACATTGAGTTCAATCAATCGATTGTATCTCGAGCTCTCATCGGTTATTCCGTCGAGTTCCTTCTCATGCAAGCGATAAACGTCGCGGATGTTTCGGAGCCATGGGTTAAGTAATCCCAAGTCAGCCGGTGTCAACGCCGCTTTAACCCCTCCACAATTGTAGTGGCCGCACACAATGATGTGCTTGACTTGCAAGTGCCGCACAGCATAGTTAATCACGGACATCACGTTAAGGTCGACATTGGGTACTAGATTGGCGATATTGCGGTGAACGAAGACCTCGCCAGCCTCCAGACCCATAATTTCGTTGGCGGGGACACGGCTATCGCTACAACCTATATATCTAATTACCATCAGACGAATTCAAGGGTGAGTATTTTGATGATGAGAATGAAGCCATGGGTATGTTGCTCACAGATAATTGGGTGATTGCCCAGCAGCAAGCTTCTCAAAAAAGGCGGGGTCTGCGCCCTTCTTCGACAAGGCCCATTGTTTGTTGTTTTTGAATATATGTTCGAGCGACTGCTGGAGATATCGTTTCATGTTGTTTTGAAGGTCAACCCGTAACGATGTACGAGGGCTTGGCAAGCGTGAATCGTGATTGAGATTTTGTTCGTCACACTTGCGGGAGAGCAGGAGGCAATTATTTTTGAAGGGGGTATATTAGGGCCGTGTCTACGTAAGCACGTCGCGCCCACTTCATCATCTTAGAAGTTGTATTATCATCACGTGAACATCCCCACCGCCGAAGACATGTGAAACATTTGGAAAACCCCATGGCGCGTACGTGAAATTGGCTAGGTCGCTTTGCTATGCTAGCCCTGATATTACACATCAGTCTGATAGCCGATCAGGCATAAGGTCTACCTCCTACGACGCAACATCAAAACAAAACGACCAAGCGACAAACTCGACCACAAGAAACTGGCACCATTCACGATTGACGAAAAGAAAGGACCAGTCAATTAGCAACTGAGACTACCTGAGAGTATGGGCAGAGTTCATCCTATATTTCATGTGTCATTGCTTGAACCCGCACCCAAGGACGCCGAACTCGCTACCAATGCGGAAATCGAAGAAACCGAAGACGAATATGAGGTCGAAACGATTGTTAACGGCCGCTGGTACAATGGTCAACAACAACTCTTGGTGAAATGGAAAGGGTACTCTACCTCAGAGAACACATGGGAACCTATCGCGCACTTGAGGGGCTGCCACCAGCTGGTCCAACAGTATTACCACGAGGCGAAGAGGACTCCGGAAAAAAGGAAGCAAAGGAAGCGTAGAAAGCAACAGCTTCCCAGAAAGACGATGAATCGGCCATCGCTATCATCTGCGTCAAAGTAGGATCCTCTGACGTAGCGGCAAGAGGTTGATTGCCATCTTCGGCGGACGACGATGTCGCACGAGAATCTCGCGACACGCCGCATTCCACGACACTCTTTTCCGAAGCACCATTTGATTGTCGAGCCTGCTCCGAAGCAGCAGCATCCACACGTTCTTTTTCCATTCGCTCCAGCTCTTCAGCTTCACGACGCTCGACTTCCTCCAATTCCGCAATCTCCTTATAACCACGAGCAATGAAATTACTAGCACGTTTTTGCAACAAACGCTTTTGTTTCTGGAGACGAAGCAGTTTCAAGAGCCCAGCCTCCTCTTCCTCCAGCGAATTTTGAGACTAATCGCCACCATTCGGCATCAGAAAAAGTCGGGTTCGACATCGTGTACTTGGCACCACCACCCGCCTTTACACAACCAGAACAGCGATCGGAACAGTCGGATTGTACGCACGCTCGTTTAAGTCGAACACAACGGTCGCAGGGGACAAACGACCGATAACCTTCCTCCTCGATGCGAGCACTAAGTTGACTCTTGCGGACCGAGGACTTGGAAGACATAATCAGAAAAGACTCGAAATATGAAAGGGAAAGGGACGCCCGCCCAGAGGTACCTACTATTTATGTTTCCGAGGAAGAAAACACAGAAAGGAGGGGATGATGTTACGGATCTCTTAGAACAACCCCACTCCTGAGCACACCAGAAATACAACGAGGCCCTATCTAGTACACCGCCCCAGGAGCGATGGGGTAAGATGACCTCAAGAAGATTGTCATAGGACATGACACGGCCATCACGTGACATGCCAGATCAGTGATCGATACGAACATACCATGATCACGTGCAGAAGGGAAAACCGTGGTGTTTCCGCCAACACCTCCTGATACGGAATAACACAAGGGAACAGCGGACTACGAGGCCAATGAGCGCACGACAAGCACAGACGTGGGACCCAGACCATCGTAGGATGGGAGACATCCCAGGAAGAAGAATCTCCTACAAAAGGGACCATCACGAGAAATCACGTGAAAGGACTCGTCGGTGATGAGAAGGAATAGGTATATAAGGACGCTCTTTCACATATGTATTTAGTTTTTCGTGATCAATTGCACATTGTTACTTGGATACCACCTTTGGTCTTATTCACAGTTCACCGTGACAACCATCCTACGAGTAAGGGAGCTACTTCGGTACTGACCTATTCGGCGCACACTCAACTGGCACATCTTCGCAAGCACCCATCAGGATCTATCTGTATAAGGCCTGGCGTGGCATCAGTATGGTTGAGGGTAGGCTTGAGGCTCGCAGTTACAAAGAGAAGTATCACCTTTGAGGACCAACTCACAGTGACCAGTTAGGTACCGTAACACTGAGCTAGTAAAAAGTTAATATATTAAGACAGACTTACTAATACCCTTATCTTAATAGTCCTAGTTATAATAGCCTTTATAGCGGCGGTTAGCTTACAGAGTTATACCTAAGTAGCCCTTTACGTGAGTCCGTAGGTTACTGGTGTTCGAGAAAGCGATCTTAAACAAAATATTAATCTCTTCTACTTAGAGTAGTTAGGAATATAGCAAAAAAGCTTTCTACCATAGAGAATAATATTACCTTTTTTATCCTATATAAAAATAATATATTAGAAATATATAAAAAATAGATAAAAAATAGATAGGTGGGTCGAGTAGGCAGGTACTAAGTTGATTTTAGTGTGGTAATACAAAGATGTAATTTTTAATGAATTATAACTAGCCAATCATAATACGTTTACACAAGCTAATTCCACACTTCCAACTATGGACCCAACACCAACCCAACCCAACATCTGATCTGGGTTCAGGGATTCCGGGTAACTTATTTGGGCGGATTGTCAGCTGAGAGTGGGATTCTGTGTCTTTTGATAGTTAAAATAATTTGAAAATGATCCTCTCACCACCTTTCTATTCTACCAATAGGTGTGCGATTGAATCCTAGCGAGGATTGACGACTAGTGGGACGCTTGATTTACAAGAATCAAGGCTCACAAGGAGAAGGATAAGTAGAACCACAGCCCCACCGACTCGAACACTCAGGGACTCGCTCCCCCCTGGATCCCAATGATGATGAACGTCTTCTGTTTGCTCCTTATTATCGGGCTGGCCTTTCTGCAAGGAGCGCTGTCAGAACCAGAATGGAACGATGTCGATGGGATCGACCGGATTAGCGCCGCGAGGCGCCTCCAATGGCCCGACGACTGCAACCCCTCCTATTGCACCGATTTTGAAATGGACGAGACGCTCCAGGAAGCCGCTCTGCTCACGTATAATGCGAGACGAGCTATCGACGTTATCCTCGGCACTAAAACGGACAAAGTAGTCGCCAAAAACTCGAGGAACGAGCGATTCCTACAAGCAGCAAAAGCACTATTTCATATTGATTATGGGGATGCGCCGGACAATCCGAAGATGTGGGCTGTTGCCCAGGACAAGCGCTTTATTCTGTTCTATGTGAAAGGTCTTCCCTTCTCTCCCCAGAAGTACTACTCCCTTACCAACCCATATGTCTCTAGAATTCTTTGACCGGGTCTACCAGTTCCTGAAGCAGGGGGGTGTTTATAAGCCTAAGATGCTCTGCGGTGACGAGGACATCAAATTCGTGACTAAGATGAAGGAAATTGGAGGAAGGCCTCCTGATGAACCAATTTGGAAGGCAAAGAATGAAGATAGTAGGTCGATCAGAATCCCCCCCCCCCCCCCCCCCTTTTTTTGTGGAATTTCGAAAGCACTAACAATGGGCCTTCTACAGAGAAAACCACTCCGGGGTGGTATATCTCCAACTTTTACTCCCCAAAGGATAAAGAGGGCAACCGCATCGAAGATAGAGTGGTCCGTATTCACACCGACAGGCCTATCTGCAGACGCCGCCCTAGTAGTGATGGAATGGTCGTTGAAGGCCAGACTTTTCGCGACGTCCGAGTGATCGTCCTCTGTAATCATATCTTTGGCTATAAGGAGCTTGAAAAATTGATAAGGGACCAAAAGAGACTTGCAGTGGGCACGTCTCTAGACACCCAGGACACACGGGGGGCAGTATGGCTCCATGAATATTTGCATTATATTTCTCCTGAAAGTAAGTTCCTGTTTTCCTGCCGAGGAATGGGTGGAAAGAGAGAACCAAAGGAGTCTAATCCAGAAACCATGCAGTGACGGATCAGGAAATCGACGTTGGGACAGGCAAGCAGAGAGCGTATGATGTAGACCTCTGCATGGCCTTGGCCCGCAAGAGTGCGTCAGCAAAAGAAGCCAGAGATAATCCCGAAAATTACGTCAAGTTAGCGACAGCCGTCAGTCTAAGGAGGGTAAAATGGTTTCCTAGTGGGAAGAAGGCGAATTAAACCGAGGCAGAAGATTTGCGTGATAGTCGGTGAGCCTAAAGTCTGTTCTTGGTGATGTTCCTAGGTTTGCTATCCATGATTATTACACACGGGGTTTACCTACGTTATTCAATTTTGCTAGCCACGATGGCTGAGCCTGTATAGTCAATCGTTGGCTGCCTCTTAGGCTAAAATCAGTCCATAACCCCGAAACAATACCGTGAGACGATAAATTTACCAGCGCATAATAAGCGTTCTTCATTTTTATTGCCATGAAATAAGAAATGAAATAATATGAACTTCCAAAACAAGAAATTCTTAATCCAGTAAGAAATAGCGAAGAGCCTCTGATAGTTCAAGATGGGTACTGGAAATCAGTCGATATTCATGTTTCGAGAGGGCGGTTAAGCCATTTTCAGATCGACAGAAATTACTGATTAGTTATTGAGAAAATTGACAGAAACATTCAGGCTAAGAAAGGTCACGCACACACCAGGGGAACCAGGGTATTTTATTGGAGGTTTATGGCAGCAAAGCGACATTAGCTGTATACGGAAGATCAATCCTGACCATGTATGCCGCTCATTTTCTTATTGACCATCAATAGCAGCTGGAAAATAAAGCAATCTTCCAATCATACAGTCTTCCAAAGACGAAATGTATTTGCCAATGCCTGCTGAGAATTTGCCAAAAAATCGTTTCAACCAGCCTGCAATTCCAGAGCAATGACCTTTTACGACGGAAGATGCGGTTTTGCCGTAAGACAAACCGCAGAACCAGGGGGTGAAATTTATGTAAATCGCAACCTACCAACCAAGCACTTAATTCAATGGAGAATGATGAATGCCCGTAAGAATTTGAGGGATAGGAGAACCACAGCAGTATCCAATGTCATGAACCTAGACTATGCAATAAGGAATGAGCCGCTTCATTCAAGGCATCCATACTCGCATATTATCCTCGCCAGTACTTTTCAATGATACGCCCACCAAAAAGCTTGTCTGTCTTAGGAAGCGCTTGCGGTTTCGGCCAATGCAAATTCTCCGGTTAAAAAAAATAATACCTGTGAACCTGCCAGACAGCGACTGAGTAGATAATCCAACCAAGGTGAAGGATTTCGATCATCGCAGTCAAATCGATTCCGCATATGGTGTTCACATCGGCCGCGATTGATAGTAAGATGGACTGACCGAAGTCTGCAAGCTAGAGTTGATCTTCGACAACCAAAATATTGCGAAGAGCGATTTCGTCTAGGAACACTCTACGAGAGTGCACGTATGATAAAGTCTTTGTGAGATACAGTATCCAATCAATTTTGACAAGATCTGGCGGCTCCGGGTTGACCTCGATGTAACTCTCAAGATCGCCGTGTTTCGCAAATGCTAGCTCGATCCCATATTCGGAAGCACAGATGCAAGAGATGATTCCCTTGTGGTCACCCAGACGTTTGTAGATCTGTATTTCGTGTAGCTGCGGCCATAATTCATTGGTCGGAGGCCATCAGCGAGATAGACGGGAATTGTCATATGTTCCATAGAGCCTCCCGAGTACGAAACTCGCGTGATCCTGCAACTTGTGGATGCAGCGGCTTGAGTTGCAGGAGCTGGTTGGCGTCTTCTGCGCTGTGAACAAAGTGGATCCCCCCTCGCGGTCTATAAAGGAGACTACAATTCCACCCAAATGGCAAACTGCAACGCAGCCCTCTCAAAATCTTCTCCTTACCCCTTCCTACTGTGCCTTATACACTGCCTCCTGCCCGTAGTCCTGATCCCGATTTCTCGATTTCTACCTTGCTCAACTGCCTTTTCTTTGGTGCAATATGCCAAGTGATACGTTTCGCTTGGAGTCTTTTCGGCAGTGGAAACCTTTCCAGAACAAATCGCAGCCTCCGCGGGAATCTCTCGATGTTTGTCATTATCCAAGTCTTGTCTCGATCACCGCCACGTCTACTTCGTCAAATTCTCGTGGCTCACCGAGGTACCCAAATGTTCATTCTCATACGTCCGAGCGACACCCCCTTCCTCCTCGACCGCCGGTGGAGGTTTGCTTGAACGACAGCCTACCACAGGAGATAAGCACCCAGCACCAACCCACTGTGGTGAATCAGACATCATGCTTGGACCTCGGAGTTGAGGCGCTCGACTTCGAGGATACTCCACACCTGCAGGATTTATCCAGCCCTGGAGATGAGGCCCATCCGCTGATCTGTGATAGCTTGGGCTAGGATCCTCAATACCCACTCAGCTTTGAATCGAGCGACTTAGGGCTCACCCGCACTGCCAGTCAGCACTCTCAGGTCAGCCATGCTGAAGGTTCTGTTTTGACTCGGGAGAGTTGCGACACAATGATTGATCCGGCAATTTTTGAATGTTTATCCTTTGCGAGATATTGAACAAACTCCGGCCAGCAGAGAGACCGTGGACGTGGTGGCCTATTCTCATTCGCCGGACAAGACCGTGCGTGGCCACAACCGCAGCACATGACCAAGATCGCAAAGGGCAATGAAGCCGGGGCGGCAGCGGTCCAAAATTAACAAGGTTTCTGTCGTGAACTATCAGCGCATGGAAAATGCCGGCCAGAGCACTCGAGAAAACCGCCCCGTTAAAATGCCTTTTTCTATTCTTCGGAATCAATTCACTTCTCTACCAATAGAAGAGCGACTACAGTTTTTGTTCTGGATGTTTGTGGGTGCGCTGTCACAATGCCTCCATATACCCTCCCGCTCCAATGATGTATCAAATCCGAATGATACCTCGAAAGAGGAAGGAGTCACGACTTTATCAGCTGAGCAACCAAGCGGAGAGACCAGAGTTGCCCATGGAAAAAATCTTTGTTTCTCAAGAAAAGTATTACCTTGATTGGCAGAAGAGAATCGCCTTCAGGTGCAACTTAGGGGGAAGAATCTCTTGCCTGGTCGGGAGTGTTTAAGCGATTTGATCAGAGATTCCCGGGGAGGAGTCAAGATTCTATACAAGTATACTGGAGCACGACACTCAAGAAACAGCTGGCATCGTAGCGGAGGACGTGAAAAATGCCATCTTTATCAAGCCATGCCATCTCCCAGTACCTTTCAGTAATCCAATTAGTCGCCTTGGAGTTCTGGGAGTAGAAATTTATTCTCTAAACATTGGCCAAGGTGGAGTCCTTGACCGACACGTTTTGACCTTGGCAAGAATCACAGAGAGGCGCGACAAATATTTGCAACAAGCACGTTTTTCCCCGGTTTTTTATTGTGCTCTGGATCCACGTGCTCGTCTCAAGCCTTTGCTGTTCTTAGCCCACGCAGATGGGGTTTCTGCACGAAGGCTGCCTTGCCCTCAAAAGGAAAAGAAAAGTGCCGTTGGGAGTCTTAGAATTTGGAGATTTGAAACCAAAAAAAATCGATGAACAGCTCTCAAGCATAGGCGTGGTCAAGACACGATACTCCCATGAAATTGTATAGGCACTATCTAGACAGTGCCAGTCGCCAGCAAATAATCCACCATCAACCACAATAGTCTGCCCATTAAGGTACTGGTTCGACGTAGTAAAGAGAATGGCCCCGGCCATATCTTCGTCTTTGCCTGGGCGTCCAGCTGGAACTTTGCCTTCAAACTTCTCCTTGGGGATATTGCTCTTCTGTTTTTCATCACTACCCTCAGTGGTCATTTCTGATGGAAAGACACCTGGGGCAATATTATTGACACGGATCTTGAGATTGGATGTGACCAACTCGTGCGCAAGCATTTTAGTTAGATGCACAGCGGCCGCTTTGCTCGAGTTATACGCGAAATGATGCTGAGAGGACTTGACAAGACCAGAAATCGATGAGATATTCACGACGGTACTAGACCAACCGTGCTCCTCGACAGTTCTCTTGTTAAGCAATGGAAGGAACGCGGTCGTTGTGAAGAAGAGTTGCGTCACATTTGTCCGCATTACTTCTTCCCATTCTTCAACGGAGTCTTCATTTTTGAATAGCTCTTGTTGGAGCTGCTTGGGATCTTCCAGCTCTGTGTTCTGAGTCAAAGAGCTGATGCCAGCGTTGTTGATCAAGATGTGCAATTTGCTCTCCTTGGCCGAGATTTCATTCACTAATCGTTGGATAGACTGTTTTGAGGTGACATCGGCAGCAATGGGAATAATCTGTCCCGGGATTCCTTTGGAATACAGCTCCGCAACACGGTCAAGTTTCTCGCCGGTGCGACCCGTAATGTAGACTTTGGCACCATTCACAGCGAGTGCTTGGGTTGCCATTAAGCCAATCCCGGAACCGCCGCCGGTGACAAGACCAACTATAATTCATTAGCATTGTTCAAAAAGCATTTTTAAGCTAAATATCCCCTACCTCTCTTCCTGACGCTGAAGACATTCTCCAGCTTGAAGTTCTGGTTATGATTTTGCGCAGACATCTTTTGCAATGATGACGTTCAGGAAGAAAATGTTAATAATACTTCTTTTACTCAATAATTAGATTGCGTTATCGATTGGAAATTTGGCTTTTTTAAAATCTCAGCCAGGCCGCTTCCTACGTACCGGTGCTGCAGGTAACTAGGTTTGGCAGAAAGCTGGAATGAAGTTTGACATCATACTGATCGCAACGTGATATTGCGACTTTGTTGCGTTTCGTTTATCTGTGGCCCGAACTTGTTTCAAGATCCATGGGTTTCTGGCTTAGGAGAGTTTCAAAAGGTTAGCTAAGGCTCGAATCGATCGAACCAGGTGTTGGCAAGATCCTGAAAATTACAAACTCACCATAATGCAAGGCCACGGTTAAGCGGGGTAAAGAGGCTAGCTATTGTGTGACCATCTCATTATAAGAAAGGGGCCTGTCACTACCTCTATTCTTCATTTAGATTTGGGCATGCACCCACTATAGCCGAGTCCATGACTTTTGATTTGGGACCTAATGGGTTGTTTTGTCGTTTGGAATCGATTTATGGAGGCTGCTATGTTCGTTCTTCCTGGCAGCTTGGACGTCATTCTCTTTCAATTGTTGGACTCAGGATCCACAAGTCGATCCCACGGTACATACATATGGATAGTTTGGTTGATCTGGACGGGATGTGGAGCGAGCGATCGCCTGCTGAGCAAAGCGCGAAGTCTCTGCCAATCATATCCATAGTTCAAGAGCTGCCATCTGAGAGCAGCAATTCCGATATCGAAATGTCCATATCCAAACTGATGGCGTCAGGCATTCCCAGTCGTTCGAAATCCGGTTATTTCACCTTTTCTTGTTAACCTTGCTCTGTGTCGCACAATATATATAACTTACTATTTCTGACTCCTGTCGTGAGCAGCTCCCCCAGTACTTTTTCTGTAACACCGCAGAACCGGTAAATAAATATAGTTTGACCAATCAAATAGAATAAACCGCCAACTTCGAATCCCAATGGCGCTGCTGATTGGCAATTCCAATGCCAACTTCCTCAACCAAGACGCCCGTTCGTACGCCCGTTCTTCCCGGTCCGAATCCATTCTGGCTCAGTCCGGTCAATTGATCCCAGAGTGATAAAGATGCCTTAATAAAGATATTGCGCGAGCAAAGAACAAGAACCAGCATGGAGGTTGATAAAGGTTATAACGACACATGCCCCTTGTAGCCCCTCCGAAAGCCTCGCCCATCGTCCAAAGCTTATATTTCGCGCGACAGTGTCAGCCCAGAAGAGCTAATTACCTCGAACGGAAGCGTCTTGCCGCAAATAGATATCGGCTGAAGAAGAAGATTGCAAAAATACAAAGCATCATGAACGACGAAACGGCCAGGCGACAAATGCTCTTGGCCGAGATCAATATGTTCAAGAAAGAGTTGTGATATCTCAAAAACAGGATCCTTGCACACGCGAATTGCGACAATCAGCCGATCAACACGCAGCTTGAGTTAATGAGCCAAAACGTTCTTGGAACGAACCCAAATACACTGAACGGCCCATCCCCGGTAAACGTCATTATTCGGATATGTAAAAAGTAGTTCGTTACTAACTAGGCACAGCGTGATTGTCTGGTCAGGGCCAGCTAAACAAATGGATAACTATCCGTGCAGAACCCGTTGAATCTTCCAAGGCGCGTCCTAATGTCTATCCGGCAGGGAGCAAAATTCGGCATCAATTTCTGGTCTTACGAGGCAATGATGTCCACAGAAAGCCTCATTTTCATGCTACTTCTTTTATCGCGATGACCCAATGAAGATCGAGAAATAATTATCCAAACCAGCCACATCCTCCATGCCTCCTACCCATGCCACATGCTGATCCGGTCGACATAGTACTAGACACCCTGGGCCTTGCTTGTCAATACCGTATCCTGTGTATGCTTGATCCCGATCATCCGCAAACACCCTCCAGTAGTCCCATCCCATGAAGTCATCATACGGGTGAAAGAGCTCCGGAAGATCCAGCAGATTGACTGCACTCCTAGGGCATGACTGAATGAGGAGAAACTCAATGGTAGGGCAGCGCCACCACTGAGACTGAATCTGCTGTAAGTGACCGAGATGAGAACGATTGCTGAAGGTTTCCGTGAAGCGAGTCAAACCGTGCATCGTCTCTGGTTGACGTAGATCGCCCGGAAAAACCAGTAGTCTCCACGCCCCGTCACTCACAAGCCTCTGAGCCAGTTGTACAGGGGCTCCATCACAGTGAAAAACAACAAGGAATGACGGTAACCGTGCGCCAAGCTTGATATTGCGCGCAAGGTTTGGGTCAACAGTCTCCTTTCCAGTCACCAAGATACTATCGGAATAGGTGACATCGATACCGGCTATGAACCCAGCATACTGGCCTCGAATCTCGTAGATTCCACTCGAGGTATCTTTCTCCTCCATCTCATATGCTTGTACAAGACGGGAGTCTAGATCCATCAATGTCTTGGCAACCGGTCGCCGTTCACTATCGTACGTTGCCAAGATCATGGCATTGGCACCATTGGTAATGACTGCAGCCAATTTCCACATCAGGTTGTAGGTGTCTTGGATGGATACATTCATACCCTGGCCTCCCTTCGGCGAATGTGTGTGGGCCGCATCTCCAGCGAGAAAAACGCTAATAAATATATATAAGTCCTCGGTGTGCATGGAATGAAGATTGCTTCTTACCGCTCCTGAGGTATGTAATGTCTGGCTAGGCGTCGGCCGATCTTTTATATCATCATTAGCATGGAGTTGTTGTAATAAAATGCACTGTCATACTGGGTAAATAGACCACCAGTCACAATGATTATACGTCAAGTCATATGGCTTCATTATCGCCTTGGCCATTTCGACCATAGCCCCCGGAGAGCAGCTGGGATGCTGCATGGCGGTTTCTTCAAGGTCGCGAAGATGGATATAAAATCGGACTAGTCGATTTTCTCTCGGTACTGTCATGATGCTTCCGTGAGGCTGAGAGTTTATCGAGCAGGATCGTCGGATATCAGCTAAATTCCGGTCAGATTCGGTATTCTGAGCGGGAAGGTATAATATACGAAAGTCAGTGATTGGGATTATGTCCAGCACACCCCAGGTTGAATCTTCTGATACTATATCAGTCAGGGCGTTCAGTTGGTTCCCGGTCCAGCTATGCGCGCCATCACATGCAACGAGATACCGTGCGTGAATTCTTTCTTCTAGTTATCAGTTCATTGTTAGCCCACTAGCATGCTCCCAATTAATGACAAGAAAACACAAGTGATCTCATACCATATTTTTTGGCACCTTTCACCCCCACTGTGATTGGAGATAGCAGCGGATTTTCATCCGGAGCTGCCGAGACATGTAAGGATACAGCCTCTTTATTCCATTCCACAACCACGACCCCTTTTCTGATCAAGTAATCGTTGAGCACTCGCTCGATAGCGCCTTGGCTTAGCAGCACTTGACCAAATCTTGAAGCTCCTCCTGGTTCTGAGTCAAACGATCTCTGTCGCTCGATGATTCCTTCGCTGTTTTTGGTTGCCTAGTAAGTCAGTCACGAACACAAGAGTGGGCTGTGCCTATTATTTACCCAGTGGCATGTGTCGACGTCAGGAACTCCCTGCTTTAAGATGGGATCGACGATGCCGAAGCTCTCTAGTATTTCTAAGGTCCGGCTTTGTAGCCCATCGGCATGACCTGTCTTCGTTGGGCCCCTTTTTCGATCAATAATACGAGTCGACATGTCGTACTGAGCTGCCCAACATGCTGCTATGAGCCCTGCAGGTCCAGCCCCAATGATTAAAAGGTCCACGCTTTCATCTTTGATAGTAGCGGCTTGCTTTGCGGTGCTTCCTAAGCTGTCATGCCGGGCCTGGGAGCCCTTCGCGGCATTCTTAGTCATGTGATTTGCAGCCTTATTGGCGATACCCTTATCAGAGTTGGAGACGAAACTCGTGGTGTTCTAGAGTCAAGCTGTAAGTCTAGGACAACATAATTGTGATATGTTTCCACCTACTCTGAAGGTATCCATAAGGGACGAAGGCGTCGAATAGACGTATATGATCAGACTTCCATGTAGTTTGGAGGGTTTCCGCGAGCTATTTGTATCCTTACGCACGAGGCTCGAACCTCAGCCATTCACCAACTTACGACAAGAAATATTGATTACGTCATTTGAAGGTCAGAAATAACGTAACCGGTAAGCGAGCGGGTCATGTAAGCGAACGGGTCACCCAACAAAAATCACCCTCCGGTGGACACCCAGCTGAGGGTGCCCCCTTAACTCGCAAGTCGACTGGGCCCCAAAATATTTTTATTACTTAATCTTATTTAATACACACAAAAAGAAAATTCTCAACTTTATATTATCACCTCACTATGCCATCTTCACAGTATTTCTATAGTCCCTTATTCGGACCTCTTTTCGACGACCAGAAATTATTAGTCCACCATTGCACCTATCTGAACTCCTCTCTTCCACACAACGCATAACTTATGCTCTTGATCATATTCTTTATGATGTAACTGATATAAGTTTGCCACTTTTAATAAACTAAGCATATATTAAGCATGTAAAACAGCGAAGTTACACCTTCGAGGATAATCCACCAGTAGTTTCTTTAGATAAGGAAGAAGATAATAGTTTATCTAAATCATAACAATAAACAGTCTTTTTATCAATCAGAATCAGATAAATAATCTACGCAGTCTCTATCCCAATTTAATATAGGGTTAACACAAACTAATATTTATAAGTACGGTATTACTATTAGTACAAGTACGTATAAATCAGTTGTTGCTTCTAAAATCCAAGAACATCTTCTATTGCTAGAATACCTAGCAACATACCGTGAAGGGGTTCTTTATCTTGTTTACCTTAAAGAGGACCTGTTACGAACCGCTAACTGGTCACGGTGAGTAGGGTCCTCAAAGGGTGATACTTCTCTTGGAATACTGCGAGCCTCAAGTATAGTCCGCAACCGTACCAACGCCACGCAGGGCCTTAGATGGACTCGGGTCTCTAGGGTACTTGCAAGGTGTGACAGTTAGGGCGCCGATCAAGTCAGTCACTTAGGGATCAGAGATCACTAAGTAAGCTCCCAAGATCGTTGAGGTTTTTGGCTTTATAGTCGAACTGTGAACTGGTACTCAAGTAACAATGGTGCGATTGATCACGAAGAACTAAATACATGTGGTGAAGACCGTTCTTTATATATCTAGCTCCTCTCACCGTGCGATGAGTCCGGGACTCATCGCCTGGTATCTTCCGAACTCATCGCTTGATGAGTTTCGTCTCATCGCCTGATGAGTCTCCTCACGTGACCCCATGAGTCCCTTGCGTTACTCCGTATCCTGGGGTGTTGGTGAAACCGCCACGGTTTCCCTTCTGGTCACGTGATACTGACGCCGTGTCTCGAGACAGTTCTCCTGGGAGTTCCTCCTTAGACCAGTGGTCCCAAGGCGGTGTATCTGATAGGGCATCGCTGTTTCTTCGGTGTTCTTGGGAGTGGGGCTGTCCTGGGAAGTTCGTAACATATATAGTCCGTCGGGCTTATATTCGCCTTAATAGTTATATAGTCGATACTTAGGGCGAATAGGAATATCTCTACTAACCACGTTATTATTAGCTAATAATAAAAAATAAAGAAATATAGCCTCTACCCTACTAATTTAAAGAGCCTCTTCTAATAAACCTTGAATACCACAAATCAAGAAGCCACCCAGAGCCGCTCGTTGCTGCCGAAGTATAAGACGTACTAGAATCTGTGCAATTATCTCAATTGTGAAACATGGCTTTATGATGTGACCAGTATGCGATATTGAGCATGGACCTCGAGGATAGAGTCACCATTGATGATTTAAAAAATAGCTTTGTCATCGATTTGTATTGATAGCTGATAGCCAATAAAGACCTTGTGCCTTTCTAGCCCGAACATCCTCTCATGGCAGATTGAGCCAGTACACCCACAGGAGCTGAAGAAATACAAGAACAGCCTCAAAAGCCTTTTCACCTATAGTCTGTAACTCACGACGTGAAGGCACTGGGCGGGACTGCGTAGCCGCAGAGGTATCGTTCTCTGGGGGCGGGGTCGCCTTTTTCTTGCTGCCACGAGGAGCCCGCGGGGCGGCTACCGCTGGTTTGGTAGAAGATATTCCGGTCCGTTTTGCTGGAGGCCGGGCTTGGGATCCGGGTGGGATTCCTGCGGAATGATCCGCATCATCCTGGTGCACAACCTCATCCGCGGGCTGAGTGCTCATGTGTTTCATACTCTTCGGCGGCATCTTGATTATAGGAGAAGTTGATGCCAGGTTCGGCTCGTCGCAAGTACAATATATATAGTGAATTGGGGTGCACCAATGATGCAATCGGCCTTTTTTTGGAAAATTTGTGAACACCTTTCCCCGGAGATCTAAAATCGGATTTACCTCTGATGGGGTTCTCTTGTTGCCTCCTGAATCGTCCAAAGGCACGTCTAATTTTAGACAGGTCCAAATAAGAACGTGTGTACAGAAATGATGTCGATGGCTCTATAGAGACAGATTGCTATTTATAGGAGAGACAACAGCTATATATAGGGTGGTTCTGCTCAACCCGATCTGAAGCTCTGACGGGGGAGTGAATTTGCTTCCTTCCTTTATCCTTGGCGAGCAAATGACATGGGTGGCTGTAGCCGCTGGTTCAAGGCCTAGGGAAAACCGACTATTATACATTAGCAACCCACCGACCACTTCCACAGGGTGACTGATATACGCTGTAGGTAATAGACCGTACTGACCCCAGACTCCGTCCCCGATAGTAGGTGTCCCAGCCCACCAGACGAGGTATAGAACAGGACAAACTGGCACGGGTGTTGCTACAATACTAGAAAACTTCATTCGTAGATGATAAGCCGCGTGCTAAATGTTAAATGGACATGGCAGGCTCAATGGATCTCTCACAGGAGCCCGGACCCCGTTTGGAGATAAAATTCTGGAGTAGTACATTGAAGTACCAAGGCAGGTTGAACAACTTTTTTACTTCCTTCCTATACATCCTCCACTAAAGGCCCATTGTTAGCTGAAGCGAAAGAGCAAGGAGGCTACACAACCTTACGAGAGTCATTTAACCACTGGGTTATATCGGGCGGGGACGTCAAAGTGGCGGCGGTAGAGAGATGTTGCTTGCAACAGGTCTGGTGCTGGGTTTTTTCATTAAATCCCCATGCCTGGATCTCCAAGGCCTTGACCTGCCCTTCGAACAGGCTTAATTGACGACGGATAGATTTATAGGAACGCGCGGTTGGGCGAGACCTCAGGCGTGGCTTGTGGAAACGCTTGATCTTGCGAGCAGACCGCTTGTATTTACCCATTCTGGGTGTGGCACGACGAAATAAATTAACGAGGATATTGCTAAACAGAAAATTGTCCTCGACTGACGGATTTCCGGGTTTAATAAGTAGGGTACGGCAAAAGACTTCGTCCACGGGGTTATTCGCCACTCGGGGATTACATACCAACCATCGAACCTTAAGACCCCACCTAGGTAGGGTCCCTGATGGAAGCGGGAAGCGGCAACATCAATTAGTGAGAGCCTCCGCCCATGGCAAACCAAGAATGTATCACTTTTTAGGGAAGGAGCTACATATAGTATATAACCTGTTTTTTAGCTAAATTCACGAGTCCTCACAAAAGCTCCTGCTCTAGCAGTCGTTTCGATGGCAGTTGCAATAAAAAGCCCATGTAATTTGACCCAAGGTTTTTAATTCCGTATTGCAATCCATGTCTTCTTTTCCACCCACCTATAAGGCCGTTCGAGGTGCACTAGGAGGTAAAATCTCTGATCATATCCCTAAGATCATTGATGCCAATCCATGGAGCAACGGCAACATTTGAGCCAGTGATCTGAACCTCTATTGCACATGACTCTTTGTGTATATAGTAGAATTCGAAAACAGTTTACCTCTCGGACACTCAGGCTTTCTTTTCCAGACGCCCCACTTCTAACAGCACCAAACTAGATTCGGTCAGAAAAAGTCCCACTATATCTTGATATATTTGAAGTAGATCAACAGTTACCGTAACCACAGGTCTAGATATTGCTCAAATCATACTTGCTGAAATGCCCACCGGCAATAAGCCAGAATACGGAAACTTATTACGTGCCCGTATTACGTTTCGTTATTTTGGTCGGGATGTATCTAGTGTGTTAAAAGCAGGTTGATAATCAAATAAAGGGCCTGACCTCTTGGATGCCAAATAATCGAAACAAATATGTCCCTTTCACCCGCAGATGCGCAACCCTGATCATCATTTCTGATTATCGCTCGCTTCCTTCACACGACGAGATGAAGTGCCTAGGTATTTCCGTTGATTAATGGTTGTGGTCTATTATTCGAGAGTCATCGCCAGTAGATACGAGTAGGACATACTCCGGGCACGTTTGCCTTCTTCATCAGTTGGGGAAGCCCTCAGAATTGGAGACAGTGCTTATCCGTTACACGGCCTGAGCTTTGCCCTTGAGAAGGCGCGGCTAGTATCCAAGGGAGATAGGCTAATTACGTTGCTACAGCCGCATTCCACATAGGATGATTTAAATAGCTTTTTAGCAGGCATACGCGATTATGGGACTCGAAGCTGTTTCCGAATTAATAACTACCGTAAATAATATCAAAGCGAGTTTTGATGACATCAGTGTATTTAACCCTATACCCCTCATTAACGAAGCCGCTATAGGGGCAGATAATTCATCTATCATTGTAAAGGCGCACAATGTATTTGCGGACATGGTTAGAGCCAAAAATCCGGAAATTGGTATATGCTGCTTCAGGACAGAGTCCCGTAACACCTTTGTTCAAAAGCTTCGCGGTCGTGGAGTAGGGAGGATTTTTAACGAGGACAAATTGGCGCCAAAATCAGTCGACCTATTCATACTCACCCCACTTGGACAGTTTATGTCGACTCTGGCCCTGTGATTGGCTCCAACCTCCCCTACCGTGTAGTTCTGCTGTATCCTTTTTAAAAAATCGTTTTCTTTTTTAACATTTTCATTTTCATTTAATTATGTATTTCTTAACGGTAATTCCTCTATCTCTTCGTTCCCAGATTTCTTTTTTCTTATTTTAAACGGTTTCGAGGAGCGCTGGTTTCATTTGGTTTTATTTCTCCACTTTTTATATATACACTAGTCCGGCGAAGCGCACTACGTTAGGGTGAAGAACAAAGCGATAACACCGCTCTACAGCAGTACGCGCAACCGTCGCTCTATTTCTTTATCCATTGCTATTATTTATTATCTAAGCTGTGGTGTCTCAATCCCGTAGGGGGGAAATATGAGGATACGCGAAGGGTGGTCGCAGCTTTGCTTTAGGTTTAAAAACCCAGGATCTACCCACACAAAGGTTCACTCTTGATTTATCTTTTGCCTCATTCTATTCTATCCTACTATTTATTACCGAAATGGAACCAATTCTTACCGTCATCGGTGCCACCGGAACCCAGGGTGGCTCGGTCGTTGCTGCTGCCCTGCGAGACCGGAAATTCAAGGTCCGGGGTGTCACGCGTAATCTCGACAGCGAGGCATCCAGAGATTTGATCTCCAAGGGAGTTGAAATGATCCAGGCCGACGTCAATGACAAGGACTCCCTCGTGGCTGCGTTCAGGGTGGCCAATTCAACCTCATGACATGGAAAGACCAAATAACTGACTAGAAGTTCGATAGGGATCGGACGCTATCTTTGCGATGACCAATTTTTGGGCCGAATTGGATGCCAAAGGTGCGAAGGAGGCAAGTAACATTGAGGCCGAACAGGGAATCAACCTCGCTCGCGCAGCTACCGTAACTCGCTCTCTCAAGCATTACGTCTGGAGTACGGTACCCGACTACAGGGGACGTATCGGCGCCGGACACATCATGGCTCATTTCGATGGGAAGATCGCAACCGACAGATTCATCAAGCAGCACAAGGACCTGCTGGAGAAGACGACCTTCTTGTGGGTTACATACTACGCGACGAACATCCTCATGGATATGATCAGACCCAGTTATCACGTGGGTCGACGCACTCCCCATCTTCCCTTGTGAGGCGCGGCTGCTAACTATTTCTCCATATGTAGGAAGCCGCTGGGAAGTATCTCCAACTCCTCCCCGTTTTTCCCAGCACAGAGATTGTCAGTATAGGTGACCCTTCCATCAATATTGGCATCTACACGCTCGCTATCTTGAATCAGCCCGGACTCGCCAGCCACGGCAACATTGTCCGAGCCGAAGCTGAGACTCTCACGATTCGTCAAACTCTCGATTTGTGGTCTGAGGTGTTCGAAAAGCCTGTTTGGCTTCTTTGGACCAGTCCTGATAGCTATACTGAGCTCTGGGGGAATTGGGGACGTGAAATTGGCACAATGCTGCAATGGTGGAGCCTACTTGGGCGTTCGTGTTGGGCCGCTGACAAACCCGTTTTGACCGGAGAGGATTTGAAGATCACCGGACTGGTCGGCACGAAAGAGGTTTTTTGTCGAATAAAGGAGTCCGCACCGCTCCGACTGCCCTTGCGCTTGATTTCGCCAATGCCCTAAGGGCACAGTCTGCCACAGTCCGGGTCAGGTATCGGAAGCTTATATGGCCGGAAGCAGAATTGCCGTTTCAGCACTATCCAGACCCTTTTTCCACCGGAGGGATACAGAGAAAACAAGGGTTATATTTGATGACAGATGAGAAAGGAATGGAGCTAGACCGTCGATCAAAGATCTTGGCTATTGTATGGTCATTGTTGAATTTTCGAGTAGACACCGTGGCAGGGCATGTAGTATCCAAGACTCCCAAGGTGTGCACGAACGTGCTCAGCCAGGGGCTTTTGTTAGAGACCAAGGTTGCTCCCACGAAGCAGCGTAGAGAATAATCAACATAGTAAAGAAGCAAGAGAGCTGCATGATACGGCGCTCATGCGACCCTAGGGGCTCTAGTCATTCTTTCGTAGCCCTGATCCACGTGCTCCAATCGATCCTCTCGGAACTTTGCTGGATCTTTCGTAGCTAGAGCAGAGGTCTTTTCCGAAAATAAGGTCCTGATCTATCGACTACCCACCTCCAACATATGAACTAGTCAATTATCTAGTAGTGAAGAAATACCAGTGTCTTTTAAAGAAACGATATGCTGTGTTTGGGAGAAATTCAACCTGGCTAATTATCATGAGTTATGGTTTGGGCAGTCTGGTTAACCTCGACATAATCTCCATGGCGAGGGGGGAGAAACGGGGAGATAGAGGGCCACTCGTACAATTACGTTTCGCTCTTGAAAGGTGAATTTCCCACTGTTTGCCTGCGAGGGCAGTGCAATACTCTGATCGTCGAACCAAATATCAAGGCGCCCTGGCAGGACAGGTGGGTATACCTCGAGGGATACGGGATTACATGGACTTTTCGGTGGTTCAATCCTAGAGATTCCTTGATGACTGAATCTTGCAAGGGTTCTCTCACCGTGGAGGATGGGCACTTCTTGGATGGCTATGAAGAATGAGGCCCTGTGGGCCTAGTGGAAAAATCTGCTTGCGCTGCCGGTTCGAGACCGCCCTTACCTTACTGTATTCTCTGGGAATATTTATGACGATCGTCGGACCTTAGTCAGCTGTAGGGCCATTTTGACTTGAAGGTAAATTGAAATACAGCCATAGAGGGTGCGGCCGTTTCGCGGAATATTGCTATATGAAGTCAAGAAAAATAACAATTCAA
Source organism: Penicillium alfredii (assembly GCF_028826965.1). NCBI lineage: Eukaryota > Fungi > Ascomycota > Eurotiomycetes > Eurotiales > Aspergillaceae > Penicillium > Penicillium alfredii. The sequence goes on along the minus strand of NW_026622699.1, from coordinate 1,111,411 downwards.
ACAAAAGAAAAGGCCCGGCTAGTTGTATACAGAAGCGAAAATGCGGTCAGCTTCAATCCCAAAAGCTCCGTGTTAGGAGATCAAGGGGTCGGGGCTGGGTGTCGTGGGAAGTTCTCAAGCGTCTGCCTGTCGGGTTATCGGAAATTTAGACAGCTAATTACAACAAAAAAGCCGCTTCTCTATGCCATACCTCCGTAGTTTAAAAAAAAAAGGTGGAACTACCCATCATTTTTATTTCTCTCGATCACTGTAAAGCATTATGAACAATCCCTGCCCAGTTGACCCCAAGCCCCCGGAGCCCTAAATAGTGGGAGAGCCAATGAGCCGGCGTGATCCTAATCAGCGCCCCAGCTCTACCGAGGGTATTTCTCAAGCCGGCTCATACCATTTTCTATGGTTTGAACAGTTCACGCTCCGAGACGATACATCTCAGAAGTTCTATTTTGAACGTATTTGCTAGGTTATACATAGCCAACAGTCCCTCGAGGACTTATGTCCCCGCATCGATAAGGCGATATTTTGGCACCCCGGAAATGAGAATCCCTGGGCGAGAGTCAACGCATACACCAGGACACTCTGATAAACACTTTTCGGGGTATATGAAACACATCAAAGGACCCCAGAATGAATCCAGATAAAAGACACCATTTTGGCTGCCCAGGATCCTGGCTGGTCCGAACGTGACCTTCGTTGGTGTTCAGCCACCTCGAAATTCCACCTCCTGCCAATTTTTGGTGCTGCCCTCTTGCATCGGAATCTCCGGAAACCGGGATTTTGCCACCACATATCCTCTCAGATTCTCAACTATCGTGTCGCGACTTTTCCTGAAGAGCCCAGTTCTTGGCTGACGGATGATATCGTATCCTGTTGGGATGTGACATTTTGTCATGCGGACGGCGTTAGTATCCTCAGGTTATATGACATGAGAGGGGAACCGAAAGTGTCATTTCGTGGGCTGCTGGTATTGCAGGATGATGCCATTCACTTCATCAATTGGTTAACTGGATCCAAGTTCCCGCATACTTATAACGGCCTGATAGCCGGGGGGAGAGCTTGAGTCTTAGTTGTAGCAAAAAATGAAATCCACTAGCCTACTTCCCGATGCCTCTTCCTAGTTTTCGTTGGATAAGGACTAGCCTTTTAGAGAGGTGTAGCGCACTTCCTGGATCTCATTTATGGAGCTAGTGATATATTGCTCTCGAGGATGCGCTTTTTGAGGGGAAGCTCCGTCGGCCACTGACAAATAATATATGTCTATCGTGATTTTCTCTCTCCTCCCTGTTTGTACATGTCTTCCATCGATATCTCCTCTACGGTTCGCTCTTTTGTGTCGATCGCTACCCTCTAAATTTTATGGATCCCTCCCCCCAACGCCATATTTTGGGTCAAGGAAAATAGTAAGGAGCGGCGCGAATGTGTCCTCGACTCCTTCAACATATACGTTTGCGAATTCTTAGCCATTATGACCATGATGATCACGTGTCGCTCTTACTTTAGGGGGATTGCAAAGCGCATGGAGGCAACTTCAAGGGGTTGTGTATTTCGAAATTGCAAACCACTCACCCACGAGAGAAAGCAAGAGGCAAGGCCCCAGTGGGTAGCCAAACTGTGGCACAGTCATCCCTGAGATGAGCTCCGTTTTCACCCAATAGGCAGACATTATTGAAAGCGATTGAAATACGGTTATGGAGGGTTTCTCTGATATTATAAGGTTACTGGGACATTACCACGCTCTCACGCTATTCCACATGCGGTAAGGGCTAATGGAAGTAGCGAGCCAATAAAACATAGTCCTCAACGCGTGGCTCGGTATGTGATCGGCTACTCTTCTTTCGTATGTTACTACGTGTTGCGCCACTGGTCATCTCTGAAAATTTCTTCTAAACGCTGGCGCTAAGCCCCGTCCCCAGGCATTGATCATCAGCTCCTGTTTACGCGGTTTTCGAGGTAATAGGAGCATCGGGGCATATACTACGTTTCGGCTACACAGGACCCGACCTGCTGCCATTTTTCCTATAGTTTGGTATACTCAAAAAGCATTTCTACAGTCCTAATTATGTATTTGGATTATAGATGTTCTGGTCTTTCCACAGGGAAGAATAACGAACAATACCACCTAAAAGACGGGTTCACGAGAATAGATATGGAGTTTCGGTCAAGTTCAAGTTCCTGAATTTGAATATAAAAGCTTCGTGCCAACTAAAATGAAATAGAGCGCTAGATCAATCTAAGGACGTCACAGGGATCTGCCTTTTGCCCAGTCAGAAATAACAGGAACCAATTATAACACGAACACCGCTATTCTACAAAGTTCCACGGACGACCATAACCCGCAGTCCAGCAAAATACCCTTTGATCTCGGAAAAAAGTGAACGACTATATATACGACTCTAACCCGTTCTCTTACACCCCCCAAAAATCGAAATTACTCTCGTTGTTGTTTCCCTTGGTCGCTTTCTAAACCTTCAAGTCTTTCATCCCTAAATTCCTCCAACCCTCCCGATCCTCTAACTGCCGGAGAGCTAGAAAGTTGGTGTGATCCTCCTCAATCCGCAAGCCCCACGGAGGAGGTTGTTGAAACCCGCCTATCCCAATCCATTCCGCGGGAAGAGCTTAGCGCCTCCCGGGTTCACAACAGAAGATATATATTTGAAAAGTGCTCGCACTGGTACATATGACCTGAAATCCTTCGAGGACTCATACGGACGTACCGAGATGATCACACCTGAACCCCACGCCATTCTTATGGAGTTGAGCAACAGTGAGCACGACAACGAGAAGGATCCAAGAAAGATCATCAGGCGCAAGTGGACCGCCTCGCACGATTCCCACATGCTTCCGGGTCAAAAATGGGTTGTTTCGACCCCAAAGGGTGCTTGTTGGTGGGCAGAGGACCTTCGTCGGTGCCCAGTCAGTTCAAAGTTCTACGTGAAGCGTACTAGTGGCGTTGCCCCGTCGGATCGTGGCCGCCGCGAACGTGGCTTTCGCCACCAAATATCTCCCGCGTTTCTTCTGTCCCGTGTTGTCGGCCTAATAAAAAATCCCGCCACTTGGCGGAGGGATAATAACGAGATTTGCTGGAATGTGACATTCCACAATGTGGATACTGTGAGTACCTTCACGCTATGTGCGAAGAAAGGAGAAGACGCGAAGGCATTCTTTCACGGTTTAAAGGAAACGGAGGACGAAGCTGTGGATTTGCTTAATCTTTTGACTGCTTCCAAGTTCCCAAGCAGTTGTAAGAGATTGATATCGTGGAAGAAAAGCTAAAGGTCGGTTGGAGTTCCGTGGATGTTGTTTGCATGGTGCCATACAATTCACTGGCATAGCCCCAAATGCCTAGGAATGGGCTTCATTATTGGTGAAAGCGTTCTAAAGAAGAGTACCACGGTTTCTAAATAGGGCGAGTGATAGATCTTTCTCGGCGATCAACTTTTGGGGTGTAAGCTTTGCTAGTCACGCAGAGATGATCTCCATATCTTCTTCCTTCTGCCTTGTCTTCGGATATCTCGTCTGTGAAAATCACCCCATTCGCCCAAGTTTTAGGTCAAGTAGAAGAAAAATGAACCGCACAACCCTGGCCGATAGCAATTTTGGTGTTGTTACTACCGTTAAGATTAAGCTTGATTCTTGAATCTAGAAGTATTGCGGAAACACACTACTATCGTAAATATATGGAAGTGACGTGGATTGTGTCAAGGCTGAGTAATAAGAAATTACATACCAATAATCCGGGAGGGCAAGGGAAGAGTCAAGGATCGGTGTCCGAAATGAGGCACTGCCTTTCCTCGGATAGGCCTTTCACCTAATGGGCGAAGTTTGAAGGCCATTGATTCTCGTATTTGACCATGACTCTGCCCAGTGAGAACCTCGCAGAGCTTCAATTGGTCACTATAGTATGTTCGCCCTTTTACTGATTTTCAGGATCAATCAAGTCGACAGGGGCAATTCCGATCTCGATCGGCAGGACTTAATTCTTCTTTCAAGGCCTGGCTCCCTTTAACCTATCCCTTGGAAGGCCCATAGAACGGGCGCTTTCTATGGTGAACAAGGCACGTTTGGTTGCTGACCCAGAGCCCACACATATTGAATCTCGAAACGCTAGATAGCGCCCCGCAAAGCCCGGAAGACTCGAGAGGAGCATTAAGTTAGGGGGAGTTACGCGGCCCAGTAGATTTTTATTGTATTGAGATTAGGCGAATTCGCAGGCCAATAAAGAACTGGGATATCCATCGAATGTAAATGGTTAGAGGCCTTTTTAGACCCATGATTGGGGCATTATCTTGCATCAATTTTGCAAAGATACCATATAAAGGTATAAAAATCAAATTCAAAACAGACGGTAGCTCGGACCACCATTACTCGAAACCTCCGACCACCATAAAGGTCACGTGTAGTCACGTTTTTGGTCACGTGTTGGGAGGTCAGACCACCATTAGATTCTAATGGTTAACCGAGCTCTATCGTTATCTTGTCACACAAACTGAAATCTGTTTACACCCTACCAAAACCAGTTACCAGCTCGTTACCAACTAGTTTTCAACAATGGACGCCCAGACTAATCCCGACCAATGGCTCGCGCATGAGCATAATACTATCTACTCCCTTCTTTATCGGGACTGGGATGATAGGGAAGAAATAGAACGAGAAACCGCCCAAATTGAAGAGTTTGAACGCTGGCGAGTTGAGTTTAACGAGGCACTAGGCCGTGTGGAGGAGGAATCGATCCCCGAAAGGCCCCGCCCGGTACTACCCCTTCAAAAATATATATTCATATTATCTATCCGCCAACTAGTATGAAACTATATACTAACTAGTTCTTAGCCACCCGGTGCAATACCTTTGACTAATGGTCATAACGATGCAGTGTCTGCTATGGTAATTGACCATCAAGACTTCCTACCAGAGTACCCGCCAACGCATGAGTTTGGCTATGCAATAGTCATCAATCTATCGGGTGAGCATGAGGAAACACTGAAGGATAGAGATAGGATTATAAAGAGGATGACAGAGGTAAAAGCTCGAATACAACTAGTTGTGAACCAGTTATTAACTAGTTGTCTAGGTTCAATACTCTTATTCGATGCAAGGCTCGATTATACAGTGTTTTAACTCCTTTCTTAACTGCCAAACCGAGAAAAGAAGGTTTCACTGTACTGGCGTACGAGCTTGCGAGTATCTTGACCCTGAGCTACGCAATATGTATCACAACCACGTTAGTGAAAGCACCTGGCGAGCTATACAGCGAAAGAGAATCCATCTCCAAAGAGTCGAAACAGTCACAAAGAAACAGAGAGCAGCTCTTGCGTAAGTCATACTAGTTTGCAACTAGTATCGAACTAGTTCCTTCACTAATAGCTACCTAGGATGTATTTTGCTAGCCTCGGAAGGTTTGAAAAACGCAATTGTTGCGGCACCAGCTTTAACGACACATGCGCTTTGATATTTGGTTACCATAAGGAAATGGTATATTTACTTAAATACTCAAACTACTCCCGAGCTAGTTACTAACTAGTTTAGACAATCCCTGGGGTCTTTATTCCATTTATTGCATGCAGGAATTCGACGCCATCTTCTGATACGCCGTCTTCTAACGAACATTTCTTCTACAACCTCCAACAGCGAATGAACGATATGGATACAGAACATCTTCGGGATATTATCCAGGGATCCAGTGAGAGATCGTTCGAGATGTGCGCGGAAATCGAGCAACGCAAAGGACGAAAGAATCGATGTAGTAAGTCTATCACCGAACTAGTTGATAACTAGTTAGGAACTAATATATAATAGGAGTTCCTCACCCACAGGCCCAAGGGAATTTCGAGGTTTTACCTTGTAAGGTTCAATTCTGCACCTATATCCCACTTGATCTAGTGCGAACTCCCTATATTATCTGGTATTCAAGAGGAGAAGAGCATACCCATCCGCCACCGCCGCCTGATAAAGCACCACAAACGATTCTTGATGACGTACTCGCTCTAATTAAACGAATGCAAGCACCTGAGATGACACTAAGTAAGTGTGCTCTAGTATAACTAGTTAGGAACTAGGTATTAACTAGTTCCTAGGTAGCTTTCTTAAGAGTCCTGCTCTTAAAGAGTTCTGCGCAGAGTTCGAGACAGAAACACTTTCTGGGGTCCATGCTAGCTTTGTTAAGTATGACCGCTTTTCAGCGCTTATAGCTAAACAACGTGCTTTGGATTTCCCTCAAGGAAGGGACTTAAATGGTGTCCTCTTTCAATACAATCACCATGAGCACTTCAAGGTAGGAACTAGCTTCCAACTAGTTTCTAACTAGTTCCATTAACTATTAATAGGAATACGTTCGCAAAATCTACCAAGATGAGAGATATGGCAATATAATTATCTGTGGATTCGACCCGCAGATACGCTTTATGGCCACTCTACCATCATACGAGGTTGATATGTCCTATAAACGAGTGAGAGGCCCCTTTAACGAGGTGACTTTTGCTACGTTTGTCGATAGGATAGGCCAAGGAAAGAGTGAGTCTCCTTATATTGGTTATAAACTAGTTTTCAACTAGGTCTTGCTAACGTATTTAAGTTATAACACTCCTTCGAGTGTTAACAGATCGCAAAGAGGATGCCCATACATATGAGGCGATCTTCACCTACGCCTACGAGTTAGTTGGAGAGGTAACAGGACGACCGGCTCAGTTTTATTACCTTCACAATACGGGACTAAAAGCTATTGTGTTTGATATGGACTGGGCCCAGTTCAAAGGTATACGGTGTTCCCAACTAGTATATAACTAGTCACTAACTAGTTATAGGTTTTGGACTGTTCCTCCAAAAACAAGATCCTCGCAAACGACCATGGGACTGGCAATGTCGTAATATTGTTATGTTCTGCCATGTCCACTTCCTAAGAACAGTTAGTCGGCTCGTCCCAGCGAACCATGGCCAAATATTCCAGTCATCACGCACGCGATTAAACGCTATCCTTAGTGCAAAATCAGAAGCGGAGTACTATGAGATTATCGATTTGATTATAGGTAAATCTATCCAGGAACTAGTTGACTACTAGTCACTAACTAGTTACAGAGCACGAAGAAGATGAGAAGTTTAAGGATTGGGCGACACACAAAGCCCACCCAGTAATCGCAGCAGGGCTTAATAAGGCCTGCTCCTTGATAGACCCGGAGTTCTATGATACCTTTCGGAATTCGACAAATGCAGTAGAACAGACCCACTGGAAGTCGTACTTCACAGGGATTTATACTTCATTGTTAGGGGCTATCCGGGGGTAAGTGCTAAACTAGTTTATCACTAGTCGTCAACTAGTTAAAGCTTACTCGCTCTCAATAGATCTAGGGACCTTGACCAGCACGATGTTGACCAAATGTCAGCCCTAGAGACGTTTGGAACGAGTATCTCGTGGCGAGATTCCTCGCAAATAGGCCGATTTTTGAATCATCTCGCGCGAGACCGTGAGTGAACTAGTTTCCAGCTAGTAAATAACTAGTTCCCTAACATACGGATTAGACGCGAATCGACAGAAACGACGTCGCGAAGCATACGAGGATACACTTCAGAGCGAGGATTCTATTGATGAGGGTATCCTCCAGGAAGCTGATTCCTCAGGGCATATTAGGCCACGCTCACGAAGCCGTGGTAGAGGACAAAGCCGCTCGCAATCAAGATCAGTGACACCAAGACGCTCACAGAGTCGCGCAAGGTAAGTGCAACTAGTTCATAACTAGAATATAACTAGTTCGGCGATATACTAAATCTATAAAATTAAGGTCAACCAGAGCTAGTTCGACACCCGATAGTGGTGGTCTTCGACGTACAGCGGCTGCAAATAGCTATGCGGAAAGCCAACGAGAGGAAATTAGCGTCTCTGCCCGAGAGCAGCGATTCCAAGCCGAAACAGCGAAGATAGAGGCGGATAATCGGGAGAGACAATTACGTCTGGAACGGGAGGAGATACAACTACAACTAGAGCGTGCAGAGATGCAAATCCGGCTTAGGCAGCTACAAGAACAAAACTAGGCTTTAACTAGTTCGTAACTAGTTAGAGCTCCTAGTATAGCCTTACCTTCCTATACTCTGAACGTGGAGCTAGAGATATAAAAGCTTGCAGAATTTAAAGTAAGAATTATAAGGGTGAACTTCTTGAATAAGCCTTACTAGTATTTTACTAGTTAAGAGCTAGTTCTTAGATATATAACTATCATTGCATTCATAAAGTTCTTGGAATTTAAGAACTAGTTAAGAGCTGGTTCTTAGACGTGTAACTATCATTTGCATTCGTAAAGGTCATAGTATGTCCAAGAACTAGTTAAGAGCTAGTTCTTAAAATCCGCCGTGTAAGTTCAATGACCACCATAGCAAAAAAAAGAAAACAAAAAAAAGAAACCACTAGGAAAACTAGTTACAAACTAGCTCCTTGCTCTAAGCCTCATCCCCATCATCCTCCTGATCGCGAGGGTCGACGAACATATCAAAGTGTTCGCAAGTGTCCTTGACGTCGTCGTGGCAGCAGACTAAACTAGTTAGTACCTAGTTGAACCTCTTTTGTTTACAATATTTTAGAGTACTTACGCTTAGGCTGGTCGTTGTCCTTGCAGACCTCGCAAGGCACAGGAAGTTTCATAGCCCGGATAGCGCGACGCATTTTGGTAATATTCACCTAAAAATATTAGCAAAAGAACTAGTTAGAAACTGATATAGGACAATATTTACCGATCCATCATTCTTGAGGGGAAGATCAGGCAAAACCTCCTCCTTCTCTGCCTCGCGATCGTCGTAGGCCTTCATGATGTCGTTGTAGAACTCTATAAACTAGTTAGTAAATAGTTCTATAAACATAGAATAATAAAGGAAATATTAAAAAACCCGATTAAATTAACTAGTCAAGAACTAGTTAATTTAATCGGTATCTACACACTTACTGATAGCGCGAGCTTCCTCGGTCTGCGTAGGGCGACCACCCGATTCCTCGCCAGTCAGAAGCACCTCAGGATGCTGCTTCAGGATGTGCTTGCGAAGGTTGTTGGTGGAGGTGAAGAGAGTCTAGGAGTAGTTAGTAACTAGTTTAGAATAAAGAAAAGTGAAAGAAAAGTAAGAACTTACGTCGTTGACGCAGTCCTCCACCCGACAATAACGTTCCCCGACCTCAACAGTGTAGTACCCCTTTGTCTGTAATATCTCTCAGTTTCGAAGCCCTAAAATAATTCACAACTAGTTAACTAACATCTTCTTCAAGGGAAGGGAGATCTAGGTCTTCCTTCTTGAGGTCGAGGTAACGTTGGAAGTTGAGCTGCGAATCTCTCAGTTTTGAAGTCCCAGAATAAGTTCAGAACTAGTTAACTCACGTTTTTCTTGACTTTCGCCATCTTGCTACCGCTTGTTGATCGAGGATTCGGGGGAAAGGGAACTGGATACTTCCTAGTTAAGAAGTAGGTTTAGAGAGGTAAGAAAACAGGTAAAAACACTGTATTCGTGGACTTGGAAATATGGGGGGAGGTAGTAAGGTAAGGTAAGCTAAGTGGAGAATCTGAGAGGTGGGACCCCCATTAGAACTAGTCCCAAAACGGTTACGGGTCTACACGTGACCGACACGTGACCTTAATGGTGGTCTGAGGTTTCGAGTAATGGTGGTCCCAGCTGTAGTCACATTGAAAAACCATCCAATCGTGGTTATAATCTTATCGATATGACTCAGTATTGATATTTCCCATTTCTTCTCCGAAAAAAAAAAATTTAAATAAAATAAAGGACCTCACGTTATCCTGCAAAATTGACCCAGAACAACCAACCTCTTTGACCTCTGAGGTTCCATCCAAACAGCGGTAGAATGATCGATCCCTTGGTCATTTCCAACCACATTAGGTTTGCGGTCGCAGCTTGGGGTAAAAGAAAGACTCATCGGTCTATATAATCTTTACCTAGTCATCATAGGCCCAATGCCGATGTTGTATAGCTCATTTAAGTCGTCTTTGGCGAGCTTCGTCTTTACAAAGAGACGTTCTTTTTAGGGAAGGACGTTTTTAATAAACTGTTTTTTTTTTGAAGTGTACGACGAAGGGTTTCCACAAACGTCAAAACCGAGGTCTTTTGCTAGTTCCACCCAATTTTTGACTCGATTGTCAAAGCTTCAAGTAGCATAATTGCTTTTTTGGTATCTTCCACAGTGAGTTTTTGATAGAGGCCTTGTCTTTTTTGAGACGCAGCATAGCCTTGATAGCATGTATGTCTCACTTAATTAAGCGAAATACGCATATGGGAGGCAATTCGTCGATAAGACCATTCATCCCTTTATGATAGAAGGATAATAAGCCGTTGATCGCGTGTATAACAGTGGCGCGAGGGGGGGGGGTTAGTAGGCATAGTGGAATTGGTAGTGGAATTGGCAGTCGATATAATATGAATGGTAAGAATATTACTATAGGAGAAAAGGGGTAAAGCAGGATAAAGATATCGTCTGTTTTGATGATATTAGCCATGATAAATATGGTAGGGGGCGGGGGTGTGATTTACTCTTTAGTGCGGTGACCTACATATTGATGACACCATCCGCAGAGTCAGCTCATTACAGTTGGCGCTCACATTTACCAATTAATTAGGTTTAGCCCCTCTTCGTAATAGGTCCCTCTTTCTCCCTGACCGCCTGCGGGCTTCACCGCGGGAGACTATTTAACTGCTGGAGCATTACGTCATAATAGTAGCATACACTTTGGTTGTTCATGATTTTATTTCTGCCTTACTGTTGTCCTCGCAGTTACCTTTGTGGCTGTACGTATACATAATAGTTTGTCACCTCACTCTTGCAAAGTGTCGTAATCGTTGCTTGCGATTTATTAATCAGCTACTAAGATTAGGTCACGCAATAACTTCAATATGTCCAATGATGACGGCCAGTCCCGAAGTTCCCTTTTTGTCCAAACCAGGCAGATACCTCTACAGATAGGGGAGCGCCGGTTTGTCACTACCCGTGAAACGCTCACACGTGAGAGCGGTTTCTTCGCCTCTCTACTATCCGGACGTTGGGACAATGCACTTGCCGACGGCTCTTACTTCATCGACGCTGATCCAACTTTATTTGAACATATCCTACGCTATCTCCGGCGTGGCGTGCTTCCTATCTTTTACGATACCAACAAAGGACACGACAACGCGTTATATCTTGCCCTTCTTGAAGAAGCAAGGTATTTCCAAATTGCTAGGCTCCAAGAGTGGCTGGAGAACAAACAGTATCTCTATGCACTAACTGAAGAGTATTCAGTTGAAGAATTTGAAGGAACTCCATGTCCTACAACACTATCCACAGATACAGGAGTCATGTACTACCCTAAATGGGGAGCCAAAAAAGTGTACGTGTGTCCTAGGGGAATATATGTGCACAGGGGACGTCCTGGTGCATGCGGTAGGCAATGTATGAATGCACGAGGGGATGCAGATGCTGTTTATGACAAGGAACCCGTGCTGAGGGTACAGTAGAATTCGAAATCAGTTTTAACTCTAAACTCTGACTTTTTATGTCCCGGACCCTAAGTGGAGACACGCTAATCTAATTTTAGCTCTTCCCCTGTTAATCCATGTAGGGCTGTATTGTATTCACTGGTAACCACAATGAGTCATTGTTATAGTACCGTAATTTCTTGCAGAAACCGATGGAATCCATCGTGCAAACAGATCAAACAAAAGAGAATCCTAACAATCTGGCAAGATCTTCTTTCATTCTCTCATATCTTGCTTGGGCTATTTGTTAAGCGCAGCCTTCGCCCACACTCTTTTGCATCCAAAAGAAGGCTGTAGTGACGCCATAGAGAACTTATCCTGGTACGCAACTTGTTTCTCTATAGCTCTGACTTCTGCTATCTACTGCGGTTCTCATTCGTTACCAAGTCCTAAGCAAATCCGGTACTTGGGGAAGCTGACATGGACCCTCCCAGGACTGCCATCGTGCTGTAGAGATGACACAGAGCCCATATCATGACGATTGCATCCCTCATCCCGAAGATCCTGCAACATGGGAAAACAACGCACAGTACGCTCCAACACCTGGATATTGCGGTAGTCCCAATGCAACACGGTTCAACTACAGTCCTTCCCCCTCTGTTGTGCTAGAAGATCAGTCACAGTCGGATATTCTTAGGCTGCTCCAGTTGTCTGAATGGGAAGAAGGAAGAGTATACGACAAGGACCCGCCGACCTGTATACACTACCGTATAGAGTGGCTTGTTACAGTCAACAATCGAGAGGTATCAAAGGACACGGAGGAAGATCTTGTTTTGGCCCCTAGTGCCTTTTGGCAGCTGTTCTTGGAGAAGAAATTAGAGAAAGTTCTTCGACGAAAAATTGCCCGTCATCGTCAGGTGAGAGCTGATGACACTGCGATTGTCGTTTCAGTGAACGACCGAACCCAGCGCAATTTGACTAAACGATTTGATGATACCGAGATCATTTGGACCGCCATCGAGAAGCAGCTTCGGATGTGGTCAGGTCTATTCTCCCGGGGTAAAGAGCTTACGTTGAAGATAAGTTTCAATTACGTAGACGATCGTTACTCTCCTCCAGCCGCCGGTCGGAAAGGGGAGAAAAGAGGAAAAGCCTCTGTTACGAAGAGAATGCTCGATGAGAGAGCCGCTCAGATTGATGCTGAGCAGGATGCTTCTGGAGAGAGACCTACCTGGCGCAGCGTCTACAACCTGATGCGATGCGCATCCTCGACTTGCCTATTAGGCCCATATTGTTGGGTGGGTCCAATCGGGAAAAAGCATTACCAACTAAGGACTCATCATCTCAAGCGGCTCGTTATCCACGTCGAAAAAGGTGGGGTGTTAGACGGGCACAAGGATGTGCCAGAAAGAGTATGCGAAGATTTATATATGGAAGAGCAACGAAGACAGGAAAAGAACAATCGCAAAGGAGGACATATGACAGGAAATGGAGCACCCTATCCTGCCATCAACATCAATGTCCTGCCCTCGCAGTCTTCCACCTCTGCGGCTGCACAGGTTTCTGCTGACTTCCAGTCCATGCAATCTCTAGGCCCGCTTGAGATCCCTGGACCTAGGGATGAAGCGGTCAAGGATTATGGTGAATGGCAGGTGTCAAATGTCACTGATGACACTCTCAAGGCTGCATTTCGAGAGATCTGTGACATGATGATCGACAATGGTCTTGATCTTGAGCAGGTCTACAAGGATCAAGGCCCGGAATTCTTTATCGGAAAGGGCATAAAGATAGGTATTGCTCGACGGTTCGTAGAAGACATTCGGCGCTGGGTCGAGAATGTGAAGAAAGCAATCCCTATTTATGACATAATTTAGCAACTACCTGCTTTGGCGTTGGAGCACATGGCGTTTAGGAGATTTAATTTAGCATAGGCTGTTGACCGCAGGTTCAATTAACATACTACTGGTTTCACGAGTGTTGATTTGTGTAGTTGGAATTGTTGTTTAGAGGCTACAGTAATACTATAATTTAAGCCAGGAAAAACAGTAGCTGAATTCGTTGAACTTTTTACCCATCATTTCCACGTACCATTACTACAGCGTTTTTGACAGACTTGGGCCGGATCTCCACCAGAGGTGGGGCTGGGTTACACTGATATTGTGGGGATGGCCATCAGAATACTGAGTAGTTTACGGTTTCCGCAGCAATGTGAGGTGACACTGTGTAACTACGGGTTCAGAAAAGCTGGCAGAATTGCATGACATTCACTGCTAAATTTGTTCTAGAAGAAGCTCCAAAGTCCCGGCGCCATATAGACCTCTTCTTCGGTCGTGTTGGCCTTCGCTTGTTAGTTGAGGTTATACCTTGTTGGTGACTCAAGTATTTAGGCTTAGCTTTCCTGCGAATTCCCTCAGAATACATCTGACGGCCCTGTAAATATGTACTGCACTATATGCATCAAATTTACACAGAATGGGAGATACAAAAAATAAGCCCCAGTACTCTAGGCGGCGGTCCGAACTCTCATAGATACTGTATTCCTCATTCTCAACGTAACGTTGCCACCAGTACTGGCAGTACATGTATTCCAAGCATCAACCTAAATGCTTCATTCATCCGACGACTTGTTTCCTCTTTCCTGATATAGAATATGACCAGTATACTGTCCCTGTTCATCGTGGTAGATATGAGCTGTTTGAGCCTTGTTGTTTTTGAATTGTTCCTCCGTTGCAAACAAAGCTGTAGCATGCGGAGTGAGATCGGTATGGCTCGTGTGCGATGGATTCCTGCAATGGTAAGATTTCTGGAAGATAACAACTTCCTATTGCACTTAATATATAGAATAACTACCGGTTCTCTAAGTATCCAAAATCTGGAGTGCGTAGCCAACCGGGAAGGTTAAAAAGAATGGGGTGGATGGCATAAAATCGAATCGACCACCATCCTATTTACCGCTATTGGATAGAGAAAGGAGGGGCAGCGCTCGTTCCAGGCGGCGGGGGGGGTTGGAAGCCGGCGTCACGTGATCGACATCGCCTCCACCCCTTAACAAGCCAAGATAGCTTGACAATGGCTGTTGCGCGATTACGTAATCTACACGTGAGGCCTCAATTCTCTCCGTCCCTCTCCCTCCCTCTCTCTCTGTCTCTGTCTCTGTCTCTGTCTCTGTCTATGCCTGTCTGTGATTCAGAATCTTCGAGGAACCTTTACAAGCGACATCAGCAACTCTTCTTACACTTGGGACGAAATGAGTCAGGCTACTCCGGTGCGGATAGTCCTTCCATATCGCGAACAACCTTTTCAAAAGCCTACAGCAATCATCAACGCTTTCTTTACATGGCGAGGTATTCAACCCCCCGAGAAGACTACTATACACATATATGCAGTGATCCTCGATCTTCTCGGTTATATCTTGTTCTCGATCTCCACTGCAAAACACATCCAAATGTCGATCTTAGCAATTTAGACCTCGAAGTCTTCAAAGTCTCAGGAATTGATCCATTGTGCGTTACCCTCTTCTATAACCTAACTAAGCTAACTGTATTTAGTACATTTCAGGATCTCGGAGAGGTAGCTCGCAAGCAGGTTCACCAACGATCTGCTTCTCTGGATTGGGGGGAAGGCAACCACTCTAGTCAGAGGAATTAGTCGGTGTTGTACCAGCACAGGGAGGACAGGATCCCGCTATATTCGTGTCTTGCGCATCGAGAACCAACGGGAGGTCTCTCAGAAACCCTGAGGGAGGTACGCATGGGACATTTGCAGTGCTTCTTGCGGGTGTACAAAAGATAATGTGATCTCGATTCATGTGTTTAGGAACACGCGTACAAGCTGCGTATGTCTTGCAAGCCCATTCACACATCGCGTGAGAGTGAAGGAAGTCGGTTAATATTGAATATCGCAGAGAGGACCTTCACACAAAGCGGATCGTGATGCGAGAGACGTAGTCTTGAAAGGGAAGGCGGCTCGAAGAGGAGACAATCTGTATTTATAGAATCAATGGTCTGTTCTACAGCTCTAAACACCATTCGAAAAGATAACTTACTTCGTCCTTGGTTATAATAGTTGCGGGCTAAAGGGGCAGCGCGATCGACGGAATAATTAAGAGGTTCAGCCCCTGGAACACGAAGGCTTCCGCGGGTCTGTTTGATCGAATTTGTGATGGTATGATACTGCTTCGATGAGGGGGCAACGGAAGTGGATATTGCCCCTACGGTAAGACTCGCGTAGTTCAGAATCTTGTGTTTCGGATGTATAGATATCTCCTGTCGAACAAAGAGCATGAATGATACTTTATAAGCAGACAAACCAGATTTGTGTCCGTAAGGAGCAAAGTTGCCGAGAACCAATAGTATGCCTGAGTTTACCGCTGTTGGCTGAGATTTCAATGTGGCTACGTATCCTTACGAGCTGCTTGCAGGTATTGGCCAATAGCTGGGCTGCATTTGCAGGAGCCATGCAGGAGCAATCACATTAGGCGTTTGTTGATAGTTCAGCGTCTCTGAGCCGACCGAGACCGAAGCACAATCATCAGGACCTACACATAGGCGGTGGAGTGAGTCGGCCTAATTTTCTTTCCGCTGGGCCTATAAATGCGTAGCGTCTTAGCTGGCCTGGCAAATATCGTACGTAGCTTGTCATTGGGTACCTTGATTTAGGTGGACTTTTTAGAGGTTTTTTTTTAGATCTGACATTGTGTACCAATCAGTGGTGTGATCTTGTCGATATATATTTTGGTCGTGTACCAGCGACCAATCATTTGCCGCCGGGAAGTTACTGGGCTTTTTTTTAAACCATGTTATTGGCTGTTGTATGCAGGTTGTTGCCACGTCATCATTTTCCCGGGCGCGTAGGACATCCGATCACATAATCTGGACTGATTAGTTACATAAAAACCCAAGCTAATAGGTTGGCAGCTCTTTGAACTGTTCGTGGGCCAGCCAC
Organism: Penicillium alfredii; assembly: GCF_028826965.1. NCBI lineage: Eukaryota > Fungi > Ascomycota > Eurotiomycetes > Eurotiales > Aspergillaceae > Penicillium > Penicillium alfredii. The sequence goes on along the minus strand of NW_026622699.1, from coordinate 1,095,040 downwards.
CTTTCGACGCATTCTTAATAACGCCCGCAATCCTTGTTGGCCAAATGCGAGAGATGGCAACTGATGAACTACCTGAAAGATGGCAACATGAATGGAATACGATGAACACAGGGGACGTCATGGCCACAGAAAGCACCGGGCCCAACTTGCAGGAATGGCTGGAAGAAGTATACTTTGATAGCCCGCTGAGTCCCGATCTCACACGAGAGGACATAGTGAGGCTAGGACGAATCGTTGGAAGATTATTGCATTTTGAGCCGTCTGCAAGAGCGTCAGCGAAACAAGTTCTTGATGACCCTTGGTTTAGTGAGTGACCCCATGACAAATAGTCATTACAACATGAAGGCGCGTGTGAAATTTGTCTTCATTCAATTGAACTGTACTGTACCTAGCAATTTTCTGAGGCCTCTTCGATTTTCAAGCCTGCGTGCCGAAAATGACCTCTAGCACTCTCTTCTTTTGCACCGACCACATCAATACACCACCCAAGAAAGGCATCAAAGCCTTGATCGGGGTCTACTTCATAATAGCCCCAGTTGCGTTTAATAAAGGCTTTGAGCTCAGCGAAAAACTCTTCAATCGGATTCAAGTCCGGCGAGTAGGGTGGCAGATAGACCAATTTTACCCCTGCATCCACACACATCTGTGTTATTCGCTCTGAGTGATGAAACGAGGCGTTGTCCATAACCAGAACGGATTTAGGTTCGGGCCATCTTCCGCAGTGCTGAAGAAGCTGCGCTATGAAGTCCTCGAACACGGTGGCATCTGTGGACCCGCGGAAGATACGCGAGAAAACGATTCCATCCTGGGAATACGCAGGCAGTATCTGATATCGCTGGTCGCGGTGAAATTGTGATACTTGCATAGGGGACACACCAAGTGGTGACCAGCCTGTGCGCCTGAACCCAACCCTTTTATCACATCCGGATTCATCTACGTAAACCAGCTGATACGACTGAAAATCCGATAAATTATGCAGGTACCATTCTCGCAAATCGGCATTCCGCTCCCTCGCTTGCTGCCGAGTGCTCTTTTTAGACCAACCGTTGGCAACAAGGGCTCGTCTGATGCTGGAGGTTGTGACTAGGGTGCGGAATTCATCCCAGAGGAAAACAGCCATCTCATCGAGGTATAATCCGGGCTTTTCAGACAGGTGTTCGCAGAGGGCTTCGATCATCAGTGGTGTTACAGTCCGTTTCCGTCCTATTCGAGTTGGGGGTGCATGCACACTTCCAAATTGCCGCAAGTTTGCGCGAATATTTATAATCGTAGCCTGGCTGCATTCTGCTTCTTCAGCCATTTTAGATGTGCCAAGTGACTGGCTCTCTATCATGTCGCGGATGAGATGCAGCTTGGCTGGTGGAAGTCTCGGAGCCATTTTGTGAGGTCGATTATGACATTCTAGAGAGATAGTCTGGTGAAGATGCCTCCTGCTTGGGGTGGGTGATATGGCAGAGAATTACCATTGTATGGCATTTACGAGTAGGATACACAAGACAGGGTCCCACCTTCGTCATGTAAAATACAATGTCTATTCTTGGAAATCACGGATCTACCACTATTCCAAATATGAACAAGCGTGTTTCAGATTAGGGTTCGCGAATCAAGTCGCAAGAGTGTGAAGTTAAAACTGATTTCGAATTCTACTGTACTTATGATCAAAAAGCGGACAGTCTTTGATAAGCAGGCTTGTGTGAGTGGCCGGTAAGCACTATCCATGCTATCCATGAGCACTACCTAGAGGGTTCTCTGCCTAAGTTTGATTTCTAGGTTCGAGATCAACGAGGGTACGCAATCTTGATCTAGCTCATAATATACAGTTATTCGGGTTCAACTGACTGATTCCAGAGCAAACAAGTTTCTTTTCTGAAAGTGAAGTTTAAATCGAAGTTTGCTGGAGGTATTTTTGGGATCTTCACATGTCAAATAATCAGGTATTCATAGGGAAATTGGAGTTGTCTTGCACGATCAGACAATAGCTGGAGTGAAAAACAAAAACAATGGAGACAAAAGGTATAATACAGCACCCAGTTGTATTAAAGGTCGCTTTAAGCCATAATTCTCTCAGTCCCATCCTTTCTTCTTTCGGGCAGCCTCTTCGTCGAAACTTTCCGAGAGGACTACTGGGACGTCGGCGATGGGGTCAAAAGTCTAGAAGAATAAATTGCCCAGGCACTCAGCTCAATCATCGCTACAGAAGTCTGTATCCTTCTATCAAAAAAAAAGGGGACAAAAAAAAAAAAAAAAAAAACACAGCCTACGTTAAGGGTTTCGATATTTGACCACGTGTACGTAATGGCCATATAAACTTGGCTGTCATCATTTGACCAGCTGCCTCGCGAAAGAATTAACATGTTACATTGTATTGGGAATGATATTGACTGAATGTAATCTAGCCCCAAAAAGCTGCGTCGCAGTTTTTAAAAATTTCTTAGTACTGTGATTTCTGGCATATATTTTTGATTTATCATGAATAGCCCGGATATTCAATTCTAATCGTACTATTAAATGTAGCGTTCTTCAATTCAGCAAACCCGGGTTGTACCATAAACGATTACATGTAAAGGAGGCGTATTATGGCACCATGTGCTTCAATTGGAGGCATAGTAGCTCTGCCAGAAAACAGCGCAAGACGAGCTCTTGACGGAAAACTGATCTTTGTCAGGATACCCATCGCTGCGGTTATTGGTCATGGAGGTGTCCAGTTGCTCCTACCCCCATAGGGTACGATTGAGCTTGAAGCTGCGGCAGATTTGGAAGTTGGATATCTTTCGCGTGAAAATTGGATCAGTGAATATCGTCCGGGCGCGAGCTCCCTGAAAATTAGGCGCATCCCATACATTGAGGTGTAACGGAGAAGATATTTTCTACATATATAGGGATATGTGAGCACAAAGACTAGGTATATAGAGGAAACTAATATACTATACCTGAACGGTATCATTAGAGATACGAGATGGCTGCCGCGGTAGAAAAGTTGCTAGCCCCAACAATGAGCAAAATTATCATCGACAGAGGTTTCAGGCTGGAAAAATCAGCAACTCGGAATCCTTTGTCTCGCCAACCCCTTTTAAATAACAGTAGGAGTCATGAGGCAGGTTAGTGATGTTTGTGAGCTAAGCTGACAGGCAGAAATGGAACACATCATCTCTAAATAGCATGGGGAGTCTGCCATTCAACGAGCCATTGCATCATTGCATAGAGTGACGTGAGGACTTACCAAGAAGTCGGTGATCGAGGTTTCGAAGTGGCTACCACAATAACAACGGACATTCAAACTGGTCTGTATTGTAAAATAGTGGTTATTTTATTGACCTGAGCCGATTATTAGCCAAGACAACTAGGTCACTTCTACCTTCCTGCCCCATCCCAATGTTTACAAACTCGAGGCTCGAACACTCAATTATATTACTAGATGTTATTATAAATGGCCCATTCCGCAATAACTATGAGCTACAGGGCATTTGTATAGTTGTAGAACGGAAGAAATAGGCTGCTAGTATGATACAAATGTAATAGAAGGCGTGTCGTGTTTAATAGTCGGCAATAATGAGGGTGTTTAAAGGTGAGTAATGAATACGGCGTTTGAAAGAGTCCCATGTCGAAGGGACGTTCAAAAGAGTTAAGGAAATTGAGATATCGACCATCGCTTCTTGCACTGTCTAGGGCTACCTGGTTCGTGCACGACGGTTATGCACTCGATGATATACTATTTGCTGTTTTTCTCCAATAAATAAAAATAAATGTCTGAACCATGTGTCTATCCTATTCCATATGGTGAAAATCAAGCAAGAAGAATATTGTATTGCATGTCTGACAACATCTTGACGCGTCATGAACCATTTTAGTGACACGCATATTTTCGACTTATCAAGGGGAATGATTTGCTGCGATATACTAACGTTCATGGTACAGCTCGGGTATAACGCAGTCTTCAGCTGGCGGCACAGTCACCCCTCACAGAGCTCAATCCGCCTTTCGGCTGCTTTCGTTGTCAACTAATCATTATACGTCTGCTCCAGGCGGCACAGTCACTCCTTAGCAGTGACGAAACTTATCCAAATTATTTCCATTTACTAACCATCCCACTGCTTGCGACCGCTGCTTGTGTGATTGGTTTGGACTCGGAAACAGGAGCCAATGAGACAGGCTTCATAAATGTCAATGCAAATATACAACGTCGGTTCTAGTAAGAGGCGCAAACCTTACCATGACTTAACATCATCGTATTGATCGAGGGGTCTTAGCGGCCCCTTCTCACTCTCCACCACCAAGATCCACTTAACCCACGTATTGTTGGATGTGGGCACCACAAGCAAGATGGGAAGGGTATGTCGGGATTGAATTAGTGTAGTTTACGCAGTTATAATTTGAGTAGCGCATGCAAATTTGTTACAGTACAAAAGCGAGATTCAAGAAAAAGAAACCTACTTACATGTTCGATACGTTTTGCCCTTTTACTTTTTATATGAATTATTAGTAACTTTCAGGGATAAGAAGTAGTAAGATGAGATTAAAATCAGACCCAGTCTAACTATTTACTGTGGTAAAGGTAAGCGGTATCTCAAGCGGTAACGTAACTAACGTTAGTTAACGTAATCCCCAAGCGAGCGAGCCACCTCAAAACATATAGTAAATGCGAGTAAATATGAATGTCTATCTCAACAACAAAATGTTATTTCTTCTTGATATTAAGAGAAGAGATTTATTAGTACCTTGATAGTATTATATGTGAGTCTCGGATAATTCAAATCATTTTCTATTTAAATTACAACAAAAATATACTGTAATTTTAACAATATTTGAATATATATATATCTCTCCACAAGCACCATATTAATAGGGCTAAGACTTATATAGTACAATAGGATAAATATACATAATAGAGTTATATAGCTAAATATAATTTTTAAACAATAAATGTTGAGATTTGAGATTGTATTTTATCGCATTTACTATATGTTTTGGGGTGGCTCGCTCGCTTGGGGATTACGTTAATATATCGGCTGACTAATTTTGGCAGAGGGTCTACGTCAGGGATTTACTGCCATACTGCCCCTTCCATGGACTACCTGGCACAGGAAAACCCAGTATCTGCTTTGCGCTTGCCGACTATCTTGATCTCAACCTTTCTATAGTCAGCCTAGGTGCGAAGAAGATCGATGAAGATGATCCCTTCAGACTAGCTCGGGCCCTCCCAGGTCGCTTTATACTCGGGAACGTGGATAAGGCAGGAATCAGGATAAGCAGCCCTCGCCCTAGGCACGTCAGGGAAGATTCCACGAGTGAGCCTGGTCAGATTTCCAGTAATTAAAAGCGCCAGCACCTCCGGGGACTATCCCATGTCACCCAGAGATTGTAGGTTTTAGGAAATTTGGTGGGAAAAGAAAATAGAAGAAAGAATACATTATAGAAGGAAATTGGGCAGCGCCCATGCCGCCTATTTATAAGTGAAGCGGTTATCATGTTATATCCAGAGAACAGCAGATATTGAGACCTCCAAAGATAGAGAGAAGAAGATACAAGAAAGGAGAAGATACACAAGGACTATCGAGATCCAACATCCGGCCCGCCTATTCCGAAAAGGTGACGGCATGTGACAGCAGTGGCTGCCTCCAGGGCTGTATTTAGACATATTCTGTACGAGACGCTCGAAGTGGAACGTTGAAGAATACCAAAGCAACGAATCCCTCGTCCTCGTTATACAATAGGGACGACCGACTTAAAGAACCACACGGTAAATAGGCGATTTTCTTAGGCTTTGGCATAGATGTATATCTTTGATCAATCAAAATTATTGCAATAAAGAAACATCCTTCAAGTGAAATATACGCGAACTTTTTGGTTTTTTTTTTTTTTTTTTTTTTGGTTGGGAATGCTATGACGTCTCTAAACTCGCGGGCCAAGATATTTGATTCTGTGATACAGGAGGATCCTGGTCACGTATGCCTATCAATCACCACGGCAATACTCAGTATAGGTCCTAGTGATACTTCAACACAAAGCAAATAGACAGCTTGTTACTTAATATTTTCTCTGAGAAGGCTACTCCTTTTCGGCGGGGTACAGCTTGGATAGAACCGCGATGGGGGAAATGATTCCAGATAAAAGTCAACCACGCACCCTATATTTCATCCTACAAAACAATGAATCGTCCAGATCCAATGGAATGTTTGCAATCAAGATAATGATTTTGTTTTGACAGGTGGATAGACGTTGCCACTATACCCTTCGCCACTGAGTGTATGGTGATTCGACGCAGATATGGACAAGAGTCAGGAACAAGGCAACAAGCAACAGAAGGACACAAGTTCGTAGTAGGTTCGGCCTCTGTTGGGTCCTGCTTTGTCGTCATCTATGCCAGGCGATGTAAATCCCCCGGTGGGCCTTGATCAACCATCCTAGGTGCTGACATAGGTCAACCCCCGAAGCAATCTAGCCATTGCGTCCCCAATCCACCCAGAGCTCCCGAGGTCGAGCTGAACCGGGAGTGAATACTGCCCTACGAAGAAAATGACAATAGCCCTAAAATGCCCCAATCTGTCACTATATAAACCCCGAGGGTCACCCTCAACCCCCTGCGTTCACTTCATTCTATTCTTCCTCGCGCGTTCCCTCTGGTTCTTGCTCTCCAACCAGTCCCAGCCCCTTGGTGCGATTTAAGAATCTATTTTAACCTAAAACAAAAAGAAAATGGCTCAGAGGTAGAACAAATCCCCACTTCAAATCGTCCAGCCAGGCATCTTTGTCCTAACTTGACAGTCTCCTGGCTAGGATTTTCACCGACGATTCGTCCAGCCTCGCGCAAAGGTTCTGGCCTGCAGGGCGGAACGGGCAACCCAAGAGAAAGTCGACGATAAATGAGCAGTTGCCCACGAAAAGACCGCGACCAGGGCCCTATCCCCAAAGCGCAGCACGTTACCCCGTGTCTGGTTCGACGTTCAATAGCCAGCCTGTGGAATGGAGCAACTGTATTGGGCACCAGAATTTGTACCATAAGTCATCGGCCAAACGAACGACCCAGCCTCAACCCTCTGGGGTATCAATGAGACCTTCCTACACCCAATGTGGTCAGGGCAGCCGGGAAGGTCCACGCTGCTTATCCTGTATTCAGCGCCTGGACGAGGTAGAGAGGTGCTGCGGCTACTCCAAGTGTGTTATCTCCCCCCGCGCAGGGCTACCCGGGCAAGGGTGAAAGTGAGGCTGTCGGCCGCTCTGTTTGGGACTCGATGAAACTATCACAACCCGCTACAGGGTCTTCATCCTCGGTGGACAGATCTTCAGTAAACGCTCCACCGCTGGACGCCGGTCGATACGACCCAGTCGTGATCCATGATGAATACCCGGTCCTTGAAACCGATCATGACCTTTCTCTCATCAGGCCATATGAAGTGGAAGAGTTCGACGATCCATTCATGGGTCCTCAAGGGCTGGAAGATATAGAGGAGACCATGTCCGAGTGAACTTAATATCAATTTATCGTTCTTGCCTGTAAGCAGCCGTGACGCTACTCCGGCTTCATCGACTGTGCTCTACGCGGAGCAATGGATACCTACTTTCCAAGGTTATTGCTCTTTTATTTTTGAAACACTTTGATTCAAACAGCACTTAATATGACTTGTTTTTCTTTGTCCTGGTTCTTTTTTTTTTTTTTTTTTTTTCTTAATAAAACAGTTTTACAGAATGGAAGCAGCAGGAAGCGATGGCTATGTGCGGCATGGATACCACAAGCCCCTTTTTGGGGGCCTTGACTCACTCGGGTCTCAGTACGGTTTAGTAATATATATCATTTGCATCCCTATCATATCAAAGCACAACATAAATAGATTGACAGCTAGGTTGAATCCTTGGCCTGAGCACACCTACCCTCGACTGGCGGACGAGGGAGGTGTTCTTTCGTCTGCTCGGCGATGTCATAGGATACCCTTGCGCGTCCCATTTTCCTTTCCTCTACAAGATGAGCCATGGCGAGCCCGCTTGCATATCCATAGCATACGGATTATACATAAATTCCCTTACACCGGCAAGATCGCACTCCGAGTGGCGGAAGAATCTACCTATGAAGGCCCGTGGCCAGAGAAGAGTAGGCCCACGGGGCGAGTGGATTATATTCCACCGCAACTACAAATTATTTTTCATGATAGTTATTCTGCTGCCAAAGGTCCTTTCGTGTTCTAGGCCTGGGGTCAAGATGATACGTTGTATAGATATTGTTTCCTGGCCACAGGTTTCATCTAAAAGTAGGAGATCGGGCATCTCCGAAGTCACGCATGGGTGGTAATAATACGTATCGGCTTCAATTTCAGACAGATGCGGGGGGCCGTAATTGAGAGAGGGGACTCTGGTGTAGATCTCCGAGAGGCTAAAGTAGGATAGACGAGAGAACCAGTTGGAAAGCATCTGTGGACCGGACTTTGGAGGCCGCGGTAGATCCTTTTCGACCAGGTTCATGTTGGACCCACCGCACATGAGTTCTTCGCCGCTGGAGGGGCACATCTGGGCTGGTTGGCAGCGGCCAGCGGGGTTGAAGGAATAGGGTATTACTGGCCTGGTCGCCCCGGCTGGCGCGAGACCAGCGAGAAGGGGCCGGATTGCGGTGTTGAGTGAAATGTGGTAGACGGCTACCACTACGAGGAACACCAGCATGAGGATGGTCGGCCCCAGAGCGACCGGGTTCGCTGTGGCACCCATAGCGAAGACGCCAATTAAGCAAAGGATCAGAAGGTAGCAGCCTGTCGTAATATGCTGCAGGGCGCAGGCAAATCCAAGCCCCTTGGTATCCACAGTCGTGTGCAGCACACACAGCGCATTGTAGCGATATGCAGAATAAAACAGAGACATCCCGATTGCCCCGAAACCGAGAACCAGCGGTGCCACACAAGAATACGCGATCCCTAGGGAGAGTGTGAGGACCCACAGAGGCTTCTCTCTAGAGTAGGTTTCGGGCACACATACCGATAACCACAAGAAGAGAAATACAGGGATAGATAGTGCCCCATTGCAGACCGTCAATTTGAGACAGCCGATGGTAGAGCTGCCGGGGGCGTTTGCTAACGAACCGGTCCCAAATCTTATTCTTGGCGAGTTTGGTGATCTGAAGGAGCGCCCCAGGACTGAACGCAAGCCCCTGTAGTATAATGTATGAGATGTAGAAGTTGGACGTCCGAACGATGTTTTGCGCGAGGAGTTTCACCACGCCCTGGGGTTCCCGCAGGATACTCGCGACCACACTCGAGGCGGACGTAGCCAGGATAAATACTAGAAATACCTGGGTGGTTTGAAAGGCGAAGTACCAGTTCTGGGTCCTTAGCTCAACGCTCGCTAGAGTCGGTGCCCCGCTCCACCGAGCCATCACTAGTAACCTGTTAGCCGTCACATTTCATATTGCTTTGGCCACGACGTGGACACGTACGACGAAAAATGACCGGGACCACGGCGAGTAAAGCCGCTAGAGCTATAGAGGGGAGGAGACCTATCACCGACCCCCGAAGCCACCCTGGGACGCGATCAAGGAATGTCAAAAAGGGGATTGCCCGCTCTAGAAACGCGAGGTTCGAGACCAGGCTCACAATGGTAGTCGGGACGGCCCAGAAGGTGATCATCGCAATGCTTATTCCCACGGCAGCAAGAGACCGTAATGGCCGCGCCCACCATCGGATCCCTAGATTCTTCCAAACAACCTGGTTTGGCTGGAGTCCAATATACCGTGGCCACATTTGTAGCGGTAAGGGATACCGGACTATTTCCTGGTCAGCGCCTGCGCCGACATGGTGGGAGGGAAGGAGGCGACCGTGCCCGTCGGGCCATACACCTACTAGTTTGATAGGCATTCAATGCATCCGATAGCCGAGAGAATTCCACAAACATCGAGGGCAGCCGTTTGGCCCTTTCCCGACGATGGGTACACTGCAGCTTCCTGATTTCCGGCTGCAGACGTCGAAGTTCGGACCACGCCCACTCCATGCTTTCCACCTTTCGGCCCACGATCGGCCTTGGCCGATGCATTGGCAGCTGGCCTTGCGTCCTAGACTGTGCCTCTGCCGCTTCTAGCTTCTCAACTATGCGGAGCCTCTCTTTTACCTTGCTCTCCAGAGCCGTTGTATCCGTGCCGAACCAGACTCTCCTGACTGTGGTCATGTCAAACATCTCGTTTATCCGCGTGGGATGATCCGTATATGTTTTTGGGACCGACAGGAAGAGGACGGTACGAGACGAAATGTGATCTGCATATGTAGGAGAGCGGAACATCCCCTGGCGAAGGTGGATCAGAAATAGATTCTCACGAGTAATGATGGCAAAAATAAAACCTGCAAACCTCGTTAGACCGTCGATGAGGGCGTTTCCTGGGTAGGGGGAGCTCACCCACGAAGGCCCACGAGATGAAGCAATGTGCGTAGTATAGCGAGTAATCTGCCGCGGCAATGTTGGAGATGCCCAGCATGTCCAGCTGGGATCGCCCACCCCGACCGGCAACATGCATGGGAATGAGTACTGGCCAGGTCAAGCCGGCGCCAACGAGCAGTATCACTATGACCACTTTCAAGTACCGCAGCAGCAAATATGCATCCATGGAATGTTGTTTCAGGAACTCGGTATCCGGGGTTTCATACATGAAGCGAATCAAACCCCTTAGACGACTTATGCGGCAATGTCGAGGCCACGATGAAAAAAAAGTCCGGGGCATGTAGACGGCACGCGCATGCCGCCGGATAATGAGGAACAACCCAACCGTCACGGCACATAACAGTAGACTAGGGACTAGCGTGACTACGAGCCCCGAAATTGTATTAGATACTTCGGCTGCCTGCCACCCATCAGTATGCCTGTTCTAGAGATCTACCCTCTATGCTGACCAACCGACTGTGTAATATGGCGATCGGAATCCATGACAAAAGCTCGCTCCAGCTACCTAGGCACCCGTAGAGTGAGATGGGCGGGGGAGCAGAGTTCTCACTTTAATCTGTCCCGTTGCAGTAATCGATGTCATATATAGACATCGGCAGGCTTGGCCGTTTATGATCTAGCATTCCTAACAAAGAAAACAGCGTATTTCAGGCATGAGCTACCACCTTCGCTAGATCTGGTAGGCTACCTAATAATAGCGTTTAGTGGGCCCCTCTGCGTACGTAATGTCTTACTGTTCATTGGCACCCAATTCAGGATAGGGACGGGGAACGTGAACATCCCCATACCATTGATTAGCGCCACCACCACCACCACCATAACGGCAACATTCGCAGCACTATCTCACAAAAGTAATACATCATCACCATATTCCATGAAAACCGAAAAACCACCATGCACATGCTCAGATTTAAACAGGCTGCGATTCTAGACCTCAATTGCTGCATTTTCGCCGTGTAGGAATAATCATACTCGTAATTGAATCCCATCGTGGTCTTCACTTTGGAGGTATATTTCTGGTGCGTCACTCAGCCCGTTGGGTTGCTTGTATATAAGACGGATTGGTCGTTAGGTAGTTGATGATCTCGGCCGGCCTAGGATAGGAATCGATAGGTGACACCCCTTGAATTCAGGCGCAGGGATGTGTATACAATGGATGAATACTTATAGGATATTGCCATGCCGGGTCATTTGCAGTTTGCTTGCCGAACGTAGGAAGCTCTTAAAATAGGAGGACGCCGCACCTGACGAGCAATCACCTTATTCCATGGCCTTGTCGTCTACATCAACATAGCAGACCACAACTAAGCTCACCTAAAAATAGCAAAGGGGAGATATATCAACCCACACAGCGCCCTCCCCACTAGAAACCTAAACTTAGAACTTCCCGAATTTTTAGTAAGCTCGATTTTGTTTTGCCTGACTAACTATCGCTGATGGACCTAGGTACGGGCGTTGGACCTTGCTGTCCAGGGCCGTGACAGATTGCTTCTAACGAATCAGACAGTTGAGCAATTCCAGCTCCCTACCACATTTCGCCCTTGGCAATTCAGTTTCAAGAAAGGGAGCGCAGGTCGTTTGATGAGAGTCTTGGGAGCGCCTCGGAACCCAGATCGTGAACCATCCCCTCCTCGGCTTTAGACGCCAAGAGATAGGTTTGAAACGGTACAGTATACCACTACCACCTTCTGCACGAGAAGGGTAATAGGCACTAGAAACGCTAACTTCAACGTGATTCAATGTCTCCAAGTGCTTACTAGGCTTTAGGTATATTATAGTGTTAATTATAGAAATGGAATTTGTAGTTCCTTTCCGAATTCAGACAACGACAGTAAATTATCTCCGGTGATGATGGATGGGCAAGAGTTTTGCTGAACAGGTGCAAGTCTAAATTCTTGTTCGAAGTTGCCCCCCTCTCCCTTCCGCGGAAATAGATAGCGACACCATTTTTGGATCAATTTGAAACAACTCGATCAATGCAGTCCCGGTGGTCATTCCAGTCCTGCCGGCCCTTTCAGCCCTACATGACTACGATCGATCAACTTCAGGCACGGATCGAGTGGTAGCATCTGCCACACCAGTTTTGGGTCAGGCTGAAAAAGCTCGACAAGTTCTGCCGTCCCTCTTAGTCTCGCTGGCTATAAGTGACTTCAACCAATACAGGAAAGCCGAGAACAGCCCGACCATGGGGGCCAGCTGCATAGTGGGCGCAAAGGAACAACCCGAAGAGCGTGAGGCGCCATCCGTCATACCTGGCAAGGTCGAGAACGAGAATAACACGCCACACAATAGAGCGGAGAATATAGCACAGGTAAGAGCACTATAGAGCTCATGGCTGTCAGAACTGCGATCGTCCTAGAAACTTAGCATCCTATTTTGCAGACTACCGAACATGAGAATCGAAACTCGGCCGAGGACCCATTCCAGCCGGTGTTTCAGATCCTGCAGCAGCTGGAGCAAGAAGATCCAAAGTTGGCTTCGCAGGGCGCACGGCTGTTGGGTCTATATCGGCGCATGTGAGAATCATTTGTTTCCAAGCATGCCGATATCCAGCGACTTGAAGATGCCAACCATGACCTGCGCACTAATAACGATCAATATTTTCATGAAGCAGAACACTTGAAGCGCCGGCAAGGCGACCAGCTAGCTAGGCTGCACTTCTTCGAACAAGCGTTGGAGGAATCTCGGCGGAGACTTCTTGGAATCCTGACAGAGTGGAATGCCATTTCAGCGGGCGAATTGGCCCTCCTAGCAAGGTTCCCAAACGTCTGATAATCCAGATCTACCCGAGGCTTCAAGTAGCCTTCCCAGATAAAGTGAAAACATTGTATTAAAATCCAAGTCATAAATAAATCCATTTGTTTCATCATGCCTTTGACTATGGCCCTATTTCGCCCTCCAGAAAAGCCTTACAAGCACCTGGAATCATCGTGCCTCAGTCCCATTTACACGATTATATGATCAATAGTGTCAGGTTCATACATGTAGTTATGACTAAAAGTTGGGTCTGGTTCGGTTAGCATAGGCAGGGAAAGTCGTACGGATACGATTGGAGGAATACAGTACTCCTTGCAGCAACGGCAAACAGCCCCATACTGTTCCGGTAACCGCAATGACTGCCGAGATTAGTGCCATTACAAAAGCGTAGTACGAGGCGTATTGTGTTGGGAGTCGAGCTCGAGAACCAGCCGTCGTTTGTCCGGCCAGCAACCAGTACCAAGTAGCCATACCCAGGTAATCTAAGAAAAGAACTTAGAGCACTACCAGATGAAACGTGGCTGCCAGAAATGTCCCCACTAGGTCCGTAGCAATTTTGAGCAGGCCTGATAATGCCGCAAAGAGAGGATAGGCCACTTACAGGAATTGCGGCAACCCTTGGAGCTGACGTTGCTGGATAATTATTCGATAGTACTACTAGCAGCAAGTGAAGAACAAAGTGCGTACTTTAGTCTCGTACTTTAGTCTCAGGAATACATAACTGACCCCTTGTAACGATGGCAACGCTGTAGCAAGACCTGCCATGATTTCCATTCATGCAACATGTGCCTCACTCCAGCCAAGACCCGTGAAGATAGCCACTATGATACATTGTAAAGCGGATGAGGCTCGGCACACCCTCTAATGTAGCCGATTCCCCTGAAACGTACGACAAGCCAAGCCAACTCGGATGGAGCTCAAGAGCAGCAGAGGTGTAGCCAATACCGAAGGGACAATGGACCGAGATGTCATACTGAGCCACGCAGACAGTTGAGGATGCAGGGTTTTCTCAGAGAAGCGAAGCGGAGCCTAATTCTAACCGCACCCAAAATACTCCCGCGGCATTACCCTGTCTCACAAGCCACTCAGCCTGGGTAATAATCCCGGCATGGTGTGAGAGCTGCAATTTTACACAAAACCAAAATGCAATCTGGGCCAAGTGGAAACCCGGATTTGAGAGACGCTTGCCGCAGAATTCGGAACGCCTCTTCGGTCCCTGAATGACCCAAAGCAGGGTCAGTAAGTGGCAATGTCAAAATTGCCGGCAGATAGGCTGGATAGACAGAGCCGAGCATATCTGGAAGTCCTCGGAGTATCTGCAGGTGCTCATCCAACGAATAATGGAAATGTTTCAAGCGTGGTTCATCAGCAAGATGAATGACCATCTGGAAATGTTTCTCTTTCTCGATGATATGACGATGACCATATAGCACGATCTCTGCACGCCGATTGAGTAGGTCTCCTTCAAGAAGAACCAGCTTGTTCTTCGGCCCATAAAAAGCATCCAATGTTTTGAGTTTTGTCAATACGAGCATTGAGGTCCTTTTGACTCCATCAAGCCATATTGGCCGAGAGTAGACTTCAGACGAAGCCGTGTCATCTCCGCTTCGAGTGCTGGAGACCCGTTTTGTATGACATGGGTATGATCCTTTGCATCCAAAGTCTGCAAACCCTCAGCCACGCTGTGAAATAGCTCCCTCCCGATATCAACTAGCATTCGATTGCCCTGTCGCATCAGCGATCCCCGTGAGGAATCAGGGCTGAATGACAGCTGCCAGTTTTGCGAGCAAGAATTCCATGGCTGGTCGAGCGGGCGAAACTCGGGGACTCGCTTATCCAAGTCAAACCATTGAAAGAAGTCTGTTGAAAAGCTTGTCGGGAGTTCTGGACGCATAACATCATGAGGAATCAGCTGGAGAGTTTGCGAATCCTTTTTCGCCTTCAGTAACAATTGGCCATCCCTTATTGTAAATAAACCTGTCGCCAAGGTGAGCATAACCTATATCCAAAGCAATAAATAGATAGTGACTGACATCGTAATCGCGGATCTCTTAGGCGGACAAATAAGGGGGGCCCAAAACCTTGGACGGCACGACAGGAATCGTTCTCTGCATAGATGAATATCAGTATATAACCATTCACCACTGCGTTCATGCGCCATCTTACCGAGGCACAAGGACGTTTGTACAAAGGTTCTACCAGAACCTCCTTCGGAAAACGTCCTGGTGGATAGCCAGCCACCAGGAGTTCACCCGTCAAGGGGTTTTAACGAACAGCCTGTTTTTCATCCTCGATTGTTGTCTCTGTGTTTTTGTAGCCGTCTCTTGTCCTTGGAGTTCTCGGTCCAGCTTCCAGTCATCTTCAACGAGCTCCCACTTTTTTGGATGGCATCATTCCTCCCTGAAGGGTCTTTGGTGATTAAACCAAGCATCCTTTTCTCCAGCCTATGGCGAACCTTCTCCACACTGATCAGGGTAGCCCTAATATCGCATGGCAATGAGTCCAATTCTGGCGGTGGGGTTTCCCGGAGAATGACCGAGGACCGGATGAGGCAGGAAAGATCCTGGGAATCCTGAAGCATCGCAGCCATGTGCCTGCATTCGACGTCGTAGGTAGCCTGGCAGATAATTGCAATTCGAAGAAGCAAATGCTGACATCCTTTGCTTTCCAACCCAGCGAGGCGGTAAAGATCTTATTTAGTTGCTCGAACCACTTACTCGCCACTTCACGGCAGCGACATAAGAAAGATACCACCTGCTCAACGCTGGGAGCACCCTTCGAAAGAGAAAGAATGCGAAGGCCAATTGTAACGATAGTATCGAGACTGCAATGTGCATTCCAGCTTGACTCAATAGTTGCCAGTTTGCCATCCAGTGTCTTGAGAAGTTGGTCGCCAAACCCAGGATCTTCAAATATCTGGTGAGCTTCTCTTCTAGGCGTCGTTGGGCAGTGTTACGGCAGCAAATAGCCGCAATCACGAAAAAATGACATAAGCCATATATTATTTCTGACCGCTTTAAGCTCCGCCTTTATCAAACATCTCTACAACTATCTTGACCGCTATTTTCATCTTTTCATCTTTTCTCTGTTATACGACCATATATTCAAAAATACTGATTGTGTCATTTTTTGACATAATCAGTATTTAAGGCAGGGATATCTGGTATATTTTCTGGCAGTATGACCAGTTTCTAATAGGCTTCGCAGTGCTAAGGCTATATTAATGCTCTTCTTATTTAGTCTCGTGGAAGCCCCCTCGTACGCCTAACCTTATGTGGTCGATAAGCCGGAGCCGGAGCCCGAGGTTGTCGAGATATCGGATGATGATAAACCCCCCTGTTGCGGGAACCGCCTCCTGTGGTTTCGCGAAGATAAGGTATAGTAAGTATCGTTCGATTCTTTTTTTAGGTAAAGTATACTAGTAATTTATGCAGAAAAACCTTAAAAAAAATCTAAAAAAATAAGACTGTAAGCGGGCTTTTTTTTTTTTTTTTTTTTTTTTTTGGTATATTTTAAGGTAAGTCTTCCTATCTTTTACCCTCGTACGGTAGGTCTAATACTAACATAAAGGTAATTATATAGTAGGAGTTCTTTATTTATCCCCTGCCATCTATATAAATACTAATTAGGGGGATTTTCTGCTAGATAAATACTGATTATGTCATATTTCCATGTTGCCTTGCCATGCTTTCGTTTTGAGTTCGGCCACAGGAATCGACCGTGTCTTGTAAAATCGAATACGGACCAGGTGGAAGCGTAAAGGTACACTAGCCTTTCACGGTTGGTTCTGTATTCTGATCTATCACCTAAGCACGCTTCGGGCTATCCAGAAGCCGGTAGTTGAGTCCACTTTCTGGACACAAGCTGTTGAAGTCTGGAATAGTAATTGGGAGTGCGTTATAATGCCTTTGGGCCCACAGCTTGGTGGTTGATCCCAGAGACAACCTCTGCTGATGCCGAATCGGGAACTCCTTGGTTACCTTTGAACCCACCAACTTCAGATGGAGGTTGCCCGCCACTCTCGTCTCGCGCATTCCCGTATCATGCAAAAGCATCCAGGTGGCATCTCGCCATCATAAAAACCATTCTAGGGCCCTCAGCTCAAACACCACACACAGCCTTCTGCATATTGGAATCTATTGGAAGTGGCCACTCATGGACGTCAATACTGAGATTGCTATCTTGGTTTTCAGTGTGCCTTTTGTGCATGGGCCTTTGGCATGAGACTTCTTGCCGTTATTGCTCTAGGTGTAATTTGTGTTGAGACTGTTCAGAGGCCTCAGATAATTTACGATATTGGAGTGACTTCTCTTCCCATTGTTTCTTCTTTTCGATCCGGGCTGTTGCCGCAGCCTGTTTGATCTTTGATAGAAGCCTTTGGTGTTCTCCGCTGCCGTCGAAATATTGAACGGCAAATGCCCTGGATTAAGGATCACTGAAGATGCTTGGGTTTTGGCCATGTGTCCCCTCGTGTCTAACGCGAATGTATTCCTCTCCATTGGCCGCCCGTTACATCTGATCCAATTGTGGAAGAAGAAGAGGCTCGAGCAAGTCCGCGGGAATCTGCGGTGGGAATAATACCTCTAGTAGCGGCTGCAAAAAGATGCATGCCTGGTCCAATGCGACCCAGAGCTCTAGCATCACTAGAATCATGCCAGACAGCTCTCGTGGATTGTTGGCATAGGCTGCCTGAGCCGAATCTTCCATAGTCATTTAAAGGCTCGGAGAGCTTACAGCTCACAGGGACCAGGGGCTCAGTCTTTGAAGCCAACTAGCCAGCTCCTCGGCAACCCATTTTCAACGTCGGCCAATGATGTCAGGCTCCCGTCCTGAAAAGTAGGAAGCCCCAAGTCACCGGACCTTTTGCACCGTTTATGGGTGGAATTGAAATCCTTGCCCCAGGGCTTCGGCGGAGAGTAGGAAATTGCGTCTCGCATATACTTCGTAGAGCTGTCCAGGGATATACGGCCATCATGGCTGGACGCAGAGTGGGGATTATGAGGAATAGCAATGATATCGGAGTCGATAACGCCCTTTTGGATGCTTTTCAGGTCATCCCCGTGGCCATTCATTGTTGCATGGCCGTAGTCATCCACGAAGGCGAACATGCATCCTTGTATCTTGTAGCTGTGACGACCAACTTTGGCTCTGATGATAGCCAGATGATCCACGTGAACCTCGGAACCCTTGTGATGCGATTCCCTGCAGTCAAAGCTTGCCAAGAGATAAAGCATGAAGTTCTTGTAGATGATGCGACCTTGCGGTGCAGGAAATGATCGCTCGAAGATTACCTGCTGGGCAACTCGCAAAGTCAGCCACATTGGTGACCGTCTCCACGGTTGCCTGCAGTCTCCCCGTATGACATCGTCACGAATGCACTTGATAATACGATGTCCCTCATGATGTTTTATAAGGGCCAAGATCTGGGTCATCAAACCCTCGGTAACAATTCAGGGTGTGCAGTATCTCGGGAGTGTTCAGGAGCAGTGACGACTGAGTGGTTTTGCAATACCGCTTTGGGGTCCTCTTCCATAGCCAGTGGGGACAGGTTAGAGGCTAAGTAGGACCGAAAGGGTGGATTGGCGAACCGTTCAGCAAGTATGGCGACGCTCACACCAGGGACATGACGCTGGAGACTACCCGAGTCTTTGAATACGCCTTCACCCAGTGGTCATGCCTTAAAGGCATCGAAGATTACAATGTTTTGATCATGATCGAAAGTTGCCATCCATCCACAATTTTGGGCCGTAAGAAGAAACGTAGCAACCGCGGATAATGGTTGACAGGGGTACGTATCGCAACAATGCTCACTTACTAGTTGAGCTTGAGACTTTCTAAAGATGTCTCGAGAGACGATTTGGGGAGTGTGCCCTGGTCCTCGACCTCCATCCAATTTCCCAGCATGTACAGAGCAGGCTGTAAGCGTGGCTGGTGTTCCGAAGGGCTCTTTTCAAGGAAAGATACCAAGACATCCTCGACCATAGCCAGCAGCCTAGCTTCAAGGCGTGGGGCATTCGGCTCTCTTGCCTGCGGGAGCTTGGGTGGAGAAATAACATTATGAAACAGGAAGAAGAAGAAATCCCGATCCATATCCGTGGCCCGCACTTCTCTTGGAAAGAAAGTGAAGACTTTGATGAACAGAATCAAGATGGGAATGAAGAAAAGAGAGATCAACCAACGAGAGAGTGAAGATGATAAGTGAGGTTGATTGGAATGAAAGAAGATAAAGGCAGTAGAGAGAATAGTAACAAGACAGTGAAAGCTTGAGTCGCGAGTGGATGTAGATGGTCGGAGTTGAAAGGCAAGGAGAGAGAGAGTAGACGAATGTCTTTCTGCAACGGGGATTGAAGTCTTGAGTCTTTGAATTCAAGCAACAGTTTTTGAAAAGTCCAACATAACGGTTCCTCAAAGGGTCTTAGACGGCCCATAGGTCTCTTTAACGGTGCCCTGCTGGAAAGGAGCAAACGTCGACGCCAACGCACGCTTTCCTCGCTCCGAGGACCTTGCCAAGGGGAGACAATCGGCTGAAAGAGAATGTGCTCACGGATGTCGCCCTGAGCATCTAGAGAGGCACCATTCCCAATCATCCAGTCCAGCTTTCTGTTCGAATCGGCACGCAGAAACGCATCGCGAAATAACTTGTCGATCCCACCCGGAACCTCTCGATAAGAACTACCATGCTGCGTCAA
The DNA here is from genome assembly GCF_028826965.1 of Penicillium alfredii. Classification (NCBI taxonomy): domain Eukaryota; kingdom Fungi; phylum Ascomycota; class Eurotiomycetes; order Eurotiales; family Aspergillaceae; genus Penicillium; species Penicillium alfredii. The sequence goes on along the minus strand of NW_026622699.1, from coordinate 1,075,190 downwards.
CCAGTTCAACCTTGATTCTTAACCGTTCCCTTGAGCTGCGCACTCAACAATATCGCCACAAGAACCATATCTCAATGATGCTCCATGGTCGACTAAAACTGTTAGATCTGGTGTTAAGCCGTTCTCGCGGTATGCGAATAATAGGACATGGCGTCGAGATAGAGAAGATATAAAAAGACATTTGTTCAGTTGACAGTTTCAGCCATTCGTTCAGCTTATGTCGAGTCTCTTGATGGCCTTCAAGAGGGACGTTAGAGCTTGACAGTCGAATACGCGACAGGTTATTTTTTTTTTTTTTGGCAAATTGCGCGAACTCGCAAATGATCCTGAAGGCTGAGATTCATTGCGATCAAATGCAAGATCTCTGGGGGGTAGAGTATTGAATTGGCGTAGTGCGAAAATTCTATGGTTCTTGCTCAAATGAACCTATCGCCTAAACGTACACAAGGATTGAAATGTCCTTCGCCAGTGTGAGGACCAAGGTGAGCAGCAGACGGACGGCGCGTGCGGAGAAGCTCCCATATTAACAATGAAGATATAATGAAGACATCAGGCGACGTGTCATTGCATGGGCGTAAATTAGTAGATTGGCTCCCAGGATCTGAATACGATATACCGTAGCTCATACAAGTGTGATACAGGAGCAAAAGTTTTGCTCGCTATTTGGTATCGTACCGTGATACTGCCTACAGTAGAGGTTATTTTAGACAATAGTAGCCGAAATAGGTATAGAGCAGTTTACTTTTTAGAATTCCAGAATGATTTGAAGCGAATAAGTGGTGAAACCAATTTTGAGCGGATCCGTATATTAGCAGAGAATTAACGTATTGGGTGAGAGTATTGAATAAGATGTTTCGCAAGCTGACCACCTATATTAAGCCTAGCGTGGCTCTGAATGGACAGCTTGACGCATAATCAAAGAGAACTGATAGTAAACTGATTTCGATCCGTCCTGTGTCATACTTATGAGATCCTAACTTATCAATCGACTCTATCTCAAGATATCCGCTACGCTCTTCTAGTGGGGTGAGACTGTAGAAGTTTTACCACTTATTCGTGACCGCCCGATGTAGTGTACTCGGTATTTGCTTGCATATCCAATCCTCTCCTTTTGACACTTTTTATAGGTCGTTGAATTGTGAAGACTGAGCGCGTTGTTTCGCTCCTAGGAACTACTGGCTGGCGCTCGGTAGCGTAATCTGCGGCCCTCTTCCCGCAGGGTTCATATCACTTGAAACAAGACCTGACTCGTAGGAGTCTATCTAGTCGGGTTTTTGTATTGTGGATCAATTGTGGCAGTCCCGGTGTAAAGTCCCGTAGATGCATCGTGGAATTCTCACAGGGCTTACACTGCATAATCATACTGACATAGTCTTTTGGTGACGATATAACTAAACTTTGATTTTTGGTTGTAAGGTGTCAGGTGTGTTCACGTGCGATTTGACACCATAGATATTGGGCGTTGAAACAGAGCGAGCTGATCCATACACTTGCGCCAGTACAGTAATAGACCCATATTTACAGCCACCATTATCACGTGATCCATCGAATAACATTAATAGGCCAGCCAGGCTCTTCCAGCTGTTCTTATCACTCTCTCCTCCATCCTCCGAAGCTGTTCTTACCAGTCTCACAAATATGGGGGCGCACCCTGCCCAGAAACGACCAAAATCGTGGATTGATATGCCCCAGGAGATCAAGCAAATGATACTCTGCCTGCTTGACCCATTCACGCTGTCTGTCTTCTTAGCAGCTATGCCGGACATAAGGCCTCTAGCGGATCGGTTTAAGAGAACAAGAAACTTCAAGACACTCCCAATAATGGCTGAGCTGCTCGCCTCAGCTCAGCCAGTACCGAACCCATCAATACGTCCGTTTCACAAGCCGTTTGAAGATTTTGTTAGTTGTGGTGACGGCAGATACTTGAGTTTCAAGTCTGATGGTAGATCCCACATTTGGTACTGGGACTTCAAAAGATTCCCACATACACAACCCTGGAAAGCCGAGGAATGGAAATCAGAACCTGAGAGCATCGGGGTCGCGGGAACTATGTCGGTCACGGTGTGGCCTAGAAGGCGGGGTCGTACAGCTTTCTTCAATGTTCCAGAGCTTCTAAACCCAAGGATCTTTGACTGCGGAAGACTTTGCCTTGGATACGAAAAGCCAGAACCAGGGCCTTGGAGGCTTGTTGTCCGCCAAGTCTCAGACTGGGATTTGGTTGCCGAACAATCCACACCAGACTCTTCCGAGCATGCATACGTGCTTGATGGTGATAGCGACCTAGTCGTTCAATACTCACCGACACATGGTGGTATTCGCATATGGAATCCTCGCCGCAAGAGACTCTGGGAAGTACAACATTCAAATGCCACCCGTTTCAACTGGCCATGCATCCTTCATGGCCAAAAAGGCTTCATAACCACCTCGAAACCGGATACATATGATGATTTACACATCATGAGTTGGAGAAATATTGTTTGGCAAGATAGCGCTGAGCCCTCTTATATGGAGCAGCAGGATTTCGGCCTTTCCTTATCATATCTGTTTCCCAAAAATCTCGTCAACGGCCAATCTATTGGGAATTCCTATTTGGGGTGCACGCAAATCCATGAAATCTGTCGGAATGGTATATTGTTTTCCCGGCCATTTGATTCTCCTCTCGCGGTGACATATATGGGCAAAATGATGGAGGTTGACAGCCTTGAAAGAGGTTTTTTGGATGAGTTTTCCGACGGCACTTACGTTCTTCGCACCGATGACCTTCAAATGATGAAGGATGACGAACAGATATGGAGGCTTGAAGATGGTAGGCAGTGCTGCGGCGCTATGATTTACCGGGATGCTTTTCTTATTGTTGTGCATTGCGATAATTACCGAACGCTCCCTTCCAAAGTCATCTTCCTAAACATCAACGGAGAGTTGGTTTATGAATTCCAGTTATCCTGGAAGTACGGAGGCGACGAGATACGTCTCCTCGAGGAGGAAGGTAAAGTCATTATTCTTGCAGATGACTTGTCAGAAGCTACTGTCTGGAGGTTTTTTGATCCTGCCCCATCTGCCCCATCGACCAAACGGGCAAGCGAAGGACAGGACCGCCATTTTTTGAGACCTCGGAAAAGGGGAAAACTAGTGTGAAGGATTGGGATGGTAGCCATCAGCTCAAAATCGGAGAACTCGAAGATGGCTAGGATTAAAATAACTTGGCCTTCTGGGTCTTGAATCCGGTTTTCTCAATGCTTATGATATAGGTTGGATCGAATTTCGTTTCACCTCATCTTTCTCAAACCCTATTCCGCGATACAGCTTATCAAGTTCGGGCTTAATTGGTATTAAGTTACCGAATCATATTGAAAGTAATTATCACGTGATACAGGGTTATATTAATTACCCTATACTACCCTTAAGAATATGGACCAAGGTATATATATTTTATTCAGCGAGGCACACACAACGTCTCACTGTATTGCCCTTCTCTTTGGCTTAAGGTCTATATCGTGGCAACGTTCGCTCTTTCCGTTCCCTCAAAATACCTCTACAAGCTAAGTGAGTGTTGCGAATTTTTGTGTCTTTTCGTTCTATACCGGCTAAGGCCCTGAACAATCATTGTCAGAACCTTATATATTAAATATACATTCAGACATTACAAGTCGCCATCCCCTATCGTTTGCGCCGGCAAACTTCTATTCTGTATCAAACTGCAAGAGGGGTAGACAAGTATAGAAGTTTGCGAAAGACTCAGAGAGGATATTGGACTGCATATCTTACAGTACAGGGCTGTTATATATAATTATAGACGTGGGCTAAGGGCTATAGCAGCATACAATATAACACTGGTGCCCACCCTCGCAAAAAAAAGCCTCTAGAGATGTAGATGCCGGGGTTGCAAGCCCAGATCCAGGACTATGCGAAAGAGAAACGGCTGTTTTGTTTTGAAGCCCGTACGGCTCTGGTCTTTCGTGGCTGGCCGAGTGGAAGTGAGCTTTACCTGAAGTAGGCCCTTCCACGGTAAACAACGGCATAATGAACTGGCGGGAATTGTTGACCGCCTAGTTTAAAAGCGCCGTTAATCCTTTGAACGGCGGCGTTCGTTGGCAGAATAAGTTCGATAGAGTTGTTGAAAGAGAAAGAAAGAAAAAACATTGGAGAACTCAATTTTAGAGGAATCTTTTTTAAAAAAAAAAGCCGTTGAAAGAATCATTTTTAGCGAGTCAATGAACGAACTGGCATAGAGTCAGCGAAAAGAGCCGTTGACGGGAGTTATTAGCAGAATTCTTGTCAAAAGGTTATTGATGAGAGCACTGTTGAAGGTACATATTGGGAGATTTCGAACAATTGGGTTTGTGCTGATCAGCACCTCTAATACATAATACGTGGACTTGGTGTATTTTAAGGACCTAAATGAACTTGTAATGGCCAGCGCCTAAGATATAGAACCGCTGATCCCTACTAATACTCCTTTTCGCTCCTTACAGCTCCTGCGACCGCAGGCTCAGAAATTATCCGAAAATCTTTGAGTGCATGGAGCGACACCTGGGCTCTAGAGATCGACCTGAGATGTGGGTTTTGTTTATTGTGCCTCATCATACAAAGACAAGCATAATTCCCAAACCAGACGCCCTTGCACAAATTCTGACGCCCTTAGTTCCTACCTGCTACAACCATCGATCCTGAATACGCATAGATTGCATAGCAACCAGACCAATATCTGCAATATGTTGCCTGATTTACCAAATGAATTGTGGTTGTTAATTGCAGAGCACCTGCAGTTTCCAAAATACATGAACCCACTTATCCAAACAAACCGTCACTTTTACACGCTTCTCAATCCCTATCTTTACCGTTGCGGGGTACGCCGATATGGCAGTTGGGTATCGGATTGGGCTGCGGAAAACGGCCGAGTGGAGACTGTTCAGAAATCACTGGCAGCAAGGGCATGCACTCAACCTGCGTTTACGCTTCAAAGGCCTCTACTTATAGCAGCAAGAAACGGATATGGAGACATACTGAAGCTGTTGCTTACTGCCGACGACCCAAATCTCCAGGATTCCGATTTGTGTCAAGCCTTATCATGGGCAGCACAGAATGGACATGTCGCAGTAATTAAGCTACTGCTCGCTGCCGATGGCATCGACCCAAACTCCCAGGATTGTGATGGGTGGACTGCTTTATCGTGGGCCGCACGGAGGGGACATATGGAGGTAACTACGGTACTACTCGCTACCGATGGCATCAACCCAAACACGCAGGATTCCGATGGGTGGACTGTTCTATCGTGGGCAGCACAGGATGGAGACGAAGCAATCGTCAGGCTGTTGCTTGCTACCGTTGGCATCGAGCTGGACTGTCCCGATTTCTTCGGATGGACGCCGCTATCTCATGCAGTACGCAAAGGGCATGACAGAATAGTCAGGCTACTGCTTGCGGCCGATGGTATCAGCCCAAACACCCAGGATGCCAGTGGGCGTACTGCCCTATCGTGGGCGGCACAGAATGGAGACGAAGCAATCGTCAGGCAATTGCTTGCTACTGATGGTATTGAACTAGACTCTCCTGACTCCGCTGGATGGACGCCTTTGTTTCATGCAATACGGGAAGGGCATGACGCAGTGGTCGGGCTGCTACTTGCCACTAATGGTGTCGACCACGACTTCAAGGCTCGTGGTCAACAGACACCTCTGATGGTGGCAGCATTCTACGGAGCGGAGAAAACTGTCAAGCGACTCCTCGACAATGGCGCCAATCCGAACTCTCTCTACAGTAATCAGGGGGCGCCCCTGACATACGCTAGAAAAAACGGACATCACGGGGTAGTCAAAATTCTGCTCTCTGCGCTCGGGATTAAACCGGATTTCCCGGACATTTAAGGAACATCCATATCCTATTTAGGCAGCGCGGGGCGTGCACGAGTCAGAGTTCAGAGTTCTATTTGCTAGAGATGACATTCATTTAGATCGGGGATGCTCTATATATAAACAGCTCCCGCTGTCTCTATCATGCATTATTATGTATATTATGCCAGTGGGGTGATATCAAAGTTTAGTCGGCACGGCCCGTACTGTGCTAATATCGACCCCAAGAGCTTGAGGAGTGGATCCCTTTATCTCTATATGAGTGACACCGCGGAAAAGAAGCGATAGCGATATCACTCGAGAAGTTAGGGGCAGTGCTATTACTACGCCTCGCGTATTCAAAATTCGGTGATCGTTTGTGACGCGTCAGACAGGTCGCTAGCCATTACCATATATTCTTGGCCTCTCTGAATTATGGGTTGATCAATAAATATCATAAAGTACAAGGGTAGAAAGATCGGAAACTAGCCGAAGCATGGGCTTCATGCCGGACATTACGGGTTTCGACTTTGCAAATCCCCGGCCCTATACCCTATGGGACAAGAGGGTCTTAGTCGACGACCCCAGAGATTTGTCTCCTAGTAATTAGGCATAAAACCGACACCAAAGCATTACACAATGGCTCACGCAATTGAACCTCGCATAAAAATCCGTAATTAACCCCTAACTGCAGACCAAAGCAGCCACAAGCCACGCTAAATCCAGAACAATAGCAAGAACCTAAAGGAAAAGGAAGCAGGTTTATCAGCTGCTGAGCTGTTTGATTCGCTACGGTGACTGCCGTGGCACCAAAGAAGATCAGAACACGTTCAAAACTGAACACTGCACAAGCTAAATTGTCTACGGCAACAGACAGAGACCCGGGATCGACTTCGACATTTTATCCTCGCTAGCCACCAGCCCTTGTAGTCAAATCATCTTTCCCTTTGTCGACGGCTGAAGAAGTTGCTATTTGCCGGTCTCAACGTAGTGGCTGCCTGCCTCAAGGTAGTGCTTGACGAGACGACCGGTTTCATGAAATAGCCCACTGTCTTGAAGTGGATGGTAAGGCTTGCTAATTGGAACTCGCCTTATATAAACTGAGGCAACAATTGTTCTCTGTCATAAGACGTTGATGAGAACTACGATGAGGTTCACTCTATTGAGGAAGGAAAGTGTTGGGACTGGGGTTCTGCCAGCAGTTCTCCACCGCCTCCCTGACCGCCCGCAGCGCACCTGTAGGTGGCAGTAGATAGCTTCTCTTCTTCTCTCCGGGGACCTTACGGACAAGACGATTTGATTCTTTCTCTCTCTTCTGCTCCCTTCCTCAGAGTTCTGCTCTCCCCAGCTTCCCCTAGTGCTCCCTAAGAGAAAGGCCTGTTCCCATCAGGACCGATTCCGCCAATGCGGTCGTCCAATCAAAGGAAAAAGGATATTTGTCTGCTATAAAGTGGATTGGCAATCGATACTACTCTGTGGGAAGCATGATGAAGGGGATCGGTCGAATTACAATACAGACCAAGTCCAAATTTAACATTTTCAGTCACGTGCGATGTTCCTTCGAAGAATCCCCAAATGAGAGTCACTCGTCATTGACTTCCTTTGAACTCTGGCGACCTTATTCGCGCATCAAACATCGTGAGCCACCGTAAACTGGCAAATTAGGGTAAGCTTATACGGCACAACGCCTACACCTATACCCCGAGTCCTCGGGCGAGATTTGAATACCCCATATTGTTGGACCCATCTACCATACCCATCTTCCGTCTGCCTCCTTCCGACCATTCTCACAAAGGCATCGGCATCCCCTTGCTTGTGAATATCAACCCACAATGAAAACCTTCCCTGAAGCCGACGTTATCTGGTGGAATGCGACCGACTTCTACATTCGCTGTCCATTCTGTGACGACACAGCATAAACTGGAATGCACAGAAGTTGAGATACTCTCATTGCGAGAAGATGGAGCCTTATCTATGCTGCTTCCCCATGAACAATCAAGGGGAGGCTGCGTAAGAAATCGAGAAGAGACGAGGACGTTATACCAATATTTGTGTATCGTATGAGAGTGATAGGGAGGATGACGATGATGTTGATCGTTTGGCAATTCAATTTGCTGAAGAGGCTACGATCGCAGTACAGAGAGAAGAAAATTTTACGAGTATTCACCAAGACGCAAAGGAGCTTGTCACCATCAATCCAGGACACGGAATCGACCCATTTGAACAGAAAAGAATTCTTTAACCAATCAGTGACTGCGCTAGCGGGGATGTATAAGCGGTGTAGAAATATCTGGACACCTCTAGTGAAGCCCCCTTGTTCATCCGGGGCCGATATAGCGATGGTCGAACAAACCTAATCATCGCAGCAGCAGAGCAGAGCTCGATGATGGTATCTCTTCTCATTGAGCATAGGGCTAAAGTAAATTTTACAGCAAATAGTGGAAGGACGGCGTTAATGGAGGCAGCACTCTTTGGTTGGGTCGAGAATATCAAGGTCCTCCTCGAGAACAATACAGCCAAAAGTATTCGAGATAACGAAAACCGACAGGCCATTGATCTTGCTCAAGACAAGCACCGAAACAGACAATAGATATGCGATCGTACCGAGGGCAACTCCATGGCTTCATTCAATCGACGACTGGGTTATATCGAGGACACATTCCAAAGGGACATTGATCGTCAGGAAATTGTACGCCTCCTCGGAGAGAAGCGGAATTCAAAAATTGTTTTTGGGAGACCTCCCACCTTATTCATGTCCGAGTCGTACTCTTTCAAACACTCGCCATTACAAGACTCGCTTGTATTATATGGGCCAATTGAAGTATATCCGATCAGTGGAAGTTGGAAGACGGTGGCGCGTCTGGAACGATGTCCAGTCTCTCAGGGCCGACGGCCAGCAGTGGACGGATGATGTATTTTATTTACATCTCGGAAGTTGTGGGTCATCTTTTGCCTTTTGACAACTACGATCAGGGGTAGAGATGGTCAATACAATGCATGGTAAATGTAATTTTCTATCGAGACTACAAAAAATACACTATAATTTTGACAATATCTAAAGATATATCTCCACAACCACTATATGAATAGTGCTTAGACTCATGCAATATAATAAAATGATTGTACATAATAGAGTTATATAGCTAAATATAAGTTTTAAATAATAAATATTGAGATTCGAGGTTGCGTTTTATTGCATTTACTATGTGTTTTGGCGTGGCTCGCTCGATTGCGTGGCTCGCTCACGAACACTAGTCGGGACTTAACACGGTTGTTCAAAACCATCGCCTCCCCCATCCGACAGGTCGATGGCCGACAACAGCTCCCCAGATTACAAAAGTCTCTTTCTGGAGGCAGAAGAGAGACGAAAGCAGGCTGAAGATGAAGGGAGACAGGAGAGGGAGCGCAACCAACGGACTACTTTCATGGAATTCATGCGCTATTGCCACTACCTACTCTCCCGACAGTTGAGACTCGAAACACCATTTCGCTCTACTACGGGGACAATACCCCTTCCCACTGGAAAATACTACCCGATACGACTAGAACCATGGACGGATTGTCCAGCTCGACAGCAAGAAATCTACAACTCTGTGTGCGACTACCTCCACCCGGCTGAGGAAGCCCGGGCACGATTGTTTACCCCCTGATTGCGCTTGAAGAGGACGCGAGACGATTCGGCCTCCGGCCAATTAGCAGTGAACAAGGTATCGAGACCTACGAGCGAATCGCCGTGGAGGACCATGTCCGTGATATAATCGTGGAGCTGTGCAAAATCGATGCTGCCCGAGACGAGTTTGGGCTTGGTGATGGAATCTGGTTCAACAATCATACAAACTCTCTTCATCACGATGACTCTACGGATATGAATGCAAGCCAGTCATCAAGCATACATCGTCCAAGGCCTGATTAGTTCTGCATCCATCGAGTTGACGGAAACGCTAACACTCTTCTCGCTACGGTTGAATATAAACCATTCCACAAGCTCTCGGATACAACTCTTCGTCTAGGGCTTCGGCCAATGAATCTGTGGAAGGAGATGGTCAAATCAAACAAATTACCCCTGGAAGAGACGCAGAAATTGAAGTACAATGCAGAGCGACTCGTCTGCACCGCTATTGTCCAGGAATACCATGTGATAATTCAGGAAGGACTCGAGTATTCCTATTTGACAAACGGGATTGCTCGTGTCCTTCTCTGCGTTCCACACGATAATCCGGATACATTGCACTACTTTCTCTGTGATCCTAACAGAGAGTTGGAGGGCGATATTGAACAGAATCTCCAGGAGCCGAGGACGTCGGTTGCCCGGGTCCTGTGTCTTTGCTTGATGGCGTTTCGCTCCACTGTACGTGGTCAAGAATGGAGGCATGCCACACGATCGCAGCTTCCTCTTTGGACGACCAGCTTCGACCATGCTCGTTCACAGATCCGTAAGGCAGGGTTACAGCAAGCCGCTCCGCACTCCGATAGTACTAACTCTGAGTATGTGAGTCCGGAACTCAGTTCAGAGTATCAACAATCGTCACCACCGCTAGAATCCCCAACAGCAGGTCGTCGAGCAGCTACAAGGTCTCAAGCTAACTGTGCAAACTGTGCACCATTAGATGTCCGATATCGCATGGAGTCGCCGGACTCGTCAGACTCCGATGTGAACCATGCAGCATCAGGGCGAAAGCGGGGCTTCAGTCAAGTCACATCTTCCCCATCTGCCCAGCGAGCGGCTCGTCAACGAGAGGCTAGAAACCATCCAAGCGGTCAGTTACGACGCCACGAGGCACAGTTTTGCACACAGACGTGCCTGCTTGGGGTTCCGAATGGTGGTGTCTTAGATGACTGCTGTCCAAACGTTAACCCCTCCATCGACAAGATCGAGACGACCCTAGGCATCCCATCAACGCAGAGGATCTGGTGGTTTTACTAAAACGGCAACTGGACGAAAATATCGACAGAAATTGCACGCCCTTTGGAATTTGCGGGGCATATGGCGCGCCGTTCAAACTTACTTGTGCCGCATATGGTTATACTGTTGTCGGAAAGGGCATGACTTCGGGACTTTGGAAGGAAGTCTCCCGCGAAGCGCAGATATACCAAATTCTGCGGAAAGTCCAGGGCTCTGCGGTACCTGTTTTCCTTGGGACAATCGACTTAGCAAAATTTATTTTCTTCATGGAGCTGGTGAAATTTGTCACATGCTCGTCATGGGCTGGGGAGGCGAAAGCACAGCAACGATTGAGCAGAACTCATAGCTTCACCAGGAGATTCGGAGGTCGAGAAAGGAAATCCACTCTTTGGGAATCCTCCATCAAGATCTTCGGCCTGACAATATTCTTTGGAATAATGAACTCGGACGGGCATTGATTATCGACTTTCATCGCTCTACATTGGATTATCGACCCGTATTAAAGTGATCACGAAGCCAAGAGACTATTATGTCAGTCAGTGTCACCAGATGCAAAGCGTATACGTGCTGTGTGATTGAGAAAATGTTTATTCAGCTGATTAGCGAGGAAATAGTTAACTAGTTAATTATGAACGATAACACCTAGGAAATTCGTATCACGGAGTCCGCATAGACCTGATGGGGCGAAAGAGTTTTTCTCACGATGTCATTCTTTTCAAATTAGCAAAGTACTTGAGGCAACTTGGCATCACTGTTAGGCTTGGGGGCCTCTAACCGCCCAATATCTGAGGGTTGGGGGAAGCATCGATAGCAACACCAAGGCAATGTAGAATAACACGGAGGACGTGGTCTAGTGAGCATTTGATGATATATATATTTGGTAGACACGTGAACTCGAGCTTGTTCGTCAGAGAATAGGTTGTCTGCAATGCGGCCCAACAGGTGAAGTTGGACAGCGCCGAAGTCACGAGACCAGGATTTCAGGCTGTCGCGAACCCCGCCGTCGACCCCTCCCTGAGTAAAAGTTTTCAATTAATGCAACCATCTGCGACCAAAAACCCAACCCTGCTCGAGTTCACCTAGTTCACCTGTTGAAACAGCGCGATCGACCGAGAACTCTAATCTTGAATTTCCGTTCCGTGACTCCGGCGTCACCAATGTCTCAGATGTCCAAGGCTGATCCGTTCGTTCTTCCACTATCATCGGAAAAAGTCAAAACTTGCGCGAGTCAAGCTTGGACAGAGGTGCGCCCTGTTGCTGAACCTCTACCAAAGCCTATGCGCTCGATATTTGCCCGTTTTTTCCCAACAGATGCTTGCGAGGCTCCTATTCATGCCGCTATTTCAGAGCTCAAGGTGAGAACTTCATTTCGCAAAATATATTCAATCTATTCCTAATGATATCTCGACGAAGTCTCAACCGACAAACGCCAACTTACCGGCCAAAATATCAAACTATAGGATGGGAGGATTCGTTTTCTTCCCGGGAAGATCGGTTGTGGGACAAACCTTCACAATAATGATACCTTTGCACATCGCTGGCAAAACACATGTTGATGGATTGGATCTGGACATGGATCACTATTACCACATCTCACGGGAATGTAACGTTGAAGTGTCCGAAGGTGCCAAATTAGTGGCGTTGATTATATCAGATTTCGAATGATTTCGATAAGCTACTTTGAGGTGGGAGCCTTCGAGCTGTACATACTTTGTTTTCATCACCCAACACTGGCCCAGTTTGTGAGATTTATTGGTTTAAGTTCTAGTTCGCGAATAGACCATGGAGCGCTGCTGATATGGAACACTTAAGCCACCAATGATGCTGTGTATGGCGCAACCATAGATTGAATGTGACTTGCTCCAAATTCTTGAACGACATTCTGATAGTTCAGTATCTCATCCACTGTAAGCTGGAAAGGCTGATTAAATACCCGAGCATCGTTTTGATGGCTCGTTGACCCAGTCGTGGGCTGGACGCCACTCACCCCCAACTGGCAAGGAAGCTCATTCGACTGTCGATGGTTCAGATAATCAGTCGTAAATTGTAAGTCGCTAGCTTCGCAACCAGTGTTCTCGGAAGTTAAACTCTCTGCTGTAAGCTGAAAAGGATGATCGAACGGTTGAGCATAAATCTGATAGCCCAATAGCTCAGTTGCAGGTTGAAATCCGCTCACTGTCACGTTATCATCCAGATATTCATTGACAGATTGAAGTTCGCGAGGAAGAGCATTCCCAGAATCTGGATCGCCTGCAGCAGGTGGGAAGGGATGATCGAACGGTCGAGCATAATTTTGATGGTCCAGTAGCTCAGTTGCAGGTTGAAATCCGCTCACTGTCACGTTATCATCCAGATATTCATTGACAGATTGAAGTTCGCGAGGAAGAGCATTCCCAGAATCTGGATCGCCTGCAGCAGGTGGAAAGGGGTGATCGAACGGTCGAGCATAATTTTGATGGTCCAGTAGCTCAGCTGCAGACTGAAAGCCTCCCACAGTAGAGTGGTCAAGAGATCCACCGAATTCTTGATTGAAGTTTTGACACTCGGGAAACTTAGTCGTGGGATGGGACAAGGTTTCGAATGGCACGTATCTGTCATATTCAGTCCGGCGCCGCTTGCAACGCTCCTGGCTAAGATTTCCAGACCAACCAGGACGTGATGTAGTATTGGAATGACTGCCACATGTTGGAGTGCTGGAGGAAATGCAGGTAGTATCGGACTTTTCCGTTCCAGCATCGCTTGTGCATTGTGCATGGTTTGAAGCCGCAAGGGAGATGTTAGCGACTGATGAGCTCGTACACAAGGCCGCTGGATAATTCTGGTTTGGCCGACTTTTTTCGATGGGAAGCATGATTGTCGTGGGTGGGTGTAGCGTTTTGTCCAGATCACAATCATTGGAGAGTTCAGGATGCTCGAAATTTACCAACGAGGCTTCAAATATTAAAGCTTCGGTTAGCATAGACTCAGAATAGGTAGTAGAGACTAAACTGACCATTCTCCGTAGTGAAAGGTGTATCCTCTCCGAGAGTGTCACCAGACACGGAGTTCGATCCCATCGATTCCTCACCCACGTCACTTTGTGCGATTTCACTGGATGTCCGATCACAGGACGTTGTATTTGTCGGGGATAGAGTGTAAGCGCGTCCAGGGGACGGTATTTTCGCTTCTTGCGTGGGAGGGATGCCACCTTTTTGAAAAGGCATTAGACGGTATTTTATCAAGGGGTGGAAAGACTTACAATCATAAAAACTTTGAAGTGTCTCGAACCACTGCGATGTCTCCTCGATGACATCGAGGATGTGGAGTGAATATGAATCTTCACTCTCTTCACTGGGAAAGTCGACTTTGGAGGATTCTTGGAAAAGAGAATCGACAAAGTGAGGTATTGCCGTTAGATTCAGATATCTGAATGGTCTGTTAGTTAAAGCCGTCAAAGCAGATATTGCAGAGGCCTCTTCGGCTCTGCCTGCTTCCTTCAGTTTGATTTTCAGTACTCTTTCAACCTCCAGCTGCTTGTTGCCCGCCCGGATATTTTGTATGGCGAACAGTTCATCATCGTCTTCAAAATCCGAATTTTCTCGAACATATGAAGTGATATCACCCCCTCGCCCATATCGTATTAAGGATTCTTGCTCAGTTTGAGGACTTTCGTCATCAGATCTAGTCTGATTTTTGCCACTCGCAGCATTCCTCCGCGCTTTGACAAACTCAAGTGACAGAGAGCGTTGAGCAACCCCTCTGAATAATCCGTCGGTATTTGAAGGTTGCTGGTTCCCTTCGACTCGTCTAATATCCTCAAGGATCCTATTCTTCCCCTTCAAAAGCCGTTTTTGAATGATATCCACCGGATCGTTCTTGCAAAACTCCAGTAACCAAGGGATTACTTCGATGAGGGAGTTGAGTAGCGGAGTAACTTGCTCGCTTGGGTCCTTGGGTTGCCTCCTTTTTCTCTTGGATGAAAGGGGAGTCAAAGCCGAAGGTTGTTCGGAGGGTGCAGTTGGCGTTTGGATTGGTTCTTGAGAGGAACGAACGAGACCAAGCCTGTCTGACGAGGCCGAGGTCGAGGTCGAGGTCGAGGTCGAGGTCGAGGTCGAGTCCCTTCGTCGAGCGATCGGGTGCGACAAGCTGTTTGGAACAGCTTCATTTGCTTCAGAGGGAAAACCTGGACGATGACAAAAAAGACATAGGGGCGTCACCACCTCCGGACGGTCCGTGAGTCTTTCTGCAAGGCGTCCCTCCATTTCTCTCAATATTGAAATAGCTTCACAGCTGTGAGCGAGTAGAGTATCACTTGGTACATTTCGCAATAGCTCAAAAACGGTCAGAATATCCATCGTTTGAGGTGAGATCAAGCTGAGAAATGCTTGTGAAAGGAGACTTTCAGGATGGAACGCCATACATAGGCCAGATCAGGGACCCCTGAGTTCAGCTGACCATGTCATGTTCAGAATCCCTGCTAGACACCAAACTAGTAGACGACTAGGATTGATGAACCAATAAGCAACACGGTCTTCATGCAGGCAACTGAGCGCAGTCACATGGCATGACCGCCAAGAATACCAGCCGCCATATCCAAGGCCTAGTATATTCATACGCCCCTTCTTTCCCCTTTAGCTGTGACTATCCCCTGTGGTCGTCAACGTGGGCGGCAACAGATGGGCCAACCAAAACACAGCATGGGACCCATTATTCTGGATCGGGTGTGATATTTAATGCACAGTTGCAGCCTGTTGCTGTGTTCGTACAGTACCTCTTTTCCCACAGGAATCCCCAGCCCCACCAAAACACCAATACACTCTTACGGTATCTTGGGCAAGCTAAGGCATTATTATGCATAATAAAGGATGATGTCGAATCTCAGGATATCTGTACGCACTAGTACTGAGGGAACTAATTGAGATCCATTGAAGAACTATCTAAGAGACCACTATTGAGAGCGTCTCTATGCTTATGCATCTAGTACTGGCATGCTACAACGCGGAAAGTCTAAATAAGCCCAATTTACATACCATACAAGTGTGAGGGAGATTTGCCGGACGCTGAAGCAGCTTGTCCTTGGTGGTAAAATACCACCTCTCAGATCGACAGATGATCACATCTAATATGACCTGTTCCACTGACGCATATAACAATTACTGCTTGATGACAAGGCATCTAAATACGGTCCGAACTAGGAAAGGCCCATTCCGAAAGTGGATAGTCTCTGGATTTTCAATCTATAAAACCAAAAACTTTTATACCACCCAGATCCATCGGCGATTGTGTGTGCCCGAACATTTGTGAGTCGTACGGTCCCATTGTTCTACGCGGTCTGTATAGTTATAGCTTGGATTAGCGAGACTGCTGAATAAAAAGTATTTTACATTTGACACTTGACAATATACCCAGCTGTATGGTTTGTGCACCTAATTCAAGAGATCTCAATACATTATCCTCCTTGTAAAGGTTCCTAGGTACCCCAATGGCTGTAGAAAAGGCAAGTATCTTAGTTAGCCGAGTAAGGAATTAACTGAATGAACGCCAGAAACCTGCCTAATTCTAGGTTGGCAGATTGTGAGTTATTTCAGACTGGACTTCAGCAAATAGTCAACATTTTCCATATACCAACTCAGTCGAGTCGCAATGCCCTGGAGATATCTATTCCCCCAGTCTTTATAAAAGGTACTTCAACCCCGCCCCCTCTTGTTAATCCATTCAGAAAACTTAGCTATACTGATTTCATTTCCAATCCATCAACTCTCCCATACACGTTAATACAACATGCCTCCGCAACGCGACGTTTGTACCCAATACCAAATCCGCTATGCCTGTGGACACAGTATCAACAGTGAATTTGTCAAGTGTCCAACCCACGCCGGAATGGAAGATGAAAGGTGTGCCTCTGGGAAGTGGGAATACCAAGAGGAGAAGATATCTACACACAAGTGCCGCACCTGCCTATTTAGCGGTTGAAAACAGGGTAATGTAAGTAAAGTTCCAAACATCCATCACATGACTAACGCATACAATAAAGCCATTGGAAAGGGTTCACATCATGATGCACCATTCCCCAGTGTCAAAGGACGCCCTCTCCCAGTTTCATCCAATAGTTTTTCTGCCAGGCTTTGGGTTTCATTGCTCATCTGCTCTTTCCATCTTTCTCCATTTCCCATAGGACCGATGCAGGAATCTTCAAAGTCAATAAACTTTGTTCCATCCGGTGTGATGAACATGTTGTCCCTATTGATGTCCCCATGTAGTATGTCGAGATCGTGAAGTTGTTGTAGAGCTATCTGGCACGTCTTGAGATCCATAATCTCTGGACGACGCCCAATGATCTCCTCGTAAACAAAGCCAACGACTCGATGGAATGGCTCCTCGAATGCGTACCCTAGGATTCTTGGCGCTATAGGAGGTGTGTTCTGGGCTAGAGCATGGTACACTTTAATCTCCTGTGCTAGCCAATCGAGTTCAAAGCCAAACCTAGCAATCTTCAAGAAGCACTTCCTGCCTTTCCATTCAACACGGAAGACTCGAACTTTAACCGATTCAATGACCTTTAGTTCAAAAATACTGAGCAAGTCGTAGTCACCAAGAATCTGTTTTTTTGATAGGGCGTGTGGCTCGAAAGTGTCGGGCTCTCCTCGGACACCACCCTCATCCTTAAAGACTGTAAGAGTATTCCATGCACTGTACCAAACGTTCAGCTTTGACAGCTCACGTATCACAGCAGGGCCATAGGTCTGGGACTCTTCCGGGATGATGTCCAATGATTTAACGACAACATAGATGACTTTGCTGCCATGATGAACCTCGCGCCGAATTCGGTAAAAGCAGTCTTTTAGACCAAGATCAAGGGATAAAAGGATGTCTTTCGCTGCCATTTTGGTAAAAGGTGTCGTCGTCGTGATTTCGATTTGAGTGCAAGGAAATGAGCCTGCCCATAGAAGAAATTCTGGGAAGATGCAAGATAGGAAAGTCCGTTATTAATTCGTGAGTTATTGTCAAAAAAATGACAGGCAAGTCTTGCTAACTGAGAAACAGCTTGTCAGGGTCACTTTCACGTGACACGATCGGCGCTTATTGGCCTGCTGTGACTTTCACCGCTCTGTTCAAAGTTTTCGAATTGTGGGGTCTCGCAGCAGTTGAATCACCAATTAGAGGAAGAAAAATGTTTGCCTGGCAAACATTTCCCAGCATAAATATTATTAGGTTGGCTCATTTATTTCCCAAATGATTCCATGCATATATTCTCAGAAAAACCATCATGTGTCCTTGAATTTGGAAAATAGCACCATCACTGCAGTTATCATGTAAATAAGGTTAACTAGCGTGTCACCTATACACTATTTTGCCCATCCGTAGAAACTATCCGTAAAATAGCGCATCTTGTGAATAAAATTCTTCTCTTCTTGGGAATTACAGTCAGCGGCAGGATACAAAATTTGACAGCGAATCAAGACATCCAATTTCGCCATAGCAGAACTGGTACATAAGAAACTGGAGTACTTCTCCTGTTGGCAGAAGTCTATTGCAGTCTAATTGCTAAAGGCCATATCATGACACAAGATCTAGATTCTAGTTACCTTGATCCTTGATATCCTTTGCCCTTTTTGTTTATATAGTGCCATTACCTACTGTGCGATCTTGATCTATCTGTGGGTGGATGGGTGGACCGCTGCCGAAATCCTTTTCCTTGGCTGGCCGATGAATTCGGTCTCAAAATAAAGTCTCAAGACTAATCAAAGGGTAGAACATCACATACACAGCGACCTAAGCTGGCACAGCACCAAGATGAACAATATTCTAGCTCTGGGAAACCTATATAAAGCTCCATCCCTTCCTCATCAGAATTTTAATCAACACTGACCACCGAACTTAACTAGCGAACAATGGCCAATACAAGCGCTACTATACCTGAGATCTTGCCAGCAGCCCTTGAGTCATTATTTCCGGGCTTTTCTCTCTTTGCCCGAATTGTCTCCTTCTATCTTCCTATCGACATATCCTCATTCTCGGTTTACCTCTTCATCCTTGCCGTTTTACCTTTATTATTCGGCTTTGTCCTTCCTCGGTTCCTCGACAGTCTCCAACAAGTGCTCCTTTGCTTTACCGCATCTATCGAGATCCCATACCAAGATAGATTGCATACCCAGTTCACGCAATGGATGTCAAGGAATGATTCATTGAAGCGAAGCCGGCGTTCTATTGCCCGAGCAAAAGATGCTATCACTTTCCCCTGGCAATATGAGGAAGACGACGGGGACGAAAATGAAGATCCTGTCCAAGACCAAGTCAATTTTGAAAGTGATAGAGAGAGTTTCTGGCTCTCTCTAAAAAGGGGGATGGACATAAAGCCAATCCGTTGCACTCCTAGCAGGAATAAGCTACATTTCTTCCGGTACGAAGGATACACCCTCGCTCTCTGTCGATATCCACACGAAAACCGTAACAATATTTTATTCGCGAATGCCGAAACCGTCACGATTTACACTTGTTTTTGGAACAGAAAAGTGCTGTTGACTTTCTTACAAGAGGTACAACGAGCCTCCCTCGGACGGAAGAAGAAGAAAATCACAATCTATCGCGGTATCACTCAACAGAAAACAGTCAGCTGGGTTTCGACTACCTCAAGGCCTCCACGTCCACTATCAACGCTGGCATTGGATCTATCTATTAAAGGGAACTTCCTGAAGGATATCGAGACATTCCTGAGCCCGGGAAGCCAAGTCTGGTATCGGTCTCGGGGCTTTCCTTACCGCCGAAGTTACATTTTTTACGGTCCCCCTGGAACAGGGAAATCTAGTATGTGTTTTGCGATAGCTGGGTGCGTTTGGCTTGATATATATTGTATCAGCCTAAACTCTCCGAGGCTTGATGAGGATGGGTTGGCGAGTCTTTTCCAAGATCTCCCAGAACGCTGCATAGTCCTTCTCGAGGATGTGGACACTGCCGGGCTCCGCAGAGTGAACAATCTAAATACTCCAGGACATTCCAATAATAGTGAGCTGCAGAATTCCTCTGGGGATGACCAAACCGCTGGGATTACTTTATCAGCCCTTCTGAATTGTCTTGATGGCGTTGGAGCACGTGAGGGTCGTATCCTTATTATGACCACCAATCACATTGAAAAGCTCGATGAAGCTCTAACACGGCCAGGTCGTGTGGACAAATCTTATCACTTTGGGTTTGCGGATGTAACGTGCATTAAACAGCTCTTCTATATGTTCTTTGAAGGAACGCTTGACGAGGACACACTTGCCTCGTCGCATGACACTAGCAAGGAATCGACAGATCATTTGGCAAAGAAGAAGAGCATCCTAGGCCTCTGTGACCAATTTGCAGGGATAGTCCCTTCTGGTCAATTTACTGCGGCGGAAATCAATAACTATCTGATGAATTTCAGGGATAAGCCTAGTGAGGCCGTTGCAAAGGCCCAAGACTGGGTCAGGTACAAGCAGAAGAACTCTGTTATGCAGCAAGACTAGTGGACGGTGGAACGGCATATGGCCTACTTAACATTTTTGTTCAAAATCCAACAGGTTGCGACCTATCTGGGCTGACCAAAACTCTCATTTATGTACTTAGTTCAACTTTTTCGATCAGACTCAGAATCCATATTATGGCTTTGTGTTTCTAGTTCTAATTACACTTCATACCTTTTACGTCTGAGTGGCTAGTTTCAATTGCGTATTCTAAAATAACCCCAATGTCGCTGATCAGTCGATCTGCTATATCGATTCCTAATAAACCAAGCAATTTTTGATTGTGTCGGTAGTGTCCTATATCATTAAATTGATAGGGTTTCTATACACAGCTAGGTAGTCTCCACATATTGACCCACAATAAAATATTATGCCATTATTCTTCTATCAGCTCGATTTTCAATCTAATCTTTATATCCCGCATAGGTCGCCATATAATCACGGTTCAGTGATATATATGTATACCTGCGAAGCCCATATCGTGCCAGACAGATTCGTGTAATCATCAGGTCTTCTCCGATTCTTTCGTGAACTACAAGAATGCAATCGTCCGCGTATCAACCCCTTGGCTCTGCAATTTGGAACTCCCAAAGTCCATGGCCTTTGAACGGAACTCTAGATGGTAAGTAAGCTAATGCGCATATTATTCAGCTCACTAATATCATCAAAGGCAGCGTGGATACTTTAAACCAAGCATCGACAGGAATATGCGCAATCAACACAGGTAAGTACAGAAAACATTGGCTTAATACTACTTGTCGCTGAGATAGGATAGACGTGGTGATTGTGCAAAAGCTTTCACCTACAGGTGTTATCTTTATACCAATACACTCTGGCCTTTCTTCCTTTTGCAACGAGCTCTACCAGAGTGACAGGAATGGAAACTCCCTTCCAGAGATGTATTTGGTGGTAAAGCTAGGGGCCGGATATTTTACAATCTGCTCGACGATTGAGCCATATATTCTCGACCAGTTGCAGAAACAAATCATGGAAGAGGAGTTTGAAAAGAGCGAGGAGGGTCAACTTTCTCGGCTGGTGACACTTTTGCACAGAAAGGTCAAGATTTGGAGACACGGAAGAGACATTCATTATCGGCAGCACGGGGCGGTGTTATCTACTGCAGTGGTAGAGTGCCTAAGCCCGTGTCGTCTGGAAAACCGCGTGTATCACGGTTATTGGAGCTTGGAGCTTTCACTTCCTGAGTTTGGTGGGTATATTGTAAAGCGAATGGGGCGAGTTTCTGATCTCTTACAGCTTCTTCAATTCTAGAAAATACTATTTACGGGAGTATTCACTGGAGTTGCTATATTGTATCTTTAGATTTGTTTCTCACAAAACCATCATAAAAGTCCCTTCCCTCCAAAGAAGCACTTGACGTGGATCCAATGCCATGTGAATGTATGAATATATAATCTCCAACCAAATGAATTCCTATTTACGGGTAACCTATTTACACTGTTAAGCCGCTATTCTCCAGAGATTGTGGCGCAAAACAAGGGCAAGGGAACAGAGATGAATATAAGCAAAATTTGATAGGTAGCATCATAAACCAGAGCCCCATATGCCAAATTCGAGGCCGCGGTATCCGGAGCGAAAACGATGGAAGCTTCTGATAGTTAGAGTAGTTCTACGACCCCGTACTTTGAAATATTTGATGCTACATAGAAGTCTGAGAGAAAAAACCCTATAAAAGTTGGCATACCCTCCCTTCAGCTTATTTTTCCACCCATTCCAAGCTCATTCTTCCATTCCCTCCTCAGATTATGGCCTTCTCCATCATTCCAGTCAAAGAAGTTGACGTCCCTTTTACGGACCTTCCAGCAAAGCAACCCGACATTGAGCGATTTTCTGCCAGCGCCATTATATTCCACTGGAACCCTCCAACCAAGCCATACGTCTTCCTATGTCAGCGTGCATATAAGGACCACACCATAGGAAAGGATAACTCATGGGGTGGAAGTTGGGAGACGCCCGGAGGAAGTCATGATCCCGGCGAAGATCTAAGATCTACTGAACACTGCGATACGCGAGACTAGAGAGGAGGTCAACTTGCATATATCACGCGTTGATCGCTACGTGTACTGGGATTCTTGGATACACAAGGGTATTCTGATGGCCAGATACACCTTCTGCGCGGCCGTCCGTGAACAGTTACATCCCCAACGAACGTGGTGCGACGAACAGCAGTGTCCAGTCGGCATGGAAGAGGGGGACATCAAGCTGAATCCGAATGAGCACATTGATTTTTGTTGGGCTACAGAGGCACAAGTCCGGGATTCTTCTCCATACGATGATAAGAAATCCCAGCAAGAAGGGCTTGTCATGCTTGAAAGCAAGAAGCAAAGTATCCTCGACGCGTTTGAGCGACTGAAGAATTCCTATCTTGATATAATTGTGAGGGCAGAGGACACTCGCAGGTAATTAGTCACTTTACTGAGGCATTATATTTGGATGCCAACTCTCTGGAATAACTACTTATGTACGCTAGTCTGAGCCGATTTCATATTGGGAACTTTTTCTTTACTAGTTTACGCGTATAGCAAATAATTATCAGCAAGTTTACATCAATTGAATGCTCCTACGCTGCATTCTTCCCAAAAACTATGGTAGCTACACACCAAAGGAAGTTTTTAGGTGTATTCAGGAAGGACACTTTTGGTTTGAGGCCATTTTCATCCCGACTTTTATTATTTATTGTAATTATTTTGTGGGCGTATCTCTTGGGAGACCAGGATATATAGACGGGCTAGCTAGAATATAAAGTTAAGAGCTATGAACTTCTATAAGCGGCCTTTTTAGTCAAAAACAATAATATTGGGGCTTCTATAAGGAGGACCAGGTGATCTGACTTTTTACTCAAGTCCAAAATCATCTCCTTCCCCTGTATTTCGAACAACACAATCCATATCCGCTATGCAATTTATCCAAGACACTCATCCTGAGGCCTTTCCCCAGCAGCTTGAACGGCTTCCGCCTGAGCTCCTACAGTATATTATTGAAACACATTTCTTTTCCAAGCCTCTTGGTTCCCATTACGCTCTGTATCAACTTCGACTGCTACTACACGAATCGAACCCCTATCTACGTATTCGACGAGAGATTGGACATTTCTTACGAAGCCTACGGATCCGAGAAATGGTACGAACCCGTTGGAACCTCTATATCAACTATGAGGATGCCGTGAGCAATCAACACGAGATCCCTTTATACCCCGAACGACAAAGGGATCTGGCTACCTGGAGTTTGACTGAATGCACGGACTGTTTCTATTTTATGCTTGACCGCCGGGTAATTCGACCTTCTTACTATAACAACCACGGTTATAGCTTCTTTGCCCTTGCTTCCTGCCTTGAGAACAAAGAGCTTTTATGTCGCCTAATCTCTTCTGCGGAACCCAAAGAATTGCTCGAATTTCCGTCAATTGGGCTTGAAGATCATACAACAATCTTCCAACAGACTGTGACCGACGCGAAAGTTTTTCAGATATGTTGGGATCGACTTGAATCGGTTCCAGACCTAGACCTCTCATTAACGCTTCGGGTGAAGCATATCTATGCTGTTTGCAAGTACGTCACTGTCGATTTGGCGAACAGATTGTTGGCCCGAGGCATCGATATATCAATGGGTCTTGCAACTGGCAACGGCAATTTGACAGCTTGGCATGCAGTAGCTGAGTTTCACCCTAACCCAAGGTCTATTTTCGAGTGGCTCCATATGCACGCTTTGTTGCCTCAGCAACTGAGATCATCTATACTATTCCGAGCTACCCAATCAGACCGGGTGGAAGCTGCAATTTGGCTTATTGATCATAGCAATGACTCCAGCGACTATCGCCCGGCTGCAATAGGGGCTGCTAAGCGCCAAACAGATGAAAGTGCAACGATTCTTGATGCTATTGTACAACGCATACCTCTTTCCCAGCCTTGGGATGAGTCTGCGCTCCAGGATCTCGTGCTAGAAATTGTGTCAGGTGCATGTACGAAAAGCAGAGAACTTTTTATGAAGAAAGAATTTCTGTGTGAGAAACAACCCATGTTTGCAGAACAACACGCTGAGGTATACAAGAGCGAGCTTACTATTGTGGAAAAGCGTGCTATTCTGAAGACTCAAAAATCAATTGCTTGCATCAGCGACTGTTTTTTGCATGTGGCGCAGGTTCGTGCAGCAAGTGAAGCAAATTTGCACAACTTGTCCGATTTTTTGGATAATTTGATCGATGAGGAATAGAATATTCGATACAGGGGTATAGCGTTACACGAGGGAATACACTAGGTATAATTCGCATTGCTATTTCTGGGATGTATCAAGAGGTTTTGAAATTTGCAATAGCAATTTAGCAGCTTAGCATGCAGTAACAGAGTTACACCCAGACCCAAAGTCTACTTTCATGTGGCCTGTATAATACACACTTGGTCTGAGACTACTATAATACTCTAAATCACCCAATCAGACCGGGTGGAAGCTCCCGTCTGGCTGATTAGTCATAATAGTAACGCCGCAACGATATTGTAACTGGGATAGGGGCTACTTAACGCCAAACCTATGAAAGCTCAGCTATACTAATGGCTCCTAAGAACGATTCTGCTCCCCGGAATGATTAGCATCGGAAGAAGGCGACTCTAGTCACTCGAAAAATGGCTTAATATATCAAGGGATGTAGGGGAACGGAGGTGACAGAGCTCGGAAAGATGATACAAAGCCGGTCTAGACTGGCCCGATGGGCTGGATAGCAGTGTGAGAATAGGTTTCACTTCTGTGCCTAAGGCTGTAGGTCAGTGAGCTGCTGTTCCTGGGATACATTTGACTCTGGCCTAATTGGCTATAGGCTGCATCAGATTTTGATGTTAGGCGGGAAAGACAACCCAACCACCCCCTCATACGTTATGTTCACCGGTCGTTTCGAAGTTTCTCGTATGTCTACGTTAGGTGTTGTCCCATTTACAGATCGGGAAGTCGTAAGAGAGTTGGCACGGGTCATGTCTCGATTCTCAAAGAGGCCACCAGACCGCAATGTAATAGAAAAATCGCGCACCTGCGAAGATATATAAGGTTTTTGGATCCCCTATCTTACTCCAGTTGAACAGCATAGTACCGCATCGCAAAACGAGAGCGATTACCAGCTACTATCCGTACGAAACAATAAAAAGTAAGTCTTATTTGAGGTGTTTTGACGTTAAACATTCGTCGAGGGTTACTTCTGACTGACATTCGAAAAGATGTGTTGGTTAAGATACAGAGAATACAACGGTCAAAATGGCTGTGGTTGTACTTACCATACTGGAGTCCTCCGCTGCAACGCTTCTGAACAGCGTCCCGACAAAGCCTACTGCCTTCCCGCAAGTGGAAAGCTTCGAGATCTTCCGCGACTATCGCTTGCCGAAGATAGGGGCCATGAAGGCCAGTGTCCAACCTGCCGTGGACTCACTCCTAGCAGCTCCTATGACTCAGAGTTTGGAGTTGTATGATTGCCCAGGTTGCACAGAGTTAGTAGGCCGGTCGTCTTTTATTTGGCTGCTGAGGGAGTTCGGACTTGGCTTTTAGTAAATATGTCTCTCGGCTTTTTGCACATATATATGCCTATGGCAACCTTGAACTATTCTGTTTTATGTTGAAGGAATCCAATAAGCCAGAAATTCAACATAGCCTATCAATTCTTAGAAATATCGACATTCTGTAGTCCTCTTGAAAAACCCCTAGCCAACTAAAATGAACCAAGGTTCCTCGCAATTTTGATTTCCTGCTGTGGCACCATTTATCGCTTAATATATGATAGCTTAGTACTCTCGCTTTCCCTCCTCCAACCTTACATTTTGTGCAACAGAGAATTTAGACCCCTAGTGCTGGCTGTTGGTCTTGACTAAGAAAGCAAGGGGTTAATTAGTCATGATAAGCGGTCAAGGAGCAATATACAAGTTATAAAGTCGTGGAACGTCAGATATGCTAAATGACATCTCAACCCTGCTTAGACTCGAACTTCACAATGGCTCCCAAGAGGGTGATATTGCGACTTCGGGAAAGCCACTTTCCAAATATGTTATATCCGGAGATTGTCGCATGCGTGAAAGCATACCTGGCCTTTGCTAAACACCCTGTGGAAGAAGCAGACCAAGGCAAACATTTTTGGCACTTCCAGCTTCCGACCGGCGACTCTCCTAGCGCGAAGTCGAGATTTCATATCGTTATTGATATCGATCAAAGCGACCACTCTGGCTCCCTTCCGGAGAATTTCCCTCATGAGATATACCGTGTCTTGAAAGCCGAAAATGAGATGTGAGCTGAGTTTCCCACGTGGACGATAAAGGTGGGAAACTGATGACTTGTTCTAGACAAATAGTTCCCTTCAAAAGAATAATTGTGCAGGATCATCTTTTACAAGAGCTCCGCCGCTATTCTGATGACTTTTACCCTTGGGGGCGTGATCCCGCGGTTAGCCATTCTTTTATTGAATAAACTCCCGTATTCGCTGTCAAGCACCCTAAGCGAACAATATAAACCCGATCGTCCATCCTTACAGCTTGAGCTAGTTGTGTAAGGATACACCTATACTTCAGTTAGAACGAGCGGCAAAATAGGGGCTCTGGGAGACGACTTGCTTTTTCACTGTGTTCTTGCTTTTCGTCAAGGAGAGACAGCCTGTCTATAGCCAATAGAAACACTTTTCATCATCCTTCCCTAGAAATTTCATTAAATCTGTGGTATTTGGCGAATTTAAAAGACAATTGCTGGAAGGGGTAGATTTTATTTGCCTGCGATTTATATCACTGCAAGCAACACAAATTTACGCAAGTTAGCTGAAAGTTGGGGAGCTACTCATGGGCATCCGATTACCTACAGTCACTACTTCACGGAAACCCTGCAGAAGATCCGGGTTGAACGCCAGGAAGACGAACTTGCCAAGACCTTGAAGTGGTTCTTCGGAGTTGATAATCTGAGGATGCTTACTGCAACGGAACACTCAATCAACCTTGTCCAACTTCTCAGGTCTCTGTTGCATCAATTGAAGCACCAGACTACATGCTTACTTATTACAAGGTGACTCGTAACTTGTTTTCTTTAGAGAAATTACCAATCTAATGGCAAACACGCCGCCCTGAAACGGTTCGTTGATGATGTTTTGCCAAAACAATCCGTGTATGAATATGAGAGAGGTTTCGAAACCATCCTTATTATTCCTGGAATCGGACACAGCAACGCTAATCCGAAAAAGTGGAAAATTTGACAGGGGCATCCCTTGGTTACTGCCGTTGTCATGAGTATTAATAACCATTTTCGCTGATATAATCAATTTTCATTGGCTAGTGTCACCATATAATTACAATACCATATTCGATATATTATTTTTTTCTCTCTTCTACAACTACCCTGCCAGTTTAATCTTTTGCTCTACTTTTATCGCTACTATATCTACTGCCCCCACTACCCCGTTGCCCTTGGCAACCCTACTACCGCCGCCGCCACTGCCACCACTGCTGCTGCCATCGAACCCACTGCTATATCGATTGGCTCATTTAATATTATTAAAAGAATCAATCCCATTGGCTGAAATCCACTCATTTTGACGAATTGGGTTAGATTCATCTGATATAGCTTGGTTACCCCTACTAAACCCTCGAATTATCGCTGCACCAATGCAGCAATCTATGCAGAGATCAAATGAAAGCAGGGGAATTGGACCAATTAGAAAAAAGAAGGCGCCACCGAAGTGCTCAAACTGTGGGGAAAGGCGTCATTCATGTAATAAGTGCCCTGTTGCCAAATAGGGCACTTTATTTACTTTATATAGTTGGTGGTAGGGTTGAGGTTGGGATGAAAATTGATTCTATCAGCGGAGTATTGATCGGGGTACTAGCCGTCTCCTCGAGTCGGACCCACAGCATTTCAGCTGTTGGTCCTCTACACCGATACGCAAATTCTTTTTATTCATCATATACTCCGTATGCCAAAATTCGACGAAAATATCGAAAATCGCCTAAATCAGGCCTGCGAAGCAGCAAAACGCGATCAAAAACCAAAAATCGCGTCGCTGGTGCGCGAATTCGACGTTCCCTATCATCGACTTCGCGCCAGAATTCATGGTCGTCTATCAAGAACAGCTACTACTCCCACCAACAAAGCACTTGACGATTCGCAAGAAAAAGCAGTTATTCGCTGGATTCGACATCTTGATTCTCTACAAGTTTCGCCTACAATTAGCATGATTGAGGACTGCGCAAATCAGATTTTGAAACGGAACGCTGCGGACAACGCGTCGCTACGCGTTTCGAAGAATTGGGCATATCGCTTCATCGGACGCTTCCCACCAGACCTACAGCTGATAAAACAAAAACCAATCGAGAGAAGCCGTCTAAAAGCAGAGGATATTGGGTATTTAGCAGCTTGGTTCGATCGTCTAGAGCCGTATGTAGCTGAAATTGGGGCAAAAAACATCTATAACTTCGATGAAATTGACTTCTAACTTGGTCAAGACAAGATACAAAGGGTCGTTACAGCTAACCCACAGCAAGCACAACGAGGCAATCCTTCGAATGAGAAAGACGAATCCCTTACGTCTATTGAAAGTATCGCTGCTGACGGCTTCGTTCTCCCTCCTTATCTCATTTTTCGCGGCGAATATCATCTCGACCGCTAGTATACGACGACTTCGCACCTACACGACTATCGTATCGCTACTAGTACTAAAGGATATATATTCATATGCAGTTTGGAATGGACCACCCAAGTCAGGTATTGAACCGGCATCGTAAGAGCCGTCCTCAAGTTGAGAGATCCTGCCTATCTTAGGAAATTTTATTGAGATCATAGTAGCCTGCCACAAGAGCCTCCTATACTGTAATTAATGGAATATCGTAATTACGGCTGGGGGCTTATAAGAGCTCGCCCTAGCCGATCTTCGCCGGATATTAGTGCTCGGTTAGGTAGGTCAAAGACCAGATTGGCCGAAATCAAACATGATCCATAATAATACCTGCATGTGTCAGCTCAATTAAGGGCGCTTGTTCAAATATAAGCTGGTACCCTGCCAAACTCCTTGTCTTCTCCTCTGGAGACAGGAAATGATCGATCGGAAAGGCAGTAACTCGTCCTTCTCTTTGCACCGCCCAGGCATCACTGTTTACTTGACATGTCCAGTCACGATCATTCTTCTTCCTCTTCCCTACTCATTTCCGATATCGATTCTCCATGTTTATGGAGCTCATACGATGAGCCCAAAGGGAGTACTGGTTCTTATCCGAAGATTTTGATGGCTGGATATGGACGAAAGTCAGCAAGGTATGAATCAGGTGGAGTTTAATAATAGTGTTTTTATTTGATGCTGAAGCTTCACACAGTGCCCCCGAGGAGCGAACTGGCAATTCGGGAGATATATCGGTCGAGCCATCGCAAATTGCATTTCCATTTTCTGAGTTCGAAAACTGGAGTGAAGCGACGATCTGGGCAACTGGAGCGACAGCGACAAGATTGATGCCGACCCGAGCTAGGAACACATCTCAGCTATCGCGGAAGGATTGCGCAGTCGTTCAGAAGTTAATATTCAAGTACAACCTGGACGATGCTGCCTCCTTCCAGGAATATTATAAAGGGGTCTTCTACAGTTTGCAAGAACAAGAAGCTTTGGAACTCTTGTATGCATGGGTTGTCGAACTGTGTGGTGGGCAAGCCCTCATCTTTGCAACTCCCCCTTGGTGGCCCAAGACCATCCACCATACATGTGTAGAAGACTTGGCGGAGGACGGTACGTGCCCCAAGTTCACAGAGCTTTCCGTCGCTGATAACCAAAAGACAGAAAGAAACTCCTCCTGCACATCCTTTGTGGGGACCACGAACAAGACATTCAACGAGAGATCCCATTCAAGGTTCCATTCAAGAAGCTTTTCGACCTGCTGCAAACTTCCAGTATTGAAGGCAGCAGAAAAGTGAAGGTAAAGGAAGTGTTTGTCCTACGCAAATTTGAAATTCTCAACAAATCGAGACTGCGCGGTATGACTCTATAAACTCCCTAGATAGACAGATTACTAATCCTGTTGCTAGAGGTCCAAGTTCGAGTATCCCATATCACAGAAAACATGGGGTATAATAAGATATCACGTAGCTTCTCAGCCCACTGATATGCAGAGACTTTCGCCTGTGCGAATGGAGCGGTAGCTTCCTGTGGGCCTGACTGTTGAGCCTGAATCCTGAAACGGGGACGAAAGGACTCAGACCGGGATGCCTCGAAGTTCCAAGGCCGCGCTGAGTCAGTTTCATTGACCGTGCGGTCCCGACTTTGATTATTGGCTGATGATCTTTCCCTGTGTCTCGAATGTTGGTCATGGAATAAACTAGGCGAGTTCGTGCTGGAGTTCGATGTTCTATATGTGTCTGAAGGGGTGCGCCCAGTCGCGGAACAACCAATCCCAGAACTTGTGAAGAACATCCTCTCGCCTCCTGTCGTTGCATAACTCGCGCTATATCGTTTGGGCTCCCTATTGAATGGCCGTGGGTCACGAGTAGCTGGTTTCTTCGCGGTAGGTTGCGGTACAGAGTTGAAGTACATGCTGCTTGATCTTGATCGTCTACTCGGGTCGCTAGTGTAAGCTGAAGTGGAGACGAGTCATGGGCTCGTCTCTACCCGCAGTACCCGGGGCAAATCAATTCCTCTTCTTAGGCAAGTCAGGGCTTGCAGGGCCCTGTGATTTCATACTCTCCTTGAAGGACTCGTAGGTCGACTTTGGGCGCAGATTCCCGAAGGGCACATTCTGTTGTCTCAGTGTGCGCCCAGACGATGGTGTTGCACGTCCGGTCTTAGTGTCGGCAGCTCGCCATCCTACAGTATTGGAACCCTTTGTACCATGGAAGTCTCGAAACTCATCCGACGCATCCGCTCTCGTTTGCGCCTCGCCCTGAGGTTTCGACCATTGGTGGGACCCGGCCCGCGCATGATCTGCGTATCTTTGAGCGCCCACTGAGCATTCGTTCGAAGCCGAACGGAACCATATATTGAACGAAGGCTTTTCTGTCCTTGGCGGTGATGTTGCAGAGGTGAAGCCGGCCGATTCTGTCTTTCGCTGAGTTGAGTTGGGGGGCTCCATACACTTCGCCGGAGCCGGCGCGCCCGCGATCTGTATTATTTGAGCCGTCGTTTGGGATCACTCAGGATCTCATCCGCGACTTGGATGGCCTGGAACTTGGCCTTGAACTCTCGTTCCTTCCCTGGATTCCCGTCAGGATGATATTTGAGGGCTAGTGGCCAGATTAGCGCTGTCAGCTAACGTTCTCTGAGATTACTCTCACATACCCAGTCTCCTGAAGTGCTTCTTGATACCCTCCGTCTCAGCACTAGGTTGAAGCCCCAAGTTTGCATAATAGTCCCTCCGAACATCCGCCTTCATCATGATGATCCTCATACTGTGGCAAGCTTACCGGTGCGCGTGAGACTTAAATTGTGTAATTGACTGTCTCGGGAGTGAACAGTGCTCTCCCACATTACCAGCCAGGTATTCAGTTTGAGGTGCTCGATAAAAGGAGACGTCACGTTGGCGTTAAGACGCAGACAGGGATCTCATCAGGCTTGAAGATCGCCAAGCTTTTATCTTCGTATCTTTGGGAGTAATCCTCCAAAATCAAGGCGAAGCGGTTGTGGGGTCGATGGGAGTCGAATTCTGCAGATTTCTCTTCGGTAATGCTGAATGGCGGTCGACTTGTCAGAGACAAGTAGGTCGTTAGTGGTTAGAGGCGTGATTGCGGCGAATGGACATGGTACTGGGGTTCGAGCGGGCTGATAAGCCTGTCTTGAACCTTGAACGCACAGATGAAGATGTGCTGCCAAAGGCGATGGGGGTGAAGTATATTCATGGAATCGAAGCTGGGGCAGACGGGGTAATAGAATTGATGGCGCGTCCTTGAAGGATCCTTAATGAACAAAATAATACAAGCAACTGGCATTGTCTTCCAAATACCGCCTTCTCAACATCAATATTAAAGCAGTATTTAGTCGATCGAATACTCCGTTGCCTCAGCTTTCTAAACGGCCTCGTTATAGTGGTACTTTCTTCAGGCTAACAATAATGTGTGGCGGAAATGAACGCTAAACCAAAAGCCAAAGGTGGGTCATGTTTCGTTGCGACGTCATCTCAACCAGCCCATCAAAGACAGGAAGAATGGTTCTGCATCCAGTTTATGTCGAAGGTGCGTAGAATTTGTGAGGCAACTACGTTGTAATAGGGTACTGTATAATATAACGGTGCGGTTTGATTATCAATCCCCTGTGTATCACCCTCCGTTTATCCGGACTGAGGTGCACCCAGCTAAGGGGGGCCCAATATTATCCTGACTGTTGGACCCCCCCTTGGCATTTTTTGGCCCCCCTTCCTGGCTGTAACCCGCGGACTGAGCTTGCAGGTCAAATGAACATTTGAAAGTGGGTAGATGAACACTTGATTTTACCTCGGTCCACATTTAGAGGTTCAGGCCACATTTGGATTAAATACCAATTCTCCGAATCCAGATTCGCTGTACGACTTTCGCTGAATCACCAGCGAGATCCCGTAAGAAGATTTGCAAAGGAACGAAGAAAACCTCTTCGCATATAACAGACTCGACATAGGCCGGTGTACAATCCCAGAACAACCAGAATCACACACTGCGCGCTCACAACGGTTTCCACCGACCGGCTGTTAATAGGGCACACCTGTTTTTGGCTGTTGGCACACCGACCGCGCTATGGCTACTGCGGGGAGCCTGGCCACGAGACTGGGACAAATACCCAGAACTCTGACCGAAGCATCTCGCTCGAACGATAAGAACAGAGGCGAGAAGAAGGTTGAATCGCTCGATAAAATTCCTCAGTCTGGCCTTCAAGACGTCTATCGCTATCAATAGCGATGACGGCGTCCAAAAACGCGCCGTTTCCGCTCCTCAAGAGGCTCTCAAAGCCTACGCGACCGAAATACGGCCGCCGAATCCCACCGAATTGATTCGAGTTACGGTCTGCGACAGCTATATGATCTTTTTACAGGTTCTTCGGCCCTACAACTGTCCAGAAGAATAGCATTGCAGTCAACCTGGCTGTGGGCAAGAGCACGGTCCGAGGAGCTATCGGAGACATCGATATGTCAATTGAGGATGGCTCTACAACCTCCGGCACCACATTCACAATCCGACTTACAGAAGTCATGTACGTGCCCGACATTCGAGTGAATCTCAGCGGCAATAAACTCGCTGATAATGGGATTTCAGCAGAGTACAAACGCGACGGCCTCGTCCTACTCTGACCGGACGTTTCTGCATTCGGAATCCGCGACAAGTGAGACAAACTATGGGCCCCACGATTCCCCGACATTCGGCGACCGTACGGGAGGGCGCAGTCTCCCGTACTACACGACACCGGCGGGCGACCACATGGCCGCCCATCGTGGTGGAGGAACTAGAGCGTCAACAGATTGCCTGATGAGGCTCCGGAGAATAAGGGCTTCAGGCAAGACGGTCCAAAGCCCAAGGAAAGCGCCGTTGAGCTCCTCGACAACTCCCGGGGATCTAATACCCTGTGCCTCCGTCGTGGCCGTCAGTCGTGGGTCTACAACCTGACAAAGGAGGCGAGTTCATCAACGGACACCTCTAGCAGGAGGAAAAAGAAAGAAACATTGCCTGGCACATCTCCGTCGCTTACATCCACGAGCGAAACGGCAAAGTTGCCTCTCGTTTCTTTTCGAAATCCCACAACGAACATTTCTCCACTGCGAGATGAGCTGCCGAATACCTCTCATCGAAAGCCCACTACGGGCTTGCTTCCGATGGAAACAAAGGTGCTGAGGATGGAATGGGTTCGATTTAGGGATTCGTGGATGCTTCATATACTACTTGCCCGGATATAGGCCGCTGCCTCAGCGGCTATGTCTTCTTCCTTGGCGCGCCAGTAGCATGGGCAGCCAAGCGACACGGCCGCGTGCCAAGGTCTTTAGCAGAAGGAGAGAATGGCTATGGCTGAAGCTCAGCGTCGGGATCTGGCTACGACGCCGGCTGGGAGAACTACGACTCCTCTCAGTCAGCAGCAGCTCTGAAGTTGCACAGCGACAGGCAGTCCGCGATCGAGATGGCTCAGAACAGCAGGCCAAAGCGATGTCCGCCGGCGCTGGATTTGAGAGAAGGTCCAGCAAGGTGAAATCAAACTCTAGTATGCCCCGGGTGCCACATTGGGGACAGATGGATTGACAAAACCAATGCCAAAGTTCAAATTCATTGAATTATTTGACAGACGTGGTCTGGCGAAGATATTCGAATCGAAAGCGAATGCAAAAGAAACGGTTGTCAGATTCGGGGCCCTTGGCGATGATGACATGGCAGCATGTGGGCTGGCAGATTCGGAAGGGAATTCGATATCGAATCAGCTGATGAATTCTGATTTCGCCAATGAGACTGCAGGGTGAGAAGAAACCGATTGCGGATGAATTCGCTGCATACCAAATCATTTTCATTTTGTTTTGATTTTTCGATACTTGCTGCGCGCTGGCATGGGTGCGTGTTGAGACTCTTGACGCCTGATTATGAAGGTGTCGGTGTCATGTGACACGAGGCAGCAGCGGAGGCAGCGGGAGGACTCCAGAAAAATTGTCCACTGTTGAATTGGGGTTCGGGCGGCAAATATTTGCTGTCCGCGGATATTTGCTATTTAGATCCGAACAACTTTGTATGGCAAATTGTATTCACCCGACATTCCAATTTTCCTGGAGATCAATTTTCCAGGGCGTGTTGATAATCTTATCAACCAAGCCAACAACATCTTTCTTTAGCATGCATTGCAACTTCCCTTCCTCAATGCAAGACAGGGCATACCGGAGCGGAAGGCCAATTAATCCGACATCAGCGAGGCAGCCGTGCCCTCAGGTCGCCCCACACCTATCGGTGTAGGTGCTCGCTCCACAGTGCAACAATGATTAGCATTCCAACAGTGAAATTTCTCTTTATTCGAACCTTTATCTATATATCTACCATGCCAAAATCTTCTCAAATTCTCGAGAATCAAATCATCCAACCATGCGAAGGCGCAAAGCGCGTCGAAAAGCCCAATATCTGTGTCTTGGCGCGAATTCGACGTTCTTTGCCAACAACTTCATTCTCGAATTCATCATCGCATCGCTCGTGCACGGCGCTAGGGAACCTATAAAGGACTGAAGAAACAACAAGAAGAGGTTCTTATTGATGGGCTATACAGCTAGATTCCTTACACGTTCCACCCACAA
This sequence comes from Penicillium alfredii, assembly GCF_028826965.1. Lineage (NCBI taxonomy): Eukaryota > Fungi > Ascomycota > Eurotiomycetes > Eurotiales > Aspergillaceae > Penicillium > Penicillium alfredii. Next base: position 1,039,780 of record NW_026622699.1, on the reverse strand, counting down.
TTCGTACGATTAAGCAGAATCACTTGCGGCTATTGAATGTATCATGGCGGAAGGTTTTTTTTTTTTGTTCTTTTCCACTTCCTCTCTACTTCGTCTTCCCAAGCGAATACCATCTCGAGAGAAGCTATGATTCAGATCTTGCCGAAAATTATCGAATATCTAAAGAGTCTGAATGGTATACGAATGACGAACTGGTACTCAACTGGATTCAGCACTTCCACCCTTCAACCAAGGATCGCCTTGAGTAAGGGCAAAAAAAAGCTCTTAATTATGGATGGGCATTGCGCCTCATGCACGAAATTATCGCATTCTATGAAGAACATTCGACTATTCAGATTTGTTTTGTGCCACGTACTCATCGCTGCCAACCTCTCGGTAAGCCTTTCCAAGCATATAAATCATATTTTCGACGCCAAAACAACGAGCTTGCGAGGTGGGGGTGTTTCGTCGAAGATAAAGGAAGCTTTTTGCTAGAAACCCCTCAAATTCGGCGAAATATCATCAAGCAGCGTACGATTGAGGATTCTCTCGAATGATTGGGGCTTATCCTTCATTCCGAAGGAGTTCTACAGCATCTTCGTTGAGATCTCCACACGTCGTCGCCACTTCAGATCTTCCATGAATCGACTCCTCTACCCCTTTCAAGCTCTATAATCTCGCTGCCACAGTCGAATCGTGGTGTTCGTCGAAGTATCCATAAGTCAAGATCCAAACACAACAGAGCCCGCAGCTCGGCGAGGGTTGTATTTTGAGGCTGAAATTGAAGCTACTGAACTTGCAGCACAAACCCAGTCCGATTTAGCGCAGCATCTGCGCCGAATTCAACCCCCGAGAACTGGCAGATCTTGCAGACAGCTTTCAAAAAATGAAGCATGTATACGCAAGAGCTGCAAACCGTCTATTTGCGGACCACAGTAAGCAAGAGAGGCGGCAAGAGAAGCGGATAGACATAGAGCATAATTGGCACCAGTCAGAACCGAGTCGTGTCATTTACCTCACCTCTGGCGTGAGAATCCCGGCATCATTGATTCTGCGTGCTCTCTGCCTCCGTTTCATACTTCTCACTTAGTACCTCTCCACCCCATCCGGATTCAACGCTATCTCTCCTGCCCCGACCATCACCATCTGCAGAGAGACCTCCCCAGCGCTACAGAACTCACTCAACCCCAACCCCCTCATCATGAGTACCTCACGAAGTGGCCGTCCTGGCGAGACAAGGTAAAGAGCGCCGAACCTGAAAGAAGGGCAGTCACTAATCCAGACCATCAGTCTGCCGAACCAAGACATGACTGGCGACACCCGTGACGCGCCAATCATCATCGACACCACCGACGATGCCGGCGATGACTCGGACGAGGATGACAGCGAGGATCTAGATAATGACGGGGCACACGATTTTGTACAGACATTGCTCGCGCAGGCGGGACAGGCGAAAAACACGCGGTACGTTGATTTGGACGCCTCGAGAACCAAACAAAGGCATGACTGACTTTTGTGTGGCCGCCAGTCTCGATGAGGTGACTGCCAACTTTGAGCTTGATCGGCTCAACGACCCCGAGTTATGGCGGATGTGCCAGCGTTTCTATAAGCTCCGCGGCATGGAGGGCCAGACCCCTAGTCGGGAGATTGAAATCGATGGCCTCAATATCTCTCTCAAGCCGCACCAGGCATTCGCTGCGTTCTACATGCTTCGGTCGGAGAGAAGGCGTCATGGGGGGTTCCTTGCAGATGAAATGGGTCTGGGAAAGGTAAGCTGCAGCCCAAAGAGTCGAGTGCCCTAGCTCTGACTATGATATAGACCATTACTACGCTTGCCGTCTGCGTCCTCTCCCGGTGGCTCGATACCGCGAGGATCCCGCTGGAGGCCATCCCCCTCACCTACCGGAAGGAACCCTTTCCAGTGACCCAGCCGATTGCCCGAGTGCCCACCTCCTCCCCATCTGTTGTCCGTGTATCGAGATGGGGCCCTCGATTGCAATAAAGCCGCTCGCGTGGCCGACCCTGATCTTGGTGCCCGCACAGCTCCTCCGGAACTGGGGGCAGGAGTGGAACAAGGTGGTGAACACAGGTCACCCTCGCCTGCAGATGACCCTTCTTGTTGGCCACCGCGACAATCGGGCATTGCAACGGTCCGACGTTCGGTCTTGGGAGACATTGGCGCAGAACAATCCCAGCCACCATAGCCTCCGCTTTGCGCGTGCCCGTGAGTTAGCTGGCGCATTGGCGTGGCAGAAGTTGTTGGGGACAGGGGACCGTCAGCTCTGCCCAAGGGACCAGGAGCTCATCCAGGAGTGGATGGACGCAAAGGATCGGCGGTTCCCCCGCGAGCGATCCCAGTTATGGACGGGGAATTGGGGCAAGGATTGCCTCGTGGTCCTTACCACTCCTCAGTCGTATGGCACCCAGGTCGCCGACGCCCTGAATTGCGAAGCCACGGTGGAGGACGCATCCGATAGAAGTAATGCGACGGGATCGGTGTGCGGTGCCCTCTGGGGACGTGCCTTTCGGGATGAGTGCCACCAGGAGCGCAATGAAGCCAAAACATACGAGGTCCTTAAGGGCTTCCGAGGGGGGACCCGGTTGTGGTTTCTGTCCGGGACGCCGTTTGAAATCTCACCCGCTGACCTCGCCCGATACGTCGACTGCCTCTGGGACCAGGCGTGGAAGGACATCCCCGAGCTCGCGCGCTGCTCGCGCGCTGACTTTGAAGAACTGGGACGGCAATTTATCTCCGCGCGCGACCACAGGCGCACCGCTATGGTCGTGTCGGAATTCCGGCGGCGGCTCCAGGCGCTGGGCTTTATTCGGCGCACCGTCAGTTCCAAATGGTTTGGCAGTGACCTCCTTACCCTTCCCGAGGCCGAGAGGCAGGACATCGCCTGCGCCCTCGACCCAGCCATGCGCCGCGCCTTCCGAATGGAGCTCGAGCAAGAGTACAGGCAGACCCAGACACGCACCGTCGACAAGGCCACAAATATCCTCCATCGACTCCGGCTGTTCACCACATTCCCCGCGCTAGCGCAAGTGTCGCGGCAAGAGCACCTCCCGCTGACCCTGGATGATATTAACCAGCAGCCCTGGGCCCACAATCAAGGGGGATCGTTCCGTACTTCCCCGTTCCAGCAACACCTCCGGTCCATTCTCAAGGGATCCGCCAAGTTTAAGCAGCTCTGCTCCCTAGTCCAAGGGCTCCAGCGGGATTCCAATGGTGAACACGCGAAGATACTGGTCATGTCCGAGTTTCCTGTCGCCGCTATCATCACGTACCTGGTAAGCCGTCGCCCCACAAGCCGGGAATTTTTGGATGTAGTTCACTGACTGATAGTGATCGATGTATTCTAGGGCCTCGCCGAGGCGTTTCCGGAGAAGCACCCTGTCCTTCTTCTGTCGGGCCAGCCCCAGAGGAATCAGCGATACATTGATGCGTTTAATGAGATGAACACCGGGTCCGAGCGGTTCGTGGAAAACGCTCGCGGGCAGTTCGATCGGGTGACAAGCCCTGGTGTTTTGGTCAGCACAACCCGTGTACTTGGCCTGGGTTTTACCTGTGTTCGCGCCTTCCACGCCGTCCTTCTCGAGCCTAGCCTCCTCAAGTCCACAGAGGAGCAAGCATTTGGACGGATTCGCCGAATTGGTCAGATGAATCGTCGTGTCTATCAGGTCCGGCTGTTGACCAAAGACTCCGAGGTCGAAGGGCAGATTGTTCAGCGGCAAGCCACTCGTCAAGAGCTCCAGTCCAGCCATGTAATGCCAGGCCAAACATCGAGCTCGGAGAAACAAGAGCTGGGCGACAGCGGCCAAGAGTGAGGCACCAAAAGAAAGCCAAACGCTTGGGCGCAGCGACCCTCCGGTCTGCGCCTAGATTGCCGCTCTGGGGTTGCGATTTGACGATGTTCAATGCTAGCTTGGTGGGCAGGATGTGTACCTGAGTAACAACTACTGTTGGCCACGGTGCTCGTTGCCCGTCCTGTATCTTTTCTGTCTAGGAAAAAAAAACTCCCTGTAGATAATATGAGGATCAAGTCGTCGAAACTGGCAATGTGGATGTTCGATACTTTGGAGTGACACTTGGATCAAAGCCTAGCATAGCGAGATATCGGATATCTGTAGATATACTATAGTAAGGTAGACACTCTACGGGTGTCAGTACCAAACCGACAGTGTCACCTATCGATGGCCCAATTTTCATCAATGGTCTCGTTCTTCACTTCCAATTTTAAAATATATGCCAACGATGCCAGGATCCACAAGTTCCACCAGAATCATATAATCAAGGCCTGCGAAACAGCTCGATTCTCTATAATTTCTACTTATAATCCGTGTGGTTGTGGAATTGCGAATCTAATTTTGAAGTGAAATACGACCGGAGACGCGCTACTCCACGTGTCGGAGAACTGCGCGTCTGGCTCTTGAGGGCAACTATTATCTCGGACTATACGATTCTCTTCTCCCGATCACTATCGAATCACCACAAATTCGCAAGATCATACGACCGATGAAATCGCTGTCAATTAGCTTCAGCACACAGCGAGTCAACCAAGCCCTACAGTCGAAAGCTGGCCAAGATATTGCAGCTTCGACCGGCCAATCCTGCCAAGCGGCGACATCGTCGTCCAAGTTGAACGGCTGGAGCATATCAAACGCCTCGTCAAAACCGCACGAAACTCCTTCTCTTCGAGGTGCTGGCGCCACGCCTTCGGCGAAAATGCCAGATTGAGAGGACCAAGCCAGGCGGTTCTCGTACACGCAGCCACTCCTACCTTCGACCCGTTAAAGATAGAGCAGGCCCGCCTCTTCTGAGCAGACAATGTCAAGCAGCTGCCGGTCATCGCGTCGATCACCCTTCTTGGTTGGTTAATGACGAGGCAAAGAAAGCAGAAAACGCAGCCCCAAACCGCCAAGCTCATCGTCGCATTAGCGATGCCCACAGTGCCAACCAAGCGACTATGCGACACTTGACTCGGTATGGAAGAAGCCGCGATTGCTAATCCTACCATGGCAGCCACAGCATGATGGTCTACGGTATTCTCCACAGATGCCGCTCCTGGTGGACCATGGAGAAAGCAAAGGACTTTTTTCGGTCATCCTTCATCCTTGGTGTGTTTCGCTATTAAATCCCCCTTTTATTGCAAAGCCCACGCTTGATTACAAAGTTAAATCTAGCTGGGTAGATTTGGAAATAAATAATCCACAAACCTATATCGATGGGATCCCTCGAAACTGCACCGCAGCAGCGCTCATCATGAAGATCGATCTCGCGACCTTTTTTGCCCTCTTCCTTGGCCAATTTTTTGGGGCCTCGAAGAAGGTGCTATATCAGATTCGTAGTATTTCGAAAACGATCTCACAGACTCGTGAGTCCCTATCTATACATTATCTGGACAGAGTTGATCGTCAATTTGACATTTTCTATCATCACATTTCTCTACCTTCGTAATGAGATCCCAAATAGGTGGGTCCCCCTCCCCTATTTTTCCTTTTCTTTTAATATTGCAATCTCTTCTTTAATATTGAGATATCAACTACGTGTGTGTTTATTGTCTCGGGTTCTTGTTCGGCACTGCTATCGCCCACTTTCCACTACCCACGTTTGCCAGGACTAACGAAGAGGTGATACCAGTGTTACTATAGTCCATTCGACAAATTATTGCCAACCGGGTCGCTTTGATCATGACCTCCCAGCGCCAGGCTCGAATACGTAAATGGGCTCTCGACTCATCAGCGGTGGACTGACTAAGTACTGGCGTCTGTACAACTTCAATGCGGGCATCGTCGTCATATCCACGTGTATGGACGTGTTGCTTCTTGGTTTATGGTGCGAGAATCGTCCCCAGAGCCTCCTTGGTTTTCTTTTTCGTTTCTCTTTGACTGAGACTATATATTCTTGGTGGCATCGCTAGCTATATCCAATTCGCTCCTGTCGCATAAATTATCAAGCTGGATGTCGAGCTCACCATGGCCGTTCCGGATGCCACCTCGGGTTTTGCCTGAGCCTCCGGATGAGATCTCTTAATTGATTGAATCAGAATAGACAAGACACAATGGAGAGCATACCCCAGGGCAGACGGTCAGTACACCCAGATGCACGTTGGCGACTGTAGGGGTTGTAACGATAGCGCCAGAAGCAAAACCTCGCCCCACCAAGCAATCGATTGGTGCAGATATCTTCTTCACCGTGAGGGCGCAGAAAAAGACTTTATGGAACGTTATCTGCATACACCTGTCTAGTGTATATCATTTTGGGACTTGTTCTGTGGTGGCATCTCCCAGCAAAAGCGATATTGCTTCTTCGTCATCGAGGTTCTTCTAAAGCGGGCCCATTTTCCCAATTGGATTTCAATGCAAAAATGATTTTCCAAAAAAATTCTGTATATGAGCCATTAATATATAAGCCTCTCCTTTCCCTAATCATTCCACATCACGAACCCTTCTGCCTTTCGGTATATATTTCCAATCATTGAAGAATTGGTGAGAAAGTGCGTTGGAAGACCGACGAAAAGAACTAATAAACAGGGCTGTCGATGTTGCCTTTGGGATGCCTGCTCAGATCATTATATGCCAGCATTACTGGCACAATGTCTCTACTACACAGACGCGGTGTCCATTTTGCGACAAGCGCCCGCATAGCCCTACTGTCACCTTACCAACTTCACCAACCAAATAGGTCTCCTTTTGAGTCTTTATGCCATGCAACCTCCAATCTTTCTTCTATATAGCCTTAAGATTGCTGAGGGCTCATGTCAGGGCCACTGAAATTTAAAAATTCGCGCCAGATGAAGGATAAATCTCATTCAAATTTACATACACCTCCTTGGTTCAACGGATTTTTCCGGAATGCTTGCCTAGTTCAGCTTGTGTGTCCATATAGCGAACCCATTTATTGATCATGATTCGCTCATTTCCTATTGGATTCATTCTTCCGTACCTAAAAGGCTAACAAGCCAAAGTGCAATAGAGTCGAAAACGTAGAAAACAACCTGATCTGCTAAATAGCGTACTTGAAGTTCCCTGGAGACTCCAGGCTAGTAGAATACTTTTCAGTAAAACATATCTTTAATTCGGCGGCAACCTGACATGGAAAAGTAATTCCAGCAAGAAAGATTCCTTTGGTACCTGATACATTTTTCCAAAATTCCAACACGTGATTGTAGGGCTTCCATGCTATTTGGGTATAGGACAAGGATTCAGGCAAGTTGATGTTTTTCACTGCTCAGTCGTCTCCGGAAATCGCAGTAATCTCGGGACGTCATCAACTCCATCGGCTATTGCAGAGAAATATCCAAGTCACTTGTAAAAAAAGGGGCCTCAAAGAAAAGGAATTGCGGGATTCTTCCCGCATACTCCCAATCTAAGATAGCCCTGATCTTTAATGTGGGCGAGTGCAAAATGACATTAGGCTGAGACAAATCATTGGGGCAGAAGACATACGTCTGGCTATCAGCAGTATGCTGAAACCAGACTTCATTTTTAGTACATTCAACCACGCGGCTAAGAGGAACTACTATTCCGGAGTGTCCGCCAGTTTTGTTTGATTTGATCTCGCGAAGGGCATCTAGGTGTTGGGCGAGTTCGCGCCGCACAACTCCCTTCTAATCGTCCTCGAGCTCAGACATAGAAGAGCCCTCGATGTATTCAGTGACCACGAAATAAGCGCCGTCGAGTTCGAATGCGCCATACACAATTGGAACTGGGTTATTGCTGACGCGACAGATGAACCGTAGGCTCTCAGCTTCATTCTCGAGCCTTTCTCTATTGAGTCGTGGGATGTGGGTTGCTCCCTTTCTGCGTGGTTATGTATTCGCTGGGCCGTAAAGTTCGTTTGCTGAAACAGTCGCCTCTGCGATAGTAGGCACTCTCAGCAATTGCCACACTCCAGTCGTCACCGATGGGGTGAATGCATCCTGAGACAATGATTGATTCGGTTGGTTGAGGTCAGACATCTCATGGATTCTGGAAGGTCGTGCGATTGGGGTAATTAAGAAAGTCCAGCGTGCAAGACCAGCGTGGGATTGGTGCCCAAAGAGAATGGACTTTAAATTGGTCAAAAGAACAGCCAAAAGAAGGACAATGTCAAGGGTTGCCACATCGTGGGAAACAAGTGAAGCAGATGTTTTGGGCTTCTTTTTCTTTCCGATGTACTGACTTAATGCCATTAGTTTGGGGATTACAGAGCGTGGATGTGTTACTCGGTTCATTATTGAGGATCTATATCGCCGTTTTTGTTATCGAACGAAGATGGCATTTTTCAGCATGATGATGCCCCAACCCACACTGCATATATTGTGCGCGAGGCTCTCGAAGAGATGCGAATCGAGGTTATGGATTGGCCGTCTCATTCGCCAGATCTCAATCCAATTGAAAACCTCTGGGCATTGTTAAAGCCAATATTATAAGGTTCGCCCTGATTTAATGTATATGCGGAATCACGACGAAACCAAGGCTATTTTGATAGAAACAGCACAAGAGGCATAGCAGCAGTTGGAATTAAAGCATTTGGAGCATCTCTCAGAGGGTATGCCACATCGTGATGAAGCTATACAGGGTTGGTATACACCTTATTAGGCAAATTAATTATTTTTTTTGACAGGCAGAGTATTGTATAATATAGGGGGTGTGGGGCGGGTGTCAAAAGATATGAACTAAAAATGCTGTGGGTCCGACTTGAGGGACGGCTACGAGTTACCAAAAATACCAACCAAAAGGGGTGTGTGTTGGGCAACTCCAGGGTAGGCGAAGTGGGGTTTGTGCTCATACTGGCTTAGTACCTCTCCTACATTCGTCCACGAAGTTTCTACTCATAGTGGTTTTTGTGTATTACAGTACAAGAATTTGATAGCCCTTGCAGTCTCATTCGAACTTTGCCATAAAAGAATGTTGATGGGGCGCGAGATCCAGGTCGGCCGTTCTTCCAGCGAGGTTCTTCATTCGTGTCGTTGAGAATCACCGCAACCTTAATCAATACTCTTGTTTAATTCGGTTCCTCTCAGGTAGGAAGAAAGACTGTCTCCTTGCGCTACCCGTTGTAGTAGTGGTACCAGCGATTTTATCTTGCACGCTTACTCTAACCAAAACAAAGTTTCGGGAAAGCGCGTCTGCTACCAAGTACCCCAGAGGATAGTTCTTCATGAAGAATGTTAATTACAGCCATACGTCATTATTAAATGAACAAGGCAACGACCCATATTAAGTCAAGGGGTGGAATAAATCCCAGTGACACAAAAGGAAACTGTTAGATAGACATCCGAATAAGGCTATTTTAAGAAAAAGCTGGGACATAAAGTCGCGATTCGTTTGACACAAGCATTACGTGACAAGGTACTGGAGCTTCGCTGATAATCCTGAGAGTTGATTGCGGAAACCAAAAACATTGAATACTTATTTGATGACAGGTTGTCTAATATTTGTGCTTCCAAAAATGGTACTTGATACATAATTCCCTAATACCATCATGCGCAAATAGAGGGAAATCGAGCTGTGCATACTGGTGGGTTTCTCTTTGACAGCATCAGTCATACGCGGTGATAGTAGCCTCGGGTTCTGCCGTATGTCTTGTAGGCAAGCACAACTGGCTACTAGAAGGGCGAACTATTGCAAGAAAATGATAAACAATGGTTTTCCCTTAATATTTGGGTAAAATATTCCATCTTTAAGGGTCTCAGCTCGCTGCCGATAGCATAGTTCCTCTTCTTCTCTCATCCGCTTTTTGAATTTGTCTAATCGAGCACATCCCAGCTCCTGCGACTTGTTCTATCCTCGAGTTTCTCACATAGTTTATTTTGCCTGTAGTCTCAGTATTAACTCGGGGACAATGAATTGGTGAGTTACTTCACGAATCGGTGGAATTCCTTGCTTCTGAATACCCTCGATATCTGACAAGACCCTGCCCTCTACGTGGACCTAACCAGGTATCAAGTTCGGCGTGGTTTAAAAGGGATACTGGGAAAGAAAGCTAATGTCTTCGACCTCGACTGTGGGTGTTCATTGATCAAACTAAGTTTCTATCATTCTCAACTTGATATACTTCCCAACAAATCTTCCATATGATCTTGATGGTACTGAGATATCAATTGCAAGGGAGTCTCTTTTTGGGAATTTTCAACCGTGAGATCAGCTCCACTGAGGACTAGTAGTCGTATAATATCACGATTATTCTGTCGAGCCGCCCGGTGGAGAGGTGTGTTGCCATCCTTGTCGGCCTGAGACTCGGCGCCATTTCTCAGCAGCAACCGCACTATGTCCATATTCCCGTTGCTTACGCCAAGATGTAAGGCATTTTCTCCGGAGATGTTTGCTTCCTTGATTCCTGAACCTGGCCTAACCAACTGCGCAACAACTGAGATATGGTCTTCCCGGACTGCGAGAAGAAGGGCAGACCATCCATCTTTATCGGCTAGGAAGGGGTTTGTCCCTTTCTTCAGAAGAAACTTGACCATAGGGTCATTGCCGTCTTCCGCTGCAAAATGGAGAGCAGTTCGGCCGTGATGATTCCGGATATTGACACAAGTGCCCTTATCGACAAGGGATTTAACTATGTCCATTTCTCCCCAGCAAACAGCTGACATAAGGGCAGTTATCCCAGTATCATCTTGGGCACCAAGAAAGGGAGGGTACTTTGAGATAAGCCATTCGGCGATATTCTGGTTCCCTTGGGCTACTGCGACGTGAAGAAGTGAAAGATCTTTATGTCGGACAGAAAGATCAATAAAGGGCTGGCGCGTTAGGGACAGGGACAGGCCATCTTTCCCATCAAGCAAGGCTTTCATGAGCTTGTATCCTTCAAGCTTGGACCGGAGCAGGTCATGATTACTCTTGCTTGTACGACTAAGCGCCATGAGACTTTGTTGGTTCAAATTTGTCGCAATGAGGAGGCGCATCTCATTTGGTAAACGATCCATAGTAGCCCGGGGAAGTGAAAGGCACAGGGCAGGCTAAATTGGGGTGAAAGAGTTCAGCCTTCGGGTCATTGGCCGAAAAGAGGACCGAAGTTTATATTCTGCGCACACTTGATATCACATGACCAACAATAGAATTTTTGTACAGGGGACGTTGTGGGGCCCTAGAAGTGGGATGGATTGCTATATGTGCGTTTACTATACTCTTGCTGACCATGCTGACTACGAAGAGCGAAGACTGCTTGAGTTAAACGCAAGACAATAACATAATAGGCTAGGCCACGCCATCATTAATGTTGTGCGTTTGAAATGGACCAGACTAATTTAGTGGTGTGATCAAAGAGATTAATACTGTAGTGCCTACGACGCCTTTGGTGGAACGAGCTTCAAGAAATGCAGTAATCAGTACCCCGTTATCTAAGCTCTGGGCTCTGGCGATATATTACCTAGGTTTCGTGGGATGGCTGCTTTACGAATATTAATTGATGCCCCGAAGTCGGACCACACGCCTACTACCATTAGGTATATACAGATGTGGTTTCTGAAGCAAATAATGTTCTTGAAGTGTTTGTTCAAGTCTCGTTTTATGGTTGTTGTCTACCTACTGATGGCTTGTATACTAATGTTTGGAAGTCTACCCATCGAAATAGCTTTTTACCAGTAGCACAAACCGCATTAATCGTTTATTGATGATAGCTATTGTAAGAGTAAAACACTTAGGTTACTTGATCCGAGGAGTTGAAGTAGACACTAACCACGAGATACCGAATTCTATACGTAGTTCGAGATTCTCAAAGTTGACTACGTTTTATCGAATAAGCGTCCACTATGGTCGGACTCAATACGGGTAGCAATTTCAAATTTATTATTAGCAATTTTGGCTATTGTATTTAGATGACACAGAGGGGATATATTTGGCTTGATCGATATTATGCTGAATTGTACTAGCTAAGAGTCCGAACATTGATACAAGCATGCAAGGCGGGCGTCGTCATCAATACAAGAAGAGGCCATCTTCGTAGACGTGGGAGGCGGCACCTAAGTAGGAGAAAAGATATTCCCTATCCGATGATAACAACTTGCATCACATGGGGCCCTGTTGCTGATATCGGGTCAACCATTCTTTAATACTTTTCTTACCAACCAATATCTGCCCTTCTGCCGATTCTCCTGTGCATTTAATAGGTTAAACAACGTTGCACCTGTGGCTAAACATGCTGGATCTTCCACGACAATCACAACTATCCTGGCACCAAGAACGACTTCGCGAAGAGCTTCAGGAACGCCGACTTGCACAAATTAGGCCAAACTAAGCGAGACTTCTGATGTTCTCTTCTCAGTCATACGGGCCCAGCGCGATGGTTTTGTGTTTCGGCCATTAGTTCTTCTCTCTGGCCTCGATGTCGCTCCCGTTTATTTATACATGCTGGCACAGTACACTTCGCGATGGTGCTTTTTCAAAACGACTGCATTGATCTGCAATTCGCCTCACTGAAGCTCCGTATGTGAAGTGGTCAACTCAAGCAAGGATCGGACAGTCGCTGAAGTGGCTCGCCGTCACAAAATCGCTCAAAAGACATTGCAGCGAGTAAGCCGCTTTCTCCGACGAGTCTGGCCCATTTTCCTTAGCCCGCGATATACGTCCTGCGGAGTGAAGAAAATATTTCTTGTGGCACAATTGCTGGCCTTGAACCCGAGCCCACGACGATCTATTACTGCTAATTCGCCCTATCTACTTATTGATTTTGATTTTTTTTTTTCAATTCGTCTCACTTTTTTTTTCACCTTTTGATACCTATATGACCTTTTTTGTTTTTTTCTATCAGTCTATTTCTCATCCCACCTTTGTTATACACCGCTAGTTCTAGCGGCTGTTCTGGAGCAAAGCCTCAGTCGTGATGAATTCACATTTTACGATGGCAGCCAAGTCATTGCAGACGTGGCGCCTAGGGGACTTGAAGCATTTCAGAAATTGGATGACAAACAGAAGACCTATCTTCGCGAACGTGTCATCGGCAAGATCGAGTAGGAAAGCTCTACCTGTCGGAAGACTGCCATTGTTGCCGGGCACGCTATGCTCTGGGCTATGGATGACGCAAATGGTGAATGGATCTGCACACCAGCTGATCTAAAAGCCTACACACATATTCTGTATTTGAATATTCCACCCGAAATCATTGGGGAATATCGGATGAATGATCAGAGAAAAACCCGCCCGGTCGTATCCATCGCCCACCTGGAAACATGGCAACACACCGAGAAGACTCAACTACGTCGTCTTTGCCGATCCCACGATATAATTTTCAGCACGATTTCTCCTTCCCAGGATGTATTGGGCGACATCATCCATCTTCTTCTAGACTTCCATCGTCATACGGAAGGCCGGAATACCAAATTGGCCGAGCAGCAGATGGACAAGATTATAACTGCTGGCTCTGAGGCGCCAGAGACCGTGTTGGTCTTTGACGCCTACAAAACATTAGCATCGCAAGACAGTGGTGAATTGTTCTGGAAACAGGTGCCCCCACCGTCTGTTGGGAAAGGCGAAAGTTCCCCATTGAAAAAGTTGTTCAGCAGTCCTTTGCAATATTCATAAACTGCTTTTCGCCAAGCCACCATTTTTTACGAAGAAGCAATCCATGACGCCAAGGCATATGAGATATGTTGCGAAAAGGTAGCATCCATGATCGAAATGCATCCCGAGTTATTGCATGCATCTCTTGCGTTTAATAACAGGTTAGATACATGTTCGCGCCCTTGTGCTTACCTATGGGCTACGTGGGGTCTGGGAAAAGGTCAAAGTGCTTAGCGGGGGACGGCTGTCAGTTGGCCTTATTATGACTCCATATCTGAAAGCCACATTAGGAATAGGTCTGCGCGACCGTTGCAACTGTTATGTTTGGGCATTTAGGGATAGTCCATTGGATCTGGGTATGCTGAAGGCTGCAAACGAAGCTGTTGTCGTCACGGGCGAAGAGTCAACAAGAATTATCAGCATGGAGGACGCTCTGGCAAAAAGTATCGGAACAGACGGGGTCCGGCCATGTCAGGTTGTTCTTCCCTCCCATGTAACCCCTCGCCTTGACGTATCTCGGCTACTTTTGATCTACTTGGCTGATCGGTTCTTGTTCGATTCCATTTTTGTCCGACGTAAAAACCTTCATGTTGCCCATACCACCGACCACTATGCAGCCAAATTGCTAATGATGCCAATGCGTGACGCGACTATTTCTGGCCCCGCACTACGAGATGCTCATCGCCGAGTTGGATGGTATCTTGCAACATAGTTATGCCCTTATATTCTGGGGGTTGAGACATGCCCAATTGATCATGTCCAAAGTCATCAGACGGATAGTTACCGGATCTCTCATGAAAAGGAAATTTTGATCCTACCCCTGATGCGTAGTGGTGAACCGATGGCTCTTCGCGTTAATGATGCCATGCCCCTTGCCATGCTGCTTCACGCGACAAATCCAAGTGATATTCAACCCAAGCACATTTTCAATTGCAATACGATTTTGCTCGTGGATTCGGTGGTGAGCAGTGGCAAACTAATACTGCATTTTGTGCGCCATATTCGACATATCTATGCCATTATTCGCATCGTTGTAATTACAGGTGTAATCTAAGAAAGATCTGTTTCTACGAGCAGGATTTCTCAGGAGCTCTGCCGCTTTCGACATCTGTCTTTTATCGAATAACCAATTCACTAGGAGAGGAAACACGGATACTAGCAATAGGTCAAGAATTACTAACTTAACCGAGCTTGAAGGGTCCTGATGTGTTGGCGAATACATTTTTTGCACGGCAGGTAGCTGCTGCAGTGAAAAGACCACGATTATATCTGTTCACTAGAGAAGACGGACGCGTTGAAATGACACCTCAGGTATGTAGTTTTTAAACACATAGCATGCCCTTGTATCAGAGGAAATCATAGCATCGCCAAGTGAAAACATTTCTGAGTATTTCTGTTTCTTCGGATTTGGAAGGAAGTCGTGGCATGAAACCTACGAGCTAAACTAGACAAAATATGGTTGAATGTATGGCTTATTTAAGTGGCTCACATCCTGCGACACGATCAATGACAATGCACTTTAAACCGTGCAAGCTTTGACATGACAACGGGTTTTCTGAGCTCGAATAGAAATACTGAAGTATAGCACCGGCTCTGGATCGGTCATACACTTTATGAGTCTCCTGTCTCCATAGCATTCAATATAAGGAATAAGTAAAAATAAAGTATTAACCGAATTTGTAGCACCGTGCGCAAGAGACACACACCAATTGGGATAACCAAGTGTCGACATCAGGCGATTGCGATTTCTTCGCCCCACTACCCGCCCGGCATTCCGATTCGTAGCGGCACAGTCACCCCTCACAGAGCTCAAGCCGCCTTCCAGCTGCTTACGTTGTCAGCTAATCATTAGACGCCTTCTTCAGGTGGCACAGTCACTCTCCAGTAGTGAGAAATTTCATGGAAATCATGGTCATTGACCATCACATAGCTTGCGATCGCTGCTTGTGTGATTTATGTGCATGAATACGGGGTCCATATTTGTCACCGCTATTGTAAGCCAATGAAGCACTATGCCCTAGGACTTCTTACAATGCTGGTCCTAATAAGAGGCGCAAATCTGGACATGAGTTACCTCGTGATCTTGGGTGGGTTGCTCTTAGCAGTGCGCTTCTCACTCTTCATAATGCCTTACCTCTCCCATGTATTGTGAGCATTGCCCAGGTTGAGTCGAGGGTGAGGATAGTCCTGCGGTCTGGCTCCTGGATTAGGTATACTTCCGGACAGGCGGAGAGGGGCTTTGTCGTGGTCTTCATGTTTTAGTTCATAAGCTGTTGCTTCTCAATCCACTGATCATGCCGCACCTGCGCGAATATATGGTCGAGCCTTTCGTGGGCTGCACTCGTACGCGCTCACGATCTCCCCACCGAGCCCGACCTCAACAGTGGCATGGGTCTCCTTTGTTCGGTCTTCGGGACATACTTCATTTACAAAGTCAAATCAGTTTGCTTAAAGAGATTGCTTGATTTACGCCATATCGGGTCCAACAGGTTCTCCTTTTATCTATAATTGGGATCTACGGCAGATGGCGCAGCTACAGTGCAGCTGGCGTAGTTACGACGCAGCTCGCGGCGCTACCAGAGTTCGAAGTGCCACAGCAAGCCTGCGATAATGGGACGAGCGAATTTTTATTTAATAGGAAGAGGCTCCTGAGTGAGATTTCCCCAGTAACATGCCAGAACAACCATGGCTGGGAATTGGTGGACGATTGAAGAGACAATTATTGCCCTCCATCTTGCTATGAGAGGGTACCGGGACTATCAAATCGCAAGTATCTTGACCCGTCATCAAGCGATGATACGAGGGATTTTCCTGGGGTCTTACCTGCAAGTCTCCGTACAACCACCAGAATGCACACGTACACCTGCAGCAGTTTGTGGGAGGTTAAAACTCGTTCAGGATCAAAGACCTACTCTCCGAGGCGCCCAACGTGGTGGCTGGAACCCAGAAGGCATTCAACAGTATATTTCTGAATTCCAGTACGATGAACGAATTGTTGATACCGTGCTACGTTCTATCGTCTCTGGGAATCATTGGTAATGTCTAACTAAATATGCTACCTAGCTTAGTAGGCTAACAAAAGCTAGATCAATAATTCATATTCTCGATCATAGTCTGGAGTATGGCCCACGACGCGATGGGAGAAGACAATGAAGATCTTTTATCGGTGAGTTGGTTCCGACTTGAGTCTTGGTTAAAGACGATTGTGTCCTAACGAGTACAAACTAGGGTGGGGTATATACTTGAAGAATCGTGTATGTACAAGCCAACTGGTATAGGATTTGATCGATATATAGGTCTTCTCAAATATCTAGTATTTCCTTCCTGTCTTGGACATTCTTGTTCACTAAAAATTCAAGGGGAATAGAACAGATATGATAAAATATTGGATTTGCAGAACTCTTTTTTGAAGCTCTTTCTATATTAGCACTATAATAATAGTTCTGTTGCACATAAGGCGGTTAATATATCTCTATCATTAATATCAAAAAGAACCAAATCTTTGTTGTTGAGATAGACAATCATATTTACTAATTTGGGGTGATCAGCTCGCTTGTGGATTACGTTATACGAATCAGCGATGTCAACCCCTCTGGAAGCGCCTCTGGTTTTCAACCCACATCGTCCAACCCAGTCAGCCAACCCAACTAGCCCACAGCAAGTGCTTCAGAAAGATTCATTTGAGAGTGTGGTCATTTGATTCTTTACGGTCCTCGGAATCGATGAACAGAAAAAGCTCTTGTGTGACACTGGAAAGAAAATTAGACTGGGATTCCTCTAAGTTCTTCGGCTCCGGTCCCCTTTCCTCATTTAATCTGATGGGAACTTTCCATCCTCATGGCATCCCGTTCAGGTTATACCGATGCTTTCAGGTTCTCACATATCTGCTGTATTTATCATCAGGAGAGGCCGTCAAGCTTCCTAAGGAACCCCCTAATGATTCCGAAGTCTTCCAGATGATCATGACTGTCTCAATCTCTCTTGACACCAGCACTGCGGACATTGAAAATTATACTTATTATGCCAACGTCTGACGGCATTCTCCCACATTTCAGCTTTGAGACCCATTTCCAAATGTCTGTGTTTGTGGTCGTTCCAGTACTGTATTCGTCGTGTGCGATACCTTAGGCAGTCGCAGCAAATGCCAATGTTTGTTTCAAGTTGACCGGAATCATCACGAGGTGCTATTCGTCTGAGGAGGGAAAATATATCAACGCAAGTTGATGGTGGAAGAAACCTGTGCTTGGCTCCTGATGGAATTCGAATTCGGAGAAGCAATGAAACTTGTAACAGGTGCTTACAAGTCAAGGCAAGGCACATTCGGTCCAGGGGTTCACATTTGTCGAAGATATCAAGGATTAGTTCGTGAGGTAAGCCAACTAGGTCGCAAGTGGTTTGTGGTTCTGATATGAGAACCTGGGGCGGATTAGACAGGGAAGAAATCTCAAATATTTGAATGGTCCAAAAGTGCTCACGTTGGATGGCCGCCTAAAATGGCGTCGACAAGAATGCCGGGTTTTAGGTAATGCTGACACCAAGCGTTGTGGCAAATCGGCAAGATTCTTTGAAGCCCAGGGTTTTTGGTTTGATGTACGAAGACAAAAGTCTTACAGAAAATGTCAACTGCCACAAATTTTCAATCCAAGGGGAGTCAACAATGCGTTCCCGACTGCGTTGCTGGGGCAACCCTTTAGCGAACTCCTATAGGAAAGTGCAAGCCTACTACTATTGTAACCGTGCCATCAGTAAAGGGAACATTGAATCCGTGGTGTCTGGCCAGCCAATAGAAATGCTGCCAGCGAACCGACCGATCCATGTGGGTTAATCTACTGGATACTCCTGGTCCGTCTTGGATTTCGTCCTTCTTTCGTGGTACGCGGCGCCGATGGTCGATCATTTCAAACCCGTACTGGAGGCTAAAGCGCCACAAATCGTAAAGCTCACGGCGAAGCATTTGCTGCCGATATGAAATATTCATAGGTACAGCGGTGTTATATTGGTCGCACACGCCTATATCGATAGTGATCTTATGCTCGGGGTCAGGAACAAGAAGGTTCTGCATTACGCATCGATCAACCTCCAGGTAATGAATATCTTTAAAAAAATGTTTTGTGGGTGGGAATGGGGTAGTCAATATTTTTCAACTGCTCCCAAATATCGGTGCGCTGCTGAGGATCTTGAATCTTTCGAAACAGGACGCCTTCTTGCATTTTGTGGTCCAAGAATTTCAGATCTTGCTCAGAGACCTTCGGCGCACGGGACATCAGCATGCGGACTGTAACCGCATCTACTTGAGGCAAAAGGCCGCTTCCTCCCATCAGATCGAGGAATATTTGTCGAATGGGTTGCAAATAACATCGGCTGGATGAGTGTTCCAAGTCAGTTTTAGCGGATGCACAAGATTGTGGGAGAGATGTGAAGCACGAGTCACTCCTCATCGCACCACATTGCCTTCAACTTATGTAACGCGCCGATTCACATATCTGCTCAAACGCCCTCTTATCGGGGGAAGCGCGTCGAAGGCCTGGGAAAACCTTGGATGTTTGAGAAATGCTCGCAAGTATCCTCTTTTCTTTGCTCCTGGAACACTTTCGAGTGCTGACCACCATTGGTTTTCCGCAATTTTGTTCCGGGGCCCACTGAGGAATCCTTGATAATATCGAATCTTTTGATAGATTAAGCCGTCTGGGGGCGGCGAGCATCGCGATGAAATGACAGACGGAAAATACTTAAGTGATTCTGGACCGGATATTGGAAATGGAGGATAAGATGACCCAACATTTTGACATTTTGCGGAAGACCCAGGAGTCTCAGCGACATCAAGTCGAATCTTAAGGACAGATGCTGAAGGCACAGACTAAACAGGTGGAGCATTTACTACCAACGTTACTTAGCGAGCAAGCTCGAGGCAAGATGTGGATTGGTGGTTACTTTCCGCCTGCTCGGTATCTCTTGAAGGGCCAAGTACCAGCCAAGTCCACCGAGATGTCAGACGATCATTCTACTTTCTATGGACAACAATCAGCGTTGGCTCGGGATGTCAGCTTTGATGACTCGTCGAAGAGTGACAACGACGGAGAGCTTTCGATCCCCGTAGAAAATACGACAGCGGCGCACAAACTTTTGATATGGACTTCCATTAAGGCACTGCTTCATCCTCACTATTACGACGAGAACTACGTCATGAGATTGAAGGAAGAACGTGGTTTGATCAGTGTCGACGGACAATGCGAGAACACATCCAGTGCTGATGACACACAACTACAGTCGTCGCCATTGACCCACGATGGCGTCAGCGTCAGCTTTGACGAGTCTCGAATTAAGTGAGAATCAAGAGTCCAGAGTAGCCTGTTGCCGCAAGACTCGGATGCCGGAATCGACATGTTTGGCTGCCTGAATCTGGATGGCAGGACAGCGCGGCGGTACCATCAGAACTATTTGGATAGCATGCACAAACTTCCTTTCCTCGATCAAATCACTCTGGATAAGAAGGTAGACATGTTCATCCGACACTTCTGCCATTTGGATACCTCGCCAGTGGAGCGACATAGAACACCCTGCCGCGACAACCCTCGTCGTGCAAAGCAGAAGCGTTCCATCGAGGAGACAGGGGACCCGCAGATACTGCCTCGGGCACTTCTACACCTCCCGTTGGACGGAACATCGACAATGTCATCGTCTTACTGGTCCTTGCACTTGGCTCGATCTGCAAAACGAAATCACCACTTCCTGGCCCAGTCATGGATCATAAAATTGACTATGGCCAACAACGCATCCCTAGTCGCCTTCCAAGTCTCCAATCTGTATCTTTCAATGGGCCCTACGCACCTAATAGCGTCATCTCACCAGCCAATTTGGATTCAGCCATGCTTATAAACCAGTCAGTTTGCCCTCGTCCTCCTCCAACCATGAGTCAATATTACCCATCTTCGACTCTTGAAATTGGGACTCTGAAGCCGTTTTTTAAACCGTCGTCCATTCCCACCCGCAATGAGTATGTACATGTGAAGGATCTTCAAGTCATCCCCGGACTCGCTTTGTATGGATTTGCCGCAGGAATTCTGGGTCATCTCCAGGGCGGTATCGATTTGGAACATGTTCAGGAGGCCTTGCTCGCAGGTCTTTACGCCGGTCAACTAGTGCATCCCTTCCAAAGCCATGGCTGGATCTGTCAAGCTGCAAGGGCGTGCCAGGTACTTGTCCGTCAGAGGCGTTACGAGAGATTGGAGGAAGGGCCAACACTGGATCTTTACAGGTTCGCCTACTGGACATGCCTGCAGCTGGAGAGTGATCTTCTTGCGGAACTGGATTTTCCTGCAAACGGTATTTCTCGGTTCGAAGGGAGTATAGGTCTTCCAAAGGGCACGATTCAATATGGTACTTCCTGATGATCTCTCTTCACCAAATACCATGATGATGTGCTTCTATTCGGCACAGATTCACCTGCGAAAGCTTCTTAACCGCGTCTACATGGACCTGTACAATGCCCAGAAGCAGGGCCAAATGCGGTGGTTATCCGTAGGATCGAAAATCGAAGCGGAGGGCCCGGCACGATCCACTGAGGTGTGCACGGAGAGCATCGCAAAGAAACAAACCATCGATACTGGGAAATACCGTGTTGAACGAGGAAACCCCAAGCCATCATTGAAAATTTGAAAACACCGATCAGGCCATTATGAGAGCGGTCAGATTTATGGATGGCACGTTTAAACATCCCAAATAAACATGAATGGGCAAAAGCGGGCAACGCGGGCAAAACTGGTGGAAAAGGTGACTTGCTCGGAGGCGGTGAGGAATGGGGAACGTCGAACAAATTCCTTGCCAAGAAAAGAATTTGTCAATTGGATAAGCCTATAGTGCCTATGATTTCCAGCGCCCACACGCTGAATTGAACGGGATGGCAGAGTTGGTGCTTAGAGTCGCTCGCCCTACAGAAGTCACCAGATGCCGAATTAGAACCTTCTCACTGGAAAATTGGAAAATTTGGCTCCAAAATCTTTTTATGGGTGAAAGAAGCGATGACCCGTGAAAATCGATACTGGGAAGTAGATGTGATGCCAATCCTTGGCACGGCGCATCGATACTCCTTTGTGCCTGATAAAATAAAATAAAATAAAATAAAATAAAAACCGCAGTTCGCAGCCTAGGAAACTTGAGAAGATGACTTTGGATAGCTAGGCGTACTTTATAAGAATGTCTCCAACATGGCAGTCCACCCGGACTCTCATTACGAACTCCATCTAACCAAAGGCAGATCCAATTGAAATGGTCGATTGGTCTGTAGATAGAAAGAACTGAAACCCAATTCATTACATCATAGCCCAAAAGCTAGGTAGAGGGTCAGAGCATCGTTTGCAAGACACCTTTTGAATAAGTGACCGTACTGTAGACCAAAATCAAGTGCATCACATAAAGACCGGGTCGCCAGGTGTCGACTATTCCTATTCTCTACAATGGGCGAAGCAAGTAAAAGGTGGCGCCAAGAGAATTGCTTCCGGCGAGCCAGGTAAATTCGAGGGCGAGTGGTGACGGACTGTGAAACGTTTCGGTCAGAGCGTGTATGCTCGGGACCAGAGCCAGCACGCCCAACGAAAACACAGTGGTACGGGAACCTGGCACGAACCACCGAGGCGTCCGAGTCTAAAACGAGGAAAGCCACCAAATTTCCGACTGCAACAAGAGTAAAAGCAAAAAGGTATCCGAGCTGGACGGAGGGCTGCGTGCGAAACTGCAAAGCCACGGAGGGGATTGTGGCCGTGTAAATCAGGACCAATGTTCCCGCAAACTCCAGCTTCTGCCAATCTGCTGCGTCCTCTCCGTGAAAAGCGGACAAGGTACGGTAGATGAGACTAGATAGGCAGGCGAGTAGGATGCCTCCGTTGAAGGAAATCACGGACAGGGAATTGATGATCAGTCCGGGAGACGGCGGAAAGTGAAAGAGAAGGAAGTGAAGCAGAAAGAGAGAGAAAGTAGACCAGTCCAAATAACTTGATGATTGCGATGACCACATAGTCGCGAAGATTTTGGGCCTCGGGAGTAGCCATTGCAACCAAGTCGTTGAGATTCTGCACTGGCCATGTTTTGGCAACCTATCTTTATATATTTGGGTTTTAGGAAATTGCGAGGCCGGATGTACAAGATGGCTGATTTAGAGCAACTAGTCCTTGAGCCTTTAGAAAAAGAATGCAATTCGTTTAATATTCACACTAGTCTTCATATAATGAAAGCGGTAAGTAAATCGTATCCCCACACAATAAACTGGTTTCGCAAAAACCGCAGAATCTAGCGGATGATGACCTGCGCAGATCAACCACCCTTCATCTAGTCTTGGTAGTATTGACTTTATTCCACTGACGGCGGTTATTGCTGGCGATGCGGATCCAACAGACTGTATGAGTAAATATCATGTCCTCCCTTTGGGGAAGAACGCATCTTGGGAGTTGTCGAGAACTCCACCATGGACGAAATCGAAGACATCGTGCGGCGGATTGGCCGACAGCAGGGCGAAAATGCGTACTACCGTAGCTGTTACGTTCTTCTCAAACAGCTGCAGGACGCGGTTGGAAAAGCCGCCGAAGATTTGCTCCGTCTTCACCAGTCCGGTGCTTTTTTATCTTTCGACGACTTTCATCCCGTCTCCTAAATCGCCGACGACCTGCGCAACTCTGTTCACGACTTGATGTGCCAGGAGCGCAAAGCCCAGTTGGCCTGGGAGGAGTTTTGCTAGCCTAGGTACACACACACACACACACAATTCATTAACGCCCGGCGGCTAAGCCGAAAGGGCAACTATCACTGATCTATCAATACAAGTCCTAATGTGCATATGCCGTATCTCCTTCGAGCTCATACATAGAACCTTTCAGTATATGTCCTCTCAGCTGTCAATATCGTAGGATTCCTTGTGGGTTAGTGATTTTGTTGGTAGACTGTCTTGAAGGCGCTTCTTCAAGTGTTCAACATCCTATCCTCGGCAGTTGAAGCGCGTCTACCGTCTGTCACAAGGTGTTGGAGGTTGGCAAGGAGGGGTATTTTGTCCGTTTGTCGGCAAGGTTAAGTGGTATCAAGTCGGCCCGTAGCGATCGCAAATCGTACCGCGGCTCGCACTGCTTCCAAATTGGGCGTCCAGTTCTGATCATCGGAGGGCGACTTCCCACCCAAGAAGAAAGACATGTTACTTCGGTGGGTGTGAGTACATTGCAGCATTTCCGTCCGGTGTGCGGTCCACTTCCGACATCGAAATAGAAAGTGGTCCACCGTCTCTCTTGCTTGTCCACATGCACATTGATCTGTCTCGGCGGCATTGATTCGAAAGAGATATCCATTGAGTCTAGCCATGCCCGTGCGGAGCTGGGCCAGCACGCTCGCTTCTTTCCACGATAATCGGTCGCACAGCTGTCGCGTGTGTTTCCCTGGAAGTGCTGTATCCACTTGTCGGGAATGTCTCCCTATATTCTCGGGTAGCTCACTGCTAGGGACTGCTTGGGATCGCGCAATCTTCAGAGTTGTCGATTTCATCCTGGGGACCTGTCCTTGCGGGATAGCATCTTCTTGCGTCGCGGCTCTAGCCTGTTCTTTCGCCAGCCCTAGTAGTTTGTTGTCCTCGCTAGTGGGGATCCACCGGACGCTAATCTGATTGCCATTCCTCCGCAGTCTTCTCATCAGCTTGTAGATTTGACAGACAAATCCCTGTCCCGACTGCTGTCGAGGGTTCTTCAGCGTGAGAGCCGCCGCTTTGTTACTTGTGAGCAGCGTAACCTGGTAACCTTTCTGTCCCACCAGCGTGTTTAATGTATGCGCCATTGCTGCTAGCTCCGCGGAGAATGGATTTTGCTCTTTTCTTGCGCCCAACGTGACGGAAAAGGCCTTTAGTTTCACTTTTCGATAGCGAGGTGGTTGCTTCTCGATCGCCCCCCCAAATCCGACCAGCTCATTCCGCGCCGAGCTGCTAAGTGCGATTTGCATTAACCCGCCTGGCATAGTCGATGTCTCGGGACTGGCCTCATCATCAGTTTGCACGCGGGCTTCCCATGGTGCCAGTGTAAACGGATTGATGGTTTCCAGCGATTCCATCTCGATGTTTTTCAGCGCGTCTGCTACTTGGTATAGTGGTGAGCGGTGGTATCTTCTGAATTTCCTGATCCGATCCGTGTTTCTGCGGAGAGGATTGGTTCCCGGTAGCGTGTGGAGGTCCGTCCACATCTTCACGGCCCGTCTCCAGAATCGATGCTGTGCAGTGGCAATATAGGCCTCGGCCTCTGCTACGCTGGTCGCGACTGTGAGGAATGTCCCCACGATTGCTTGCGCTCCTACCCTTTGCACTCGATTGATCGGTCCGACGTTTTGATTCTTGAAAGCGTGCATCCAGACATTCGAGGCATAGTCCACCACTGGAGCTACCGTCGATGAGAACAGCTGTCGTGCTGTTGCTGGAGAGAGACCTCGGAGTCGTCGAAGCTCCATCGCTGCCTCCAGACCTTTGGAAGCTGCCTTCGCGATATGTTCCTTGTACTTCAGTCTCGTGTCCATCAGAACCCCCAGGATCTTGACCTTCTCTTTGGGTTCAACGGTTTGCCCTTTGATGATAAAAGGACCCTGTTCCACTTTATAGGTCTTGGGGGCGAAGTGTATGATGGCGGTTTTCTCCGCCTCAAAAGTTGCTCCACTCCTCCTTTCCCAGTCAAGCGCTTCATTGATGATTGTTTTAATACCTTCCCGGTTGCTTCGCGCGGTTGGCCCGGTCACCCATGCAGTAAAATCATCGACGAAAGCAATTGCTCCTCCCTGGCTGTCGATCTGCCTCTGTACGAGGTCTGCGTTAAAGAAGAGGAATAGGATCGGGGACAGGGGCGAGCCCTGCGGCAATCCAGCCTGCGGAAGGCTTCGAGCCGCAGATTCCTGCCCATTGATCTGGATGGTCGCCATCCTTTCCGAGCAGAATGCCTCGGTCCACCGGAGCAGCGTTTCTGGTATTCCCCGCGCCTTCATTCTCTGGAGTGGTCGTTCTTTGCAGACCCCGTTGTATGCTCCTTTCACATCGAAGCTAATCAAGCTCAACACCCGTCGGCCGCGCCACGCCGTGTAGATTTGCTCTTGCAGGAGCAGGAGTGCCTGCTCCGCGGACCGCTGCTTCCGGGCCCCGAAGTGGCTGGTCGGGAGCAGGCCGTGGGTCTCCACTGCGTGCGAGATCCTTTCTGCCACCACCGATTCCAAGATCTTGCCCAGTGTTGCGAGCAGTGAGATCGGCCTCCATGCCTTGGCAATGGTGTAGTCTTCCTTATTCGGTTTTCTCAGCGGAATGATCTTTGCGTGTCTCCACTGTTTCGGCAACGTGCCTTCCCCCAGCGACGCTTGGAAGAGATCGAGGACCCGGTGCTTGACCGTGGGCCAGGTCATCTTCCACACTATGGCCGGTAGGCCGTCCTCGCCTGGCGCCTTCCAAGACTTCGTTGCGAGCAACTTCCGCTCTACCTCTTCCATGGTGATGGCCGGCATCTCTACCGGCGCTCTTTGTGGTCTAGTTCCTTCATCGTCAATATTGTCCGGCAGGGGTGGGAAGAATTTGGTCAGAAGTTCTTCTGCTTATTCCTCATGATTGGTGGTAACTATTCCATCTGCTCTGAAGAGCTGCGGTACCTTCCCGAAGGCTGCATCTTCTCCTGACTTCAGGTATTTAGCAGCTTTCCAGATGTTATCGTTATCGGCCAGGAACTCGTTCCAGTGTTTCTTCTTCTGTTTCCGAATCGCATCGTGATACTCCTTCGCCGCACTTGCCGCCATGTCCTCCAAGTGTGGCACCTTTCGTCCGGCCCGTCGCTCCGACCGGGCATGGTTTCTCCAATACGTGTAGATCTGACGGAGTTGTGTCAGGTCCGCCGTCCACTATCGCTTTACGTGTGGTGACGGTTTAGCCCTTGGCGTCAAAGCACGCACCGCTTCCGACACCGCGGACATGAGTCGATCGGTCTTCTGCTGTACCGAGCCTTCCACCGGAGTGGTGGCCAGAGTCCTTGTAATTCTGGCATTGATCTCCTTCCACGGTGCATTCTTCAGAAGCAGTCGCTCTGTCTGCTTTAGTGCTGTCCAAGGAGCATCAAAGACGGTCTCGATGGTACGGTGGTCCGAGCCGTGCTCCGTTCCATATGCCGCGTATTTCACCACCGAGTCTGTCAAGTCTTCCGAGGCGAGAACGAGGTCGATTGTGGACTCGCAGTCCCCCGAATATCCTCCGCCGTGCCATGTCTTGGTACCTCGTTTAAGCAGGCTGCTGAGTCCAAACTCATTCATGAAGTCGATGATCGGATCCGCTTCGCCTTGCCTGGCCGTGGACACATCGTCTCCTCCCCATAGTTGATCATGGCGGTTGAAGTCTCCCACGATCATGATCTCCACCACCGTCCCCATATCTCGCCGTACCTTTGTGATTGCTTTGCGGAGGTGATGGCATATGTCGTTCAACGCAGAGGCATCCCCTCCCTCTACATAAACTGATGCTATAAAAATCCGTCGCTCAGGAAGCCGAATAACGGCCGCTGTTAGGTCCGGCGACTCGATCCGCACTTGCTCCGCTTCCACGTCCCTGTTGACCCACAGCATGCTCCGGATCGCCCATCTCCCTTCCCTCCATGTGGAGGGAACCATCTTTGTCCATTTGTGATGCCCCATCGGGGTGGTCAAGAGCCGGCCTTGAATCCTCCTCGCCTGGGGTTCCTGGATCGCTAGTGCCACTGCGTTTTGAGTATCTTTGTCGTTCATGAGGCTTTCATGCACTGCTCCCTGTTTCCTCACATTCAGTTGCATTACTCGGAGTGTTTTATTCATTGCGTGACGGGTAGAGCATCCGGCAGTTCTTGCTATACGATTCATGCGGGCCACAGCATGGAACGCACTTGGGAACCGTTTGCGCACAGTTACTGTGGCGATGACCTTCCGCGGCGCACTTTGCACATCTCTGGACATTCTTGCACTGGAAAGCCTTGTGGCCAATCTCCTGACAGTTGTAGCATTGCATCGGTCGTGGTCGATGCTCGAAGGCGCTGGTCACGCCGGACTCTCCCCCAGCGTGGAAAAACCCGTCGGCCAGCAGTCTCCGTGCGTCAGTACCTTTGGTCAGGTAAACGACTATTGACCCATATGTCTTTCCACTTTCCTTCCTGCTGAGCTATGCGATTTTCGCGACGGTGGCCTTATTCTCCTCGCTGAAGGCTGCTGCCGCTCCGGCCCGGATCTCATCTTTTTTATCCAGAACTGCGGCTTTATTAACGCTGTCAACTTTGATCGGGTACAGCTCATCCCGAAGCACCCTAGCTCCCGCGCCGATCTTGGCTTCCGCCACTTTCTTGACTAGCTGGTGCTCAGCTTCGTCACGACACGCTATTCTGATTCGGTTCGTATTCTTCGGATCCACGGTGACGGCGCGACAGCGCCAATGCACATGATCTTCTGTCGTTCGGATCTCTGTCTCGACTGCTGCCCGGATGGAGCCTGCAGCCATCCTCTCGTTTTCGTTTTCTACCATTTTGGAGGTGTCGATTGTGCAATAGAGCGTGTCGGTGAACGTCGTTGGTGTTGTGTTTGATGTCGAGAGACTCCGTATATTGCTCGGGTGACTGAGCGGGGGAGTGCGGGCGACATCTGCGTAAGACGGGGAACCCGTGAGAGCGGGAGCGCTGATTTCCTTACGTAAGGATTGAATTTCGCGGAGGATTTCATCGTGGCCGTTCTGAGCGTATGCCCCAGAGTGGCATTGCGATGTCGGGGGCCTATCTGTTAGGTTCTGTAGCTCGTGTCGGGCCTCGGCGAGGGCAGCACCAAACTCTGCTTTAGCATTTTGTAGCTCTTCCTTGTGTAGTTCATCTCGGAGTCTGATTTCTCTCCTGAGTTTGGCGATCTCTTTCACTAAATTGCTGACATCGAGGTCGTCGCTCTCGGTCGCGGAGTCGTCCGAAGTTGCCACGTCAGGCTGAGATTCGGGTTCAATTCTCTTCTTTTGCTGGGGTCGCGTCTTCCTCTGTTCGTTGTCGATCTCTTGTTCTCGAGTATAGTTTCTTGGTGGTCTAGTGGTGCGTTTCGGTCTCGACAGTCGTGGTGGCGAATCTTCGCGTTCGTCGCGGTCGGGCGGTTCAGGGGTTCGCATCGCGGCCCGTCCCGCCATTACTCTCCTCTCAATCAATACAGGAAGTCGGTATTGTCGCCACGTGGCACTCCGCAAAACTCCAGAGTAGCTACTGCAATTCTCCGAAATGGATCTTTCTCCTCGCCTACCTCGCCTCGAAAAGGGATACAGTCTCGCCTCAAAGAAATACCTAGCCTAGGTACAGGTTGTCTTGAAACTGGTGTCACCACCTCTGGGCACCCAGCTGAGGGGGCCCCAAAAAATACTGAGCGGGCCCCAAAAATCGGTGGAATATTACGCCGACTTTTGGGGCCCCCTTAGCTCGCTAAGTCGACTGGGCCCCAAAATATTTTTATTACCTAATCTTATTTTATACACACAAAAAGAAAATTCTTAACTTTATATTATTATCACCTCACTATGTCATCTTCACAGTACTTCCATAGTCCGTCATTCGGACCTCGTTTTCGACAACCAGAAATTATTAGTCTACCATTGCATCTATCTGAATTCCTTTATTTGTGCCGTTTCTAGGTTTTGTATATGATTTGGAACACAGATTTTTTGTATATATTCAATAAAAAATCACTGTAAATATCATAAATATAGAGATATAAGGTTATATAGAGTTAATCCGTGGATAATAAAAGTATTATTAGTAAGAATTTTAATTTTAGCATAAAATATTTTGGGGCCCAGTCGACTTAGCGAGCTAAGGGGGCCCCAAAAGTCGGCGTAATATTCCACCGATTTTTGGGGCCCGCTCAGTATTTTTTGGGGCCCCCTCAGCTGTAACCCGACCACCTCTCACGTATGGATTGTTTTCCAAACCTTAATTACTAATCCGCGCTAGTACATAATATTTGGGATTTTTCCGGCCGTCCCTGCTAGTAGGCTTGTATTGTTTCTAACATAAAAATACCCATTGCCATAGCACGTGTATCCGCTTGTAATTTTAATACGCAGACAGACCCGAGCTGGATTGCTGAGGTTGATGCCGATCGGAGAGAGTCTCCACTGAGCCCACTGCGCAGGATGAGAGCGAACGCTGATTGATGCGGAGTGAAGTTATAATTAGCTTGGAGATGGCGGAGTTGGCCTGTGGCCGGCAGAAAGGGGAGTGGAAAGAGAAGGCGAAACAACACTCCGCTTACTACTGCTTACTGCTGCCCCTGGTATGAAATCCTTAACCAGGCAACTCACTTGTTTGTCTCTCGATCAATTATTCAAGGACGTTCTCTCCAATGGGTCTACTCAACTTGCCCCAAGAACTCATCAATGCCATCCTCGTCGAGATTGGAGAATCTTACATGACGTACCGGTCACTGGCACACGTGTGTCGCACGTTCAACGCTCTAGCGAACCCCTTGATTTACGACTCAGTTATCATCCGACAGCCTTCTACCGGCGAGAAATTCGCCGAGGCTATGACCAATGTTCCGCATCTGACCCCGCTGGTGCACAAGCTGCAGATTCATCTCCATAGCACGGAGGATGATGTGCCCTTCAATGTCCCTGAGGATTACGATTCGGTGCTGTCCAAATTGGTCAACCTGGAATCCCTGGTGATCAAGTCCGATTATTTCGACAACGAGCAAGATTCTAATCTCTTCTGTCGGCCTGGCATCCTGCCTGCTCTGCGGTCATGTAAGCTTGGTCATCCTTCTCACTATCCTCGGCATAAATACGCCTAATACTCGGTTGATGGTCCATTCCTTCCTGACCTTTTTAGGCCAGTTGGGCTTCGACTTTGATAACTACGACGAATCAACCTGGATCTTAAATCCCTACGAGGCAGTCTTCTTCCACCCAAGTCTACAATCCCTGACTATCACCGGGGCTTGCGTCCAGACAGTCTGGTCTCGTCTAACCGGAGCTCCAGCACCCCGCTCAACACGACTCGAGGAACTACGACTTTTACACTGCGACCTGTCTCCTAGGGATCTATCAGAGATGCTCTCCTACCCGCGTGCACTAAAACACTTCACCTTCAAAGGCCAATCGGCCGATCCAATCGTAACAGGGTTCGTCCGCGAAGCGAATCGCAGTGCCTACATCGACGCGCTCAAATTACATGCCTCTTCCTTGGAAAGCATGGATCTGGATCTGTACTTTCCTTGGCCTTCGCCGATTGACCTGACAGAGTTTAAGGCTCTGAAGAAACTCACGATCTCGCGGAGGATGTTAGTAGGCGATGGGAATGAGTCACAGTCGTTGGGCAAATATCTCCCTTCTAATTTTGACTCGGAGGGCCTGACGTTTCGAGCTGATTATGACCTGGCAAATGTCATCATGCCGGAGAATCAGTCCTGTCCTTGCTCATGCTGGACTTACCGCCATCGGTTGGAAGGTCCGGTGGGGGGTAGTACTACCTTCCCCTGATGGGTGATAGGTTCATAGATATTTTACTTTTGGTTACAAATCTTCGTTCATCATCATCTGTGTGTTCTAGAGCCATAGAGCGTCGGGGAACTCACGTGAGTTCGCATTGTCGTATACCTCGCGGCCCTTGCTGACCGCGAACAAGTGCGGCCCAACATATGCCACGAGGAAGACGACAGGGATCTGTACGTGGATTAAAGGGTCAAGCACTATATGCAGCGAGAATGACAGACGCGGTTGAGTGTTCCAGGCTCGGACTTACGGTGAAGTAGGAGAAGTTCGAGAGATCGATGGAAGGGAATGCTGTCATGGTGGCTGCTATCTGGTCAAGAAGTATTGGCAACCAAGGATCGATCGAAGCTCAGGGATCGAGGGGTCACTGCACGACCCTCGCTGTATGAGTTATTCTAGTATACGAGTATTTACTAGCTAATAGAGGGGTATAGACTTATTAGATATTAGTGAACTATTCTAGTTTAGTAAAACGGCTACAGGCTGAAGGCGGACAGGACCTGACATTATTATAAGACACCAAAGCGTCTGCATTGAACACTTAGGATGCTCAGTGAGTGCTCAGTGAGTATTATCCTAAAAGTGAGTCAGTGAGATCAGGTGCCTCCTGCATAGTTATGGAATATTCTAGTTGCCTCGGATCATCAGCGCAGGTACGAGACAAAGCAGCGTATTTTAGTCAAGGTAACGCCTTGTATCAATACGAATACTGGAGTATTGATATTCCGAAGCTACTACTAATATGGACTAGTGAGACTTGGCGTTAGGCCCGGGAAACCTAGTGCAAGTGGCGACACCAGTTTCGAGACAACCTGTATCAGAGCGCAAATCTTCCATCTTTATAATGTTCGGTCGCAGCTCAAGTTGGACGATGCTAGTATGCATTGTTCAATGAAGCGGAAAGTATATACTATATATAAGAGGAGAGCGAAACGAAAGCCTAGGTGTGATTTTTGTTAAGAACATAGCGAACATCCACAACTCCATTACAGATAACATCTTTTCATTGTTTAACATATAGAGCGATGGCTGTGTACAATTGTGGCTCTGACTGGGAGTAATATTCAATTTCAATTCTGACAAGCCATTGCCAATCCACCGTCGTTTTGGGTCATAAATCGCCCCATTCATACCCGCTAGTTATCTCTTGTTTGTGTCTAGCATATCAACTACCATTACTTTAAGCATCAAATGCAACAGCAAAATAGCTCAATCAACCATATGATACACGCACAGATAGACCATTTGGAGAGGTCACGATATCCTGCAAGAACCTTTTCGTTTCCCTTTGGAAGTAACTCCTCAAACTTGCCCGAAGCAGAGCCAATGATATTCAATAGATCAAACGAGAAGGAAATGTTCGGGTCTGAGCAGTTAGAATAACCTGCTGCGTCTGCTTTCCCTTCACAATATCCCAAGAGCCCGACCTTGTAATATGCCGGGAGATGCAATTTGAGATCATCTGATATATTTTGAAGGTGATCGCTGACTTGATTGGCTTTATTCTGCGCGGCATGGGATGAGCTATCTGCTACATTTTTTGCCCCGTTCGCCACGCCGGACGTATCTACGCCAGCGACATCAATCGACCGGCTCAGGTTCAGATGCTCCAGCCTAGGAAAGCCGGTCAAATTCACCTATCAATCTATCCATTAGCTAGACGTTCAGAATAGTGTTATTTTGAGACATACTGTCATGAAATAGTATCTTTCGGGAGAAGATGGAGATGCGCATCCTATAAAAACTATGACAAGATAGATTACTGTCGCAGTTGAAAGAGCCAAAGGCAAAAAGCCCAAAAATCTCTCTAAGCGGGAGAGCATTTTCCGTTCTCTTCAACTACTGTGCTTTCGAGCTATGAGAACATACTAGAACCGATAATCGGCAGAGGCAAGCTGAGAAGTGTCCTTTGGAAGAGGAAAAGATCTGTCTTATAGAGGATAAGGTCCGTAGAAATAAACGTAAGATCGTAACTCATAATACAAAAAGATCAAAAGGATCAAAAATCGAATGGACAATATTGTATTTCACGTGAGCGGGTTTCTCCACTCAGTTTATGTCGGACACCAGAAGTGCAATTTATGCTGCATTATATTTCTACAAACGGGATATACAACCAGTAAAAATGAGTCAGAAGATGACTTCTATGGTTCTGGGCTTCTTAGAGTGTGGGTACATCACTGCGAGAGAAGGAACTGCATGACTGGCATCTAAAAACCCATGCCCGGGACAAGTGTTAAAATTTCGAGAACCTCATTTTGCGGTAACCTTGCTCAGCGAGCATTCTTTTCTAATCACAATTCTAGCTCCATCAACTCCACTTGCGTTCATTCATACATATGAGGAATGGTCTCTCCAATTTACGGTTGGAATAAGGAAGCTTTTACGGCCAGCAATTATTGAATAATCAAAATGTGAAAACAACATTGAGAATGCATCGGGATGGCATCCAACTCCCGAAGCTGATGATGTTTTATATTCAGCACAAGTTGCCTTTGCCTAAAGGACCATGTCTTGAAGGCCCGGTTTCCCATTATGCCGCGTTTGTCACAAACTCAAGTGGAGATGGCAGAGCGCGAACTTTACGCCTACCGTAAGTCGCGATTTGTCCGAGACGCTCGTGTTGACCTCTTGCACCTTTGTTTCGACACGACCTTCAGTAGGCAAATGGACGACGGTGGGATCATTCATCGACTTGGAAAAATCGTGGAAATCCAAGGTTTCCTACGACTGAGACAGGAAAACCATGTGCCAGTCATAGTCAGTGCGTTTGACTTGGAACATCGTATGAGATTGCGAGACGAAGCAGAATCGCTTCCTTGGTTGGAAGTGGATGAAAACTATCGCCTCCAGGCGGAAGACCATCAGAGCCTTATAGATGTCGCCCACCGGAAGCTGGGACCGGGAAATCAATGGTGGGTTATTGATATCTACGTGACAGCTGGTGGTAAGTGAAACATAATTTGTCTTCCATGTCAGCCAATTTTACATATCTCAATCCTGGTAGCTGAGAATGCTGAAGACAGTGAGGAAGGTTGTGTTGAAGGAACCAGCCACCAAAATGCCGACGTCGAGGGCCTTCACAGTGAATTTGTTCGCTCTCTTCAAGAAAGCTATCGGAATGATCGTCGCTCCCCCCCCCCCCCCCCCCGGACGGCTTGATTTATCAAAAAATTCGCTATTATAAGGGCTTTCTCAGTGGACCCCGGAACAAAATCGTGGAAAATCAATGGTGGGCAGCTCTCGAAAATGTTCCACGTGCGAAGAGAGGGTACATGCGGGCATTCCTCAGACATCCAGGCTTTACACAGGCCTTTGTTGCACTTCTCCCAACAGAAGGCATCTGGGCGGACATGAGTATCGGCGTGTTACATAAATTGAAGGCAATGCGGTGTGACGAGGTAGGAGTGACTCGCCCTTCGCCTCTTTCCCACAATTGTGCATCTAAAACTGAATCCGAACATGTATCCAGCCGATTTTATGTTACTTGCAACTCATTCGACGGACATTCCACGATCTGATGGGAGGAAGCGACTTACTGCCTCAAGTAGATGCGATTACAGTCCGTATGCTGACGTCGCGTGCACCGAAGTTCTCCGAACAGGATCTGAAATTCTTGGACCGTGAAATAAAAAAAGGCCTCCTGTTTCGAAAGATCCAAGATCCGCAGCAGCGTAACGATATCTGGGAGCAGCTGAAAGATATCGAGTACCCTATCCCAACTCTTAAAACATTTTTTTAAAGATATTCATTACCTGGAGGTCGGCCGAAGCGTAATGCAAAACCTTTTTGTCCCTGACCCCAAGCATAAGGTCACTATCGACATAGGCGTGGGCGGACAATATGATGCCACCGTTCTATGAGTATTCCATATAGGCAGCACGTGATTCGCCGTGAGCTTTACGATCTGTGGCGCTTTAGCCTCCAGTACGGATTCGAAATACTGATCATCAGCGTCGCGTACCACGCAAGAAGATTGAAATCCAGGACGAGCCGAGACCATCTCGTCAATCAACCGACTTGGATCGGTCGGTTCTTTGGCAGCATTTCTACTGGCTGGCCAGACGCCATGGATTCAGCGTTCCGTTTACTAATGGCACGCAATCGGAACCAACCAATCTTCCCTATTAGGCGCCCTGTGACTATCCAGAGGGCAGCGAAGATGACTTGGCATTGAGTTGACGATACGGAAAGCCCTTTACGGACTCAACAGATGCGGTTCGATTCGCCCTCTCCCGGGAGTCTCTAGGGCAGCCTTGGGAGATGCGACGGGTGACGGCAGGATTTGTGCGGCGATCGGTGTTCCGCACATTTTTCCGCTATCTCAGCTCTGGGAGCCCTGAAAGCCCACCTCTTTCACCTAGCGATGATTTCCCTGGGCCGGGGAATGTCCCTAGCGAAGTTCTCTCCGGAGAAATGGATACCCAACCAGATGAAACGATCTCACACACCACATTTACCCATGGAGATAACGCAGATTCTGCCGGCCCTGCCCCCTCTAACCATCAGGCTGATCCGATATCTGTCTCGCAAACGACTCAACTAGACAACCAAATGCCGATGTACTTCGCGATGCGCCTTTTTTTGCCCACCCAGCCTAGGCAAGATTTAACGCTACCCCAATAGTCACCTCGTATTGAACCAGTTTTTTTAAGGGATTAGAGGACCATAATTTTCACATATCTAATCCAAATGACCCGAATGAATATGGACGCGGGTACCCGTGGGAAGACTGTTATCAGTGGTATGTTGAGCACCCATCTTCTGCGCTGGAGGCAACTTTCATTGGGGTTTCCTGTGAACGGTATGGCCTGCCTACAGACAATTCTCGGAAGAAAAGGAAACGTACGGACGGGCAGGTTGATCTGGAGAATGCAAGAAGATGGCTGAGAGAGAATTGGCTACGTTGGGGGATCAGAGTCAATAACTCCTGGGATCTTGACCAGTAACCAGATAGCAGAAGTCAAGGTTCTGAAGGGAATAGAGGTCACAGAAAATATAGACCTCCTTGAAGACTTCCATAGATGTGGACAAGCTCACAAGGTTTACCCACTCCACGTATAGACTCGCCAATTCCCCGGCCAATATTGGTGGCGCCTACAGCACTTCAATATATCGGTTTGTCGCTCAGCTTTGCAAATTAGCCTGCAAGCCACCGCTCGTTTTGCCGAAGGCCATGGAGGCTTCCCTAGTTTAACTGCACTAATTAAGTAGTGAAGTGGGAGAAGTGCGATGGCGGTCTGTCATACAGACTGGATGAGAGGGAGCAACCAAACACCACCATGTAACGTCGAAGATAGCATGGAAGATATCAGGGAGGAACTCACCAAGACATCCTGTCATGCATACTGAATCATAGAAATGAACCGAATAAACAATTGCTTCTTCTTGAACTGAGAGATGAGGGTAGTTGTCTCTTCTGTCTGATGCGCGAAGCCAAATCTAGCATAGAGAAGTTAATTCCAGGCATTCCATTATGTCAGCTGATCCCACACTACTCGCTCTGACATCCATGCATTAGCGTGAGGCTGTGTAACTTTATCTCAGGAAAGTTAGCTTGTAGTCGCGACGATGAGTCCTTAACACCACACCTTTTCACGCATCTCTGCGCGAGAAGCCTTGATCACAGTGGGAGCAAGACGCCTCTTGAAACCTTATTTTCCAGGAACGGATGGTGGTACTATTGGAAATGAGGCAGTGGCCAGCAAGCGCGGAGGCAGTGGGCCAATTTGACGGCCCCTGCAGAGCCCCGCAGCTTTAGTGACCAATGATACTCGATGCCGATGGCCTGTCAAGAAGTTTTTGACCACCCCCTACCCTTGCCAGCCTACGCTTTTTTTAGCCATTAGGTCACCTTCATTGGTCCTCAAGGCCCAGTGCAACAGGAATAACCGCGGTGATCTACGCCTATCTCAGCCGTTTTATAAGTCATCAATTTTCTTGACCAACAAAGATTTATAGTCCGCAAGATATTCAATTACTTTTAGAAATGTCATAAACCTGATGCTTTCCCGGGTCCGCTGATACCAGATCTTAAGGCAAACTATTATAAGTATCCCAACGAACAGACTGTGTAAAATCAAAATGATAAAATCAAAATGGCAGAAATTGATTCTTCCCAAGTCATCCTTTCAGCGATGGCATCGTTATGTGCTGGTATATCTCTTTTACTTTGGTTTGTGTTGATATCCGACGGACAACCGTCCCGACTTGTCTTACTCCATCAAAAACCCTACGTTTTCTCACAGGCTGTGGTGGGGGTTTTGGTCTGTACTGGCTTGCTTGGGTCAATAGCATGGGCTACTTATCAGCCAGTCCTCCGAAGCGGTGAGTATCATCAAGGCCTTCCAACTCATCAACTGACAAGTCCTACATACGCAGCTCTATATAGGGGATTTCTCCTCCCGGGTGGGGCTTTCCTATCTTAGCTGCCGCCGCTTTCATGAGGGCGCTCAGGCTCAAGCTCACTGAGTAATTTTCAGTCCGGGCTCAGGCTCAGTGAGCTCGCTCAGTGGCATCACGTGACAGATCACTGATCCCCAATGAGCACTCAGTGAGCGCTCATTGGGTGCTCACTGATTGCTCACTGATTACCCAGAGGCATTTATTGAGCACCCAGTCCACACTCAGTCTAAACCCAAAGCAGCATCTGGCCCCACCGTGCCGTTTATTTTGTGAGCTACTGATGGTCCTCATCATGCCCTCAATTTCTTGAAGCGCTTTCTCCTATATTTCCCCCGCCCCACAAGAACGTGTTGGAACGGAGTGATGCAATAACGGAAACCGTAGGTTTCATCATGCGGTGGCGCAAAAGAAAATTTCATTTTGGTTACTTATCCAGAGTTGTCCATGTGTAAAAGTTCAGATATAAATTGGAGCTGTATTCCACTTCCGGACCATCCACACAGCTTACTTTCACCCTCGCCTTCACTGCTTCGTCTCTCAGTTCTTTCTTAGCATTTCCTTGGGTATTCGCTCAGTCATGGGTAGGAAATTATTCTTTGCTCAACGAGACAAGGTCGCCAAAGAGAAACGCCGCAAACATTTGGAGCAAAGCGGTTATGTTTTCGGATCGCATGCAAATGAAGATGCCATTCGAGATAAGGACAAGAGGATACCTAAGACCAAGAAGGTGTACAAGCAACATGCCGAACTTTGGAAGGAGTAAGGCCCTACTCAACTGTGATGCGAACAACCCCAAGGAAAAACTGACCTGCTTCTAGCTTCCTTGAACAAAACGGGATACGAGACTATGACAATTGCCCGGGCTCCAAGGCTCCAGATCATCAGCTCATCAAGGAGTTTCTCCGTTGGTACATTCATTCCACCCGAGGACGACTAAGTAAAAATGGGCGACCAGTGGTGAAGTCAGTTGTGTCGTGCGCAGAGCGTTTTTTTGGTGGCCTCGAAGAGGATATGCAAATTAGCGTTGGACTGGTGGATCGGAAAGAAATATTCAACGTAAGTCTGGATTCCCCCCAACAACAAAATTTCTCATTCCAGAGTACGAGTTAGCGCTAAGCACAAAGCAGTGGATCAAAAGATCATTGACAGCAGAAGGAACTATTGAGAATATCAATTCTCCAAACAAAAGCTTTACCAGGAAGGATTTCATCAGAACAGTCTCATCTCTGTGGCAGACCGATCATCACCGCTTTATACCGGGATTGCTCAAAGTCATCATCTTGCTGGCTCTTCAACTATATCTCTTCACTGGAGCGAGAATTGGAGCTTTTATACCTTCCCATGAAGATAAAATGCAAAGAGGTCTTCGATACAAGGTGAGGACACTTCAGTGATATGGTTAATATTTGTGATTAATTCTTGTCACAGCACATCGATCTAGTTTTGTTCCCATCCTCTACAGTACCTTGGAAGGTAGAATGGAGAGTCAATCAAGTGTGGCTCAAAAATAATCGGGACCCCAATTACACGGTGTAAGGTTACTTTTCTAGGACTCACTTAAACTATGCCGACTAGAATTGAGAGCTGATTTGCCGATTGTTTCAGATTTGGGATTGGGATCCGTGACACCAAGAGACCACAATTCGCAGCTGGGTATATTCTTCTGGCCCTTGCGCTTGAGCACGGTGCCCTTTTTGGCATAAACACCGTGGAGGACCTAGCCCAGTATGACCTTTCAAGCGGGCCGATTCCGTTACGCTGGAAAGACGAATATCTGGAAAAGCCTGTCCTCAGAAATGTCACAGCTGATGGACCTCAAGATATTCCCCTCACCAAGGACGCGTTTGGAGAATGCCTGGGTCGAGTACTTGCTGCTGCTGGATATACCGAGAGACCAAAAGTTCATGAGATTCGAAAGCATCTTGGAAAAAAAATTGAAGGTGAGCTTTTGGAGAATTGCAGCCGCAGAGCCGATTGGCTAATACCTGGTACAGAAAAAAAATATGGATCTGCGTTGGTCTCGCAAATCTATGGACATAAAGGACCAGGAACATATCCAAAGGACTACTTATTACACTGTTCGTCGATTGACACAGTCTCAGCTGTTCTGGATGAGAAGGAGCAATCGGATCATATCGAGTACTTCCAAGGGTTTGACCGATTCTATGAACCTGGATTGCCAGGCGAACTACCTGCGCAAATTGAAGAGAGTATTCTGGAGAAGCCAGAACTATTGGAAATCAGAAGCCGGATCGAGCATCTTGAATCCCAGAACCACGACAAGGAGCTCATAAAGGCTGAGAGAATGGACTACAAAAAGCTCTTGGTTCGACACCGCCTTGTTGAACTGAAAGAATATCAGACCCGCTGGGTCCAGGAAAGACGAGACCGAAAAATCCTTAATAGGGGAAAAGAAGAGCCGATGGCTGTTGGTAATGACGTTTCCACACGAGCTCAAGCCTTGGTGATGCCCGAGATTTCCCGAATCGCAACGTTGATGTCTTGCACCAAAGAGCTTTCTTTTGAAGAGATGCTTCTTTTTGTGCAAGATCTGAAAACTCAATGTTCCCGTGACTTCAGCGTGGTTTACCTTCCAAGTGAAAGCCCTATTCACGGTCTCTGCCCCGCGAGAAGTTGTCAAAAAGAGATTGCAAGGTGAGTTTTCCAGTCGCATGATGATGACACGACAGACTAACATTTAAGCCTAAAAAAATCCGAAAGAAGTGCCCACATTCATGAATGCGTTCGGCATGAGATGGCACTTGACCTTCAAGTTTCGGAATCAGAGATGCGCTTTTGTTACGAGTGTATGAAATGGTTTCTGTCATGTCAATGGCGAGATCATTGCACATCACATCTCCAGTCCTGGAGAACCCAACACTGCGAAGTGATCATATACCGTCACACGGTCATTCGACCGGGCTACTGCCCCTTTTGCTTACCAAAAACGGACCTTCTCCCTGAAGATCGGTTACAGTATTGGCTGCGAACTGATAATCTAAAGCGGCACATTGAGGAAGAGCATTTACCTGAGATCCAGTGGCCCACAACAAAGCCTATTTGCGGCTGCACCCAAACTTTTGAGAACGATCATGGCCTTCGACATCATTTGCACGACGTACATGGGTTAAACAAAGCCATATGGCTAAATCCAAAGCCTCCGAGGAAGAGGAAGCGTGTCTGCAAGGCGGAATTGCAAACAGAGCCAGGGGAGCGCCCCAAGAAACCCCGCTTTTACCGTTATCCGCCCCCGCGTCACGAACATGAGCACCAACTGTCAGACAAAATATTTTTGCCCGTCCCCACATTTCATTCGTTCGTTGCAGAATATCCAGATCAATATTACTGTTCGAGTCTCCGTGGCAGCCCAAGTGAAGGTAGCAAAAGCAGCTCAGTTGTGTCTTGCTTATCCGCAGCAAGTTCTCCGCTCAGCTCTCGGCCAACAACCCCTGGACTGGAAGTGATTGATCCGAGAATCCTCGAGCCTTCTGAGATTGACAAAGAGCAAGCACGCCAGCCTTATGATCAAACCTCTATGCAGCCGAACTCCCTTAAAATCTCTCTGGATAAGCAAGAGATCAAAATCAAACCATTCGGTGATGCGACAGGTTCACAATCTCCCGTTCAAAGCCTTTCCGTTCAACCCAATATTGGTCTTGAGATCAACGATCCTCGGACTCTCGACCCTTCTGATCTCCACGCAGAGGGTGCACGCCGACCTTGTGGTCACGTTGCCAGCCAGCTGAATTCACTCATGGTCTGTCCAAGTGAGGTTGAGACCAAACCAGTATCGCTCAGTGGCACGACACAGGCGGAATACTCCCCTACATGCTTTGTCACCAGCGAAGCGAACGAGCAGCAGAAAGTTTTGCGAGAAGATTGTCCCACGTCCACGTCAGCCAGCGATGAAACTGTTCCTGCGGAACATGAATACGACTATCCTATCCATAACCAGATAGAAGTCGGTGATGAAAACTTGCCTCATTTCGATGA
This sequence comes from Penicillium alfredii, assembly GCF_028826965.1. Taxonomy (NCBI): domain Eukaryota; kingdom Fungi; phylum Ascomycota; class Eurotiomycetes; order Eurotiales; family Aspergillaceae; genus Penicillium; species Penicillium alfredii. The sequence continues at coordinate 998,406 of NW_026622699.1, read as the reverse complement.
AGCCCCTGTCACCAGATCTCGTGGACGCCTGACTAGAGCGAAGGCAAGATCACAGTCGCACCATCCAGATCACAAGCTGCGCCAGAGGCTCAATACAAAGGAGACACAAAAGCTGCGTCAACTCAAAAGCCAAAATCTGACTCTGAGGCAGATTGGAATTCACTTCGCAGACGTAGACACGGCTTTCCTGCGACACGTTTGGATGGACATAAAGCCTTCCCAGCGATGCACCAGATCACGGACTAATCGGATGGGCGGCTAAAGCATTGTTCTTTGGTCGATGATTATTCACCTATACATAATTTACTTTTCAGTTGCGCAAATCCCAGTGTTGACCCTTGAAATAAAAACTCGGCTCCGAGACAAACCCTGGGGGCCTTTTGACCTTTGTGAAGATATGGATTCAATCTCACCTAAATGGTTAAACTAGATGTTGTTTTCCAGCGGGGGCACTCGTCACCTAGCGCAATAAATTTTGAAAACATCATTAATAGGCCTCGCAAAGTGGCTCTGCTGATGAAAGGTTTGCAAATCGGCCCTCTCAACATTTATAACGCAAATTTATGAAATCATTCCGGAGTCGAAAAATCTCTTAAAAGCGTCTAACCTACACACTATGGTAACAAACATTACAAGTTAACAGCACCACAGTTCCAAATGGTAACGGTCGTAAAAAGACGTGTGCGTAATCTTTCGTACCAACTGTGGTTTGTATATTATCGTACGATCTTGTTACTTTTTATGGCTGGATATTTAATGGGACAGAGAGGACCTGGGTCGATAAGCAAGCACGGTCTGGCATTTCCGATTTTGCTACTCTACAACTAGCTTGTTCTAAGCAAGCTGAGAAATTATAAGACCGAATAAATGGTGTTGCTTAAAATAAAACTTTGGGGTTAAAATATGCCTCACAAAGAGGACACAGTTCCTACGGGCTCGAAGCTCACAGGACTACCATGCTAATAGGGTACACGATAGTACTTCCTGGGATTACGCGGTAGAGCCTAGGAGCTTGCACGGATTTCCTCGGGGACCATTACCGATTGTCTTCCTGGGAGTAGATGACGGTTCCTGGGAACACCTAGACATTTCCCAAGGGCATATGGGAGTCCCAGGAGCACCAAGTGGGTTCTTGGGACACGGGACGATTGGTTCTTTCTTGGCCAACGAACGAAAGTGATGTAATACTTCTTTCTCTCCAAACCGGCGTTTAATCTAGGAAAAATAGAAGGAAAGGAATTCAATCGCATGCTCTTAGGAGCCTAGGGCGAATACAGGCAGCTGGCCAACAAGTGCGGCTTTTCTCGGGTTTTCTTATGTTTTTGTGCATGTCTTCCAACGTTTTGCGAAACTATACACTGTTCCTTTTACCGTATGTATTCTTAAGACAGTCCATAGAACCTCCGGACACCCTGCGCTTATTGGCAGTCGTTACTATTTCCATTGAAGATCCGAGACCCATCGAGGTACGACACAAATTGACCGGCCAAAAATGTCTTCTATATGTAAACACACCAACTCGTCTTTCGAGAGTCATGGTGACCAACTTGAAGCTTTTTTCGGCGACATCGATCGGGCAAAAATTTTGATCAGTGACATGCCATGTGTGATTGTGATCGAGCGCATTCTACAAGTACGAACGACCATATATTTGGCGAATTTCGTGATGGGATTTTTCTGGCACGAGTTATTGACAAGTGCATCTTATATTTCGGGAGAGTTATTATATCACTCAACAATACCATTTTATTTAAGCTAATATTGAATTTTCTAAGGGGTCATTCGGGTCCTATAAAAGAATTACCGACGGCAAGACAGTCGCAAAGCATCTGCTTTTACAGTAAACAATACATCCACGCAATATGTAAAACGGGCAAAATTGCATAAACATAACCACCTCTAAAATTCAAGTCTATAACAGATTACGTACAGAGGTACAGTACCTCTGGAATCCATACCGCATGATAAACGATGAATCGTGGCTGTATGCCATCGCCTTACTGTACCTTGAACTGTGAGAGCAGTCAAAATCCGAAGCCATTGTTTAAGCACCACTGCTTCCTTACAATAAGACAAATGGAATTCTTTATCGGTCTGGTTGACGATGGCCACTTTAACGCTGTTCCTCTTTGCCGGGAAGGCACCCCCAGAAGGCAACCATGGGAGACAGCCACGGGTGGAACTAGGAGGGTTTCACAATATCTTAGTTACAGTAATGACTTTAAGACATCCCTCAGAAAAGACGAGTCACCGGGCGTGTCAGTATCGTTTCTTGGGCAGTTGAACTTTTCGTTAACGAATAGGATACGCTGGGCAAGAGCGTCATGGTTTAGATGTATTCGTTCGGGCTGTTTATTTGAGTTCTGAGAACAGCAGCAAAAGAAAGTGATAATTCGAGTATCCGACTGATCAACAGTGGATGGTTAATTTGCCGTGCAAGCCAGGTGGTGGAAACCGCAGCCGTATCCGCCGTGCACAGACCAAGTCTTGCTTGACTAGCGCTAGTCGAGCATGTTAACGTCTGAAGAGCATTCAATGGTTAAATAATCCCACTTCTTGTATCTTACCCTCTCTTAACCACCCTCTCTTAACCACCCTCTCTTAACCACCCTCTCTTAACCACCCTCTCTTAACCACCCTCTCTTAACCACCCTCTCTTAACCACCCTCTCTTAACCCATCAATCGCCGCAATGGAATAGCTCAGTTTCTAACCGGGTCCGTTCGTTAGACAATAGCAAAGGGGAAAAAAACAGAAATCTTTCCAACGTTTTCCGACAAATTTTCAGGCTTTGAATATCGCAAACGATGGGCAATATCTTCCCTCTTTTTGTTTTTTTCTTTACTTGACCACTGGGTCTTGTATAGCATTTAATAATCACCAGTTGAACGTGTCAAAGCGCTGAGATTCGTTTCGGCGGGGTTTCTCGTCAAATCGGTTGACTGCGAAGCGTAACGGCTCCTTGTCGGAAGGTGGATCCGTTGAAACGCAAAGCCCAGTCAGTCCAGCACCAATATCCCCAACTTCTTGCTTGCACTTGGATTCACCATTTTCACAGAACGCCGACAGTCTTTTTCACATCCCACGAGGGAACGAAGAAGATAGCGTTTCGCTCTCATTTACAAGTAGGCTTAACCGAGGTCGGAAGAATGAAGGTGGTAAACGTAGGGTGGTGGACTGGGGCCGGTCAACCACGTGCTTAAGCCTGGTGGTTCTGATGAACGAGTATTGCGTAGTCCATTTGGAATCAGCCTAAGCAAACGGAAGTCATGTCTGGGTGTGGTTATGATCATTGGTGTTATCGGAGTTGGTGACGGGACAGCGTGTGGAACGTTGACGTTTATTACCGATAACCATCGTTCGACAGGTGGTGATCGACCTCTGAATGACCAATAATTACCACCCGTACATGTATGCGCCAATTTGTGAGTAGAATTTACACATCACCGGTGACAATTTTACCCACCAGCCGTCATTCATGAACTGTTTAAAATAGGGTGGTTGAGTGTGGTCAAGGATTTTCTTCTGTAATGACCGAAGGCCTCCAGATATGACTGTTTATACTTGAATATACACGATGTGCAATTAACTGCGAGTAACTGGGACATGCAGCATAGTACGATCAGCGGAGGATATACGGAGTGACGGACCCACATAGCTTATCTCGGTTCCCCTGAACGTGAGGAAGCTCCTCCTTGCTTCCTCGTGCTACGTCTTATGACGTCATCTAGAGTTATATCTGTTCTTAATATTTACCTTCCATCTTGAGACGCTATCCAAGTGTATGAATACGTGAGACCCTCACATTCTGTACCGCAAACCCCGACAACAAAGACACCATGGCATCCAAGTACATCCAAGTCAACAACGAGAACCCCAGTGATCGAGGAGCTGAGGACGGGGAATGGAGAGGACGAACAAGGAGGGTCACTGTCCTAGCACGGGAAGCTACCATCCTGGACGATGACTACCAACCCAGCAACGAGGAAGACGGCAGATTGCCACCAGAAAACAAAATCACAGCTCCAACAATTGATGCGTTCGACTATGTGAGCCCGAACCACCCATTATGCCCAACCAGAGCGATCTGCGTTCTCGACAGCGCGCAACAATTGGCACGATTGCGGCATCACTTCGAGTTCTGGTGGGACGTTCTGGTCGCCATGGACAAGCAAGCAAAAATGAATACGAACAACGTTACCGACCAGAGGATACGTGAAGTCATACGCCTAGGCGAAGAAAATCGAGAACTGCGGCGCGAACAAGACTACATGACAGTGCAAAGAGATATGGCAGAGAAACGAGTCGAAGGACTGATTTCCAAGTTGGACGGAGCATACCGAGAGCGCGACCGAGATCAGTCGATCATTGCGCTCATGAATACGACAAGACAAGCAAAGCCGGCTACTGAAGGAAACAATCGGGATTGTGTTCCCCATCGCGATCGGATGCATGACGCACACAGATTCCTGGGGAATATCTCTGTCGATCATGAAAACTGTCCTTCCAGTGTAACGAATGCTTTGGGTACGGATCCGGGTACAGTAGTTCCGGAAATTGGTGTCACCATCTACACTCTTTCATTGTTTCTCGAACCCTAATGCCAAGAAAGGCTAAACTACTTTTAGAATACGTCAACTCAGCCTCTTTGGTTTTGATGATGTATTGTAAATTACCGGAATATTATAATAGCGGGTAATATGTTTATTACCTGTCAAAAGCTACCTCAACACTCCACATCAACTCTCCCTAGTTTGACCTGACAATAGCTCCTGGCCTAGTTAGGTTGACCGCTCATTTTCATTCATGATATGATTAGCGGAGATGAGCCAACTCAATGAGGAACTCTTAATTGTTATGAGGGATTGGCTCATATGTCAAGTGATGGCAATGTTTCACGCCGATTCGCATGAAATTCTTTGAAGGTTAGCAGACTCGTTTAATCGCCGAATGCTCCGGGGATCGGAATGCTGGTTTGGTTCGCGGTTGAGCTTAGAGAAAAATTCCAAAATTCTATTGTCAATTTTTATCACGGGTTGTTCAAAACGTGGCAAACGTTAAGAGGCAAATCTCCACGTTAAAATCCTAAAATTGATGGGAAATCTGTTTCTTTACTCTTTAATGAAACAAATTAACCAGAACCAGCCTTTCAGTGACAAGGTTCATAAGTCGCCGAATAGATGAGGCAATCCAATACCGAAAGCCAATAGCAACCTGATGACGATATTATGACTTCAAGCAATCCAAATGCTTTGGAGAGATTTGGGAGCTTGGTAATACTTTAAAATGGGATGCGCAAATCTTCGAAAATTCTTCTTCAACATTCTTTTCTTTTCTCAATATGTCGGGAATAAATTCAGAACACAAGCCACTACACAATATCTGCGAATTCCTCAACGCGTTGCACGTTTAAACCGATTCAGCCAGAGAGAATATCACACGATATATTGAAGCAACGCATTATTCTCAACTCTTCCGGATGAAGAGAAGAAACTTTGGCATTCGCACGATTTTGAAGTGAAATCGGGCATGTTGATTTTGCCAAAGCCAGATTCTATAGATCCTGTTGACTGGAAGAGAGCCGAGACAGAAGCCATGAAAAAAATTGTGGGCCTATATGGCAAGACGTGGCATTTTTGGCAAGTAGATCATGGAGATTCTCTTCCGTTAGGGCGACCAACTTTGATGGGTTCATTCACAGACTCGGACCAAGTCGATTTGAACACAGCGCTTAGCATGAGAAATGGTCAATTTGATGTTGATCATCAGAATAAGGCTGAAATCAGGAGAGACATCGAATCTCATGATGTCCATCCACTAGCTGACAGCTGGTGGGCCAAGTCTCCTGGAAAATGAGTCTTTGTTTTCTTGTGTACGGTATTCCTAGCAAAAGTTGTACTGTAACTAACTATACTCTTTCAATGATCCCGATTTCTAGCACCAAGTATAATTAGACTACTTTTGGAAGAAGGCATGCCAGCCATAATTTGTTTTCAAGTACACTATTTATCATAAATTACCTGACTATCATAATAGCGAGCTGTGTTCATCGCAGGTAAGATCCAGAGGCTGCCGCTCCATTGCCCACTCCAAATTTTCGAGCCCTTGACGCGAATTTCTTGGGTTGGCAGCACCTACACTGACGTGGTGAACCGTCCATGCAACGAACCTTACTCCCAACTCAACCAAGTCTACGCTTGTGTTGATTAACCATTTGAAAATTGAATCAACTACCCCGCAGATAGCGGGAGGCACTAGCTTCAGTAAGAGCACCGCCATCCGCATAGAAATGTAGTACAGTATCACCACAAAATCCCCTATACACGATCTCGAAAAGCCGAATTCATGGTCAGCTATATGATCGCATTTATCTGACCTCTGATTTTCGCCCATACCACTCGTCTACGTAAATGAGGTTGGATACGACAAGCGCAAGACTTCAGAGAAGAGTCAGTTGTTCCTTTGGTGCGCAACTTGTCCAGATATCGTAATTCTACGGGGTCCAACTCGCCCCCCCCCCTCCCCAAAATCCCTTTTCTCAGTCACGTGCCCGCTTTTGTGCGTCCTATTTGATGACGTAGTAGTTCCTTGCGCAAAACAAGAAATTTCTCTGCATTTCATAACCCCACTTTATGGTCCCCGAGCACTGTCGCCGATCGGGGATCATCGACTAGGTAACCCGTAGTTTGGCCGCATTCCACCCCACTGGATGATACATGTCTCCGCACGCGATATGATTTATTTAAAGGCTGAAGCCACCCTCAAATATTTCACTTCTTTCACCAAGCATACCATCCCACTGATGATGGATCCCTCTGCTAGCTGCTCGGCTTGTCAGGCTGCAGGTCAACTGTGCCCTAATCATATTGGCGGACAACAGGCCAACCATGATCTTGAAGTTAGGATCCACGCCAAGAACCAGAAAGGTTTGAGACGGGTTATCGTCAATTTTACTCCGTCGTACGTTCATTCATCCTTCTGTTCCAGCGATGGAAATAACTAATTTCATCTGAACAGATGGGTAAGAATTAAATTTATTGTTATCGAAGGCAGTTTCCTTACTTTTCACCTTTTTTTAGTTCAGCGCTACCATGGGCACGGGCATTGTTTCGATTCTTCTTCACAACTTGCCATATAATGGTACATGGCTATATTGGATTTCAGTTGTTGTCTTTGCTTTTAATGTGTTTCTCTTTGCTTTGTTTAGCCTTATTTCCCTGGCTCGGTACACATTATTTCGAGGTATCTGGACGGCAATGCTGAACCATCCTACGCAGTCGTTATTTCTCGGTAGGCATCCTGCCTCGACTATGCAAAGCTTATGACATTATTGACAACTGATAAATAGGCACATTTCCCATGGGACTTGCAACTATTATTAATATGATATGCTTTGTGTGTGTTCCCGCATGGGGACAATGGGCTGCTATTTTGGCATGGACCCTTTGGTGGATTGATGCTGCCATCTCACTTGCAAATAATATGTATTTGCCGTTTGCTATGTATTGAGCATTAATGATTTCCTTATGTCATATTATTCTAACATGGAAGTGCAGAATGTCTCGACATGCAAATCAACTTTCCGGAATGACTGCAGCCTGGCTGCTGCCTATCGTTTCAACTATTGTCGCCGCCGCCTCCGGTAGTATCGTGGCTTCGGTACTAGAAAACGAACAACACGCTCTCTGGACTATCCTCATCAGCTATATACTCTGGGGGACTGGAGTTCCTTTAGCAATGATTGTACTCGTTATGTACTTCCATCGCTTGACGATTCACAAAATACCTCCCAAAGAAGTTATAGTGTCTGTTTTTCTTCCGTTGGGACCATTGGGTCAAGGTTCCTTTGGTATCATGCAACTTGGGAAAGAAGCCATGAGGATCTTCCCAGAAACGAACAGCTTGCCAGCGCAAATTTCAGCAGGTCCTATCCTCTACGTTTTCGGCTTCATAGTTGGAACAATCATGTGGGGGTTTGGGCTTGTTTGGCTTTTCTTTGCGCTGGCGTCTATCACTCGGTCGAAATTCCCGTTTAACATGGGCTGGTGGGGATTTACTTTCCCACTTGGAGTGTTTACAGTCGCAACAACTACCATTGCAAAGGAGCTGCCATCATTATTCTTCAAAGTTTTGGGCACGGTTAGTTTTCAGATTAGACTTGAACTGCTTGAAGGTTTCTGACACAACCAGATTTTTTCCGTCATAGTCGTCCTGCTTTGGATCATTGTCAGTATAGGAACACTCATTCAGACTTGGCAAAGAAAAATATTTTTCGCCCCTTGTCTCAAAGACTGGGAGAAAGCGGAGGCTGAACGTCATGGGAGGAATTTGCAGATATCGAGGGATGAATAGTCGGATTTCGATGTGACTTGAAATGGTTCTCTAACAAAAAGCATTTGTGCTGAGGCCGCCGGTTCTGGCGTCAAAGGAGGCCATTTCTGGCCTCCTCGGCACAATCTTTCCGCACACACTCTCGCCCCAGAGCCACGCGCCGCTCAAGTGCCCCTCTTGTAACGCGCACCGTCACGTTCTCGTTCAGCTATGTCGGTGCCTGGGCGCGTGGCTCCCCTTCCCCTGCGTCCACGTCCCGCTCGTGCTTTCCATCGACTTCTACCCCCCTCCGGAGACCTGCTCTCTGAGCGCTACCGTGACCCTTCGTATGGTGAGGTCGCCAAAAATGGCACACTCTATCGGACGCTCATTGGTCGCTGGGGTAATGGGGGTTTCATGGCCATAAAGCTGCCAACAGTCCCTCTCTCCCCACTCTCCTACCCAGCCCTCCTCTCCTCTAGTGTTTATCTTTTGCCAGTCCCTCCTTCAATCCGTGCCTCGCAGTCGCTCGTCCCTTCTATTCAGCTGTCTATCTGCCCGGAGCGCCTTTGCACACCACTTTTTGTTTCCCTAGAGGCAACATGAGCGACATCGCAGATCCATCCTCAGAGACCGACAGTGACACTTCAGGGGTGTCTTTCCGGCCTGACTTCGATGCCACCGACGACTCCGATTCTGGGGACGCCTCAACTTCAACTGGGCTGACCAACCCGGAACCCAGCTGTCTACCCGATGACTGTAGCGGGTCGTCAACTTGTTTAAAACGACCCGTGCGCCGCCCAGCGGACGCTGGTGTTTTGCCCGATTTCAGCGATGACCCTGATGATGACACAGATGAGGACCTTGCAGATATACCGCTTGATTATGGGCGCTCCGACCAAACTAAGGTTCGGGGTCGACGAATAGAAAAGCGCTGGCACAAGTGAGTAATGATTCAGACCTGCGCAATGGAGGTGGTTACTGATGTGCGGCGTAGGTACTGCGGAGTGAAGGCTGCTCAGCCTGGTGCGCTTTTGAAATGGGATAATCCGGAGGAGGCATTGCGCGAGGTTACTCCTAATGACGTGCATCGATTTTTCAACTACTGCATGAAGCTGAAATATGGTGAAGGCGGTCGACATCTCAAGGGAACGTCGAAAGCTAGCGCCCTGAAAGCTGACTGGAAAGGATTTCGGGGTTACTATCGGAGAATCACACGGACCAGGATCACCTCTGAAGATAGCGAAGAGATTAATGCCGTAAGTCATTCACCGCAAACCGACACTTGGGAGCTGACTGTTTCCAGGGTATCCGGAAACTCATCGATAAATTCAACCTCGATCAACAAGAGCGAGGCAAGGAGCCAGTGTACGTCCAAGACTTGACTGAATTGAATGAGACGATCCTCCGAACTCAGGAGAGGCGATTTCATTTTGGATACGAACGGATCCAGCTCTGTCTCTTCAACATGCTGGGTATTTTTACTGTGAACCGGCTGCATGCTCTTCTTTCGCTACAATTCAAACATCTGCATTTCTCTATACAACACAATCCGGATGGAGGACCTCCCGTACTGTTGGTGGAGATCAAGTCGGAGCATACGAAGAAATTCCTTGGAACTTCGCAAGTGTATGTATTATGCATTGAAACCGGGCAATAAAGATCCTAATATCACCACTTATTCTTAGTAACAATTTTCCTTTTCCCGAAATCATCAACGATCCGTCGCTTGTCTTCAGCCCTCACACATTTATCTTCGGTATGCTTTTTTGGCTTCAAGCCTTTGAAGTCCCCGCGCTTTCGTCCATGGAGCGTCTTCGAAAGTTGTTCGTCGAAGGTGGTCGACAACAGATGGAACTACCCTTGAAACGCAAAGTCGAAAACTATTATGTATTCTGCAAGACAGAGGTAGTCAATGGCTGTGCGGTTCTCCAATGGAACCAGCCGATGACCGAGAGCGCTATGTCTGGACGTCTGAGAAATCTAGGGGAGATCCACGGCTTTCTTCAGTCAATGTTTGCCCATCGTTTTCGCTATGGAGGAGGGAAGATGTTAAACGAAAACAGCGCGGTCAGCGAAGCACAGCAAAATCTGATTATGAAACACGCTGACACTCGCACTTTCTTGAATCATTATCTTCCACGCCACATCGACACGGACATGCAGAGTGTTATGAACGACCGTGAATCCAACAAGTCTCTGATGCGCGCGATCACCCGCATGAGTAGATGGATTGACAAGAGACGTCCTCGACATCTTACTTCGGAGCAGCGAGCGTCCCTTCGCGAACATCCAGAATATCTCGAAGCCCAGCGGCGAATGAGGGAGCAAGTCGAAGAGTGCAAATGCGATCCCAGTGCAGCCACGCAATCGCGATTAGAGAAATTGACACGCGAAACCTCCAATACATTCGGTCGGTTGGAAAGAGCACTGAGACGAAAGGTCCGCCATGAGTTTGACCGCAAACAGGCCATAATGGACATTGAGCGACAGCTTTCGGGGACTGCTGTTGACGACGAAGAGGCGAGGAAGGTGCTTCAAGTAGGAGACCAGATGCTACCGGAGCAGATTGATCTTCTTAAGAACTTATTCACATGGCCTACCTCTCAATCCCTGGAGGCGGAGTGGCAAAGAAGGAACGCCGCTGTGGCTGCGATCTCCCGATACTGTTGCTTCCTTGAAGGTGGCCCGTTGCGTGGGCGACGTAAACGAGCAGCACCAAGTGATGGGTTCGACGAAGAACAGACCGACGTGGTACCAGAGCCAGCCAAGAAGAGATGCAGTTCTCCGGAGCCTTCGCAGGAGGGTATTCTTCTCAGGAAAGCCGGAGACCATATTAGGAAGGCCAAGAAGCCCCGGCGGTGTTTTCAATGTTATGGCGACGCCGGACTTCCCATTCATCGCAGAACACAGAAATATAGTGAGTATAAGTCGACCCTGCGACACTTTCGAGAAAAGCACTTGGAGGATCGAAGGTGTCATATGTGTGACGAAGACCTGCTCCATGAGATGCATCTTCGCAGGCATGCAGAAGAAATCCATCGTCTCAGCACTCAACGGAATTACTATATCAAAGAAGATACGGGGTCAGACATTGACACTGATTAATTGGGACACTTGCAGGGTTCATCCGAAATTGAAGGAATCTTGTTTCTACATTTATTAACTAGTTAGTTACTGAATCTGTCAATGCCACACTTCACTGAGAAAAATGTAGCCCCCAGAACGTGCCGTGCGCCCTAACAAAATGCTCGCGGTGGCTCGCCTAGTTAAAGCGAGTGGCCTGAGCCTATAAATGCTCAGAATATCCTCAGTGAGTGCATAGGATAGCTCTCAGTGAGGGTGATACTGGTTCCTGTAGTTCCGACCCCACAACCCCTGTATAGGCCTATGTTGCTTGAAACAAGAGCATAATACAGACAAGATGTATAGCACCCCGAGAGAAATCTAACAGAAGCGGTATTGGAATGAGAGACTGATCTTATATCTATGATGGAGCTATGTAGACCATCCTGTAGGAAGTAACACGGGAGGACGTTAACAACAGGTTATTTTCAGCTAGCGTATGTCAAGAGCAAGGGCCTTTCGGGAGGCCGAGAACAGAAGACTTCTTTCAAGAGGGCTCCGCTCATGGTAGAATCCTCTTGAGAGGAAATCAGTCACAGCACAGCCCACTGAAGAGCACAGGCGACACAGTAGGCTGCACGTCATATGAGCTGCCCCTTAGTACTAGTTCTCTCCTAGTCCAATCATTCTAGGCCTAGACTAGTCTTGAGACGGTCTTGAGACGGCCAGTGGATGCAGACGATGCTTCTCAGCCAGACAACCACGCTGTCCCAGTGAGGATCGATTTCATTGGCTTATCAGCCTACTGAGAATGTGGGTCCCGCAGTGGCCCCCCATTCGATCGATTATTTCTTGACTGGAACAGTTTATAGCTAAGTTAAAATACCCGGTCGCGGTCTATGTCATCAAGCGAGAGAACGCCTTTTATGCCTTTACTGCTCTAGGAGCCAATAACCGGTACTCCTAGGAGACAAGCGGTGCTCCTAGGAATCAGAGTTCATTCCCAGGAACCGCCATTAGCTCCCAGGGGAGGATACTCCTTGGAGCCACTACGTATTTTCTACGCCGTAGAAGGTGATTCCTGTGACGATCTGCTCAGCTTTCTCGCCGCTCGCGCAGGCGGGGAGGATGCGATTTGACTAAAGCCCCGCTTTCGCCCTGACGCTGCAGGGTTTCCGGAAACTGGGGTCACCATCAGACTCTTTGATATTCTCCAAACCCCTAATGTCAAGAGACGCTAAGCTACCTTGGGTAAAGTTGATAATCCTTCTGTTTTAAGGCCGTCCTGTAACCGTTGTCCATCAGGGCCTGCATTGTGACCAAGATCTTCTAGCGCATATGGAATGGGCGAATACATTTATAGAGGAAACGGAAATTTTGTGGGAGCTTTACTGGGAGTACTTCTACCACGAGATTGCAAATCGATCATGAAAGGCGGCTCACAGCTCCTCCGACAAAACAGATTGGAATTGCAGGCGTTTCACAGGGGATGCCGGCCCTGGCTCCTCGAGCATCCGCGAAACCAACGACAGAATATTTTTATCGTTCAAAAAAGGTCGGCTCGTTGCCATAAACAGTAGCCGCGCAGTAGCACTGTGCTGGACTGAGTCTCTGCATGTTCTTGTCGTATAACGAATAATCTTTCCAAGTATACTTCCTCGCAACACGTTCTACTGGCGACGGATCCGACGGATTTACCTGTAGATGATCCGGTAATCTGCACTCCCGGTCGATGGGGCACGGGAGTAATGACATAATGAGTCGTCCGAAGTCACGTGTGTTTGACGGATAAATATTTTAACCGAGATGCCGCCAAGCTGACGGTCACGACAGGGAGGAGAGTTTCTAGATGAGACGCTTCCCCCCACCATCGCGCCGGAATTGTCCGTCTTTCCCTCCCATATTCACGGTAGTGATGAGTGGAAGCAGCTCCCCGGACTACAGGGCGCTTTTCCTCAAGGAAGCCTCGCTCAGACGGCAGGCTGAGGAAGAAAAGAAGCGGGCAGAGGAAAGGGAGAGACAGGCTGAGGAGCGAGAGAGACAGGCTGAGGAGCGAGAGAGACAGGCCGAGGAGCGAGAGAGACAACAAAGGGACCGCAACCGACCGACAACTTTTCCAGAGTTCATCCGACATTGCCACGATCTCCTTTGGAGGCCACTCCGAGCCCAAACACCGTCTCGCTCCACAACGGGCAAAATTCCCGCTCCGATTGGAAAACACTGTCCCCTACGACTGCGTCCGTGGATGGACTGTGAGGAGACGCAGCGGGAGATTTACGAATCCGTCTGCCGCTACCTACAACCGACCGAAGGGCATACACCAGAATTATTTACCTCACTGGTTGCCTTGGAAGACCACGGCCGACGATTCGCACGCCGACCCATTAGCAGCGAACAGGACCTCGAGACCTACGAGCGACTCGCCGTTGAAGACCACGTGCATGATATTGTTGCCGAGTTGTGCAAAATACCAGAGGCTCGTGGGGAGTTCCGGTTGTGCAACGGAGTATGGTTCGATAATCACCCCAACGCGCTGGACCACGATAATGAAGTCGATGCCAGTCAACCATCAACCACCAAACCTTCGAAGCCGGATCAATTTTGCATCTATCAAAAGGACGGTAACCAGCGGACCTTGCTTACCACTGTTGAGTATAAACCCCCCACAAGCTCTCTGCTGCGAACCTGCGGCGAGGCCTCCGATCGATGGATTTCTGGCGAGAAGTAGTCCAACCGGACAGTGTGCCGACCGAAGAGCCAGAGAAATCAAGGTATTACGCCGAGCGGCTGGTCGGATCCGCCATCGTACAAGTATTCCACGTGATGATTCAAGAGGGTCTGGAGTATTCATATTTGACGAACGGTCTGATGGACGTGCAGCTCTGGGTGCCCTACGACGACCCAACCACCCTGTATTACCACCTAGGCGATCCCGGGACATACGGGATGGCAGGTGATGCAGGGCCTATGATTCCCAGAACTCGAATTGAGAGGACGCTCTGCCTCTGTCTGATGAGTTTCCGCTCGTTTATTCGTGATCAGGCGTGGCGGAATACCGCTAAGAACAACCTACCGAAATGGCGCACGAGCTATGATAGCGGTCTCTCTCAGATCATAATGGTAGATTTACCTCGGGACCTAAACGTGGACGATACCAGCTCCGAATTCGCTAGTCCTGAGCAGTCGACCTCCGAATATCTCACATCATCTTCCCCCATCACCACCGGCCCTCGAGTGACCACACGAGCGGCCGCTAGCTGCGCACCACCCTTCCATCCGTCTCACCACCAGAGTTCTTCGGATTCCGAGACCGACCCTACCACATCTGCAGGACAGAAGCGAGGGTTCAGCCAGGTCACATCGTCCCCTCCAACCCAGCGGTCCGCACCGCGAGGAGATCGCCAAGGGAACCAATGCGGGCAATCTCGCTCCCACGACGCTCCATATTGCACACAAAGTTGTCTTCTCCGGCTACAGCAGGGCGGCACGCTTGACCCTAAGTGCCCGAACACGGATCTGCATATGCTTGACGGAAGATCAGACCGCCATCCGATCGGTGCACCTGACTTAGTGAAAAAGCTCAAGGTGCAGCTGGATCACGATCTGGATCATAACTGCTCTCCTATCGGCCCTTGTGGGTCCTCCGGCGCACCATTTAAGATTACGTGTGCCACCTTCGGATATACGGTTGTCGGGAAGGGGACAACGTCAAGACTCTGGGGGGACGTTTCGCGCGAAGCCGACATCTACCGGGTCCTCCAGCGTGCGCAAGGATCGGCTGTTCCCGTCTTTCTCGGGGCGATCAATTTAGCTCTGACCTACTTCCTCCACGGCGCCGGAAGGATCCGGCATATGCTTCTCATGGGCTGGGGTGGTAAGACCGTGGGCGATCCTCCTTTCGACAAGACCATCCAGCATGCGATTTCTCGGTCGGTGAAGGAAATCCGTCGTTTTGGCGTCGTCCACCAGGATCTTCGTCCGGACAATATTTTGTGGAACGCTGAGCTCGGACGAGCGCTGATCATTGATTTTCATCTGTGCACCTTGAACCGTCGATTGCTGCACAAACAGCCAGGAACTCTCAAACGATTACGGCGTAATTCTGAAGAACGCCACTCCAAGCGGGTGCGTGTGGTATGAGTAAAGGCTACTAGAGCGGGGATTAAAACAGTCAACCTGCTCTACGCATAGCCAGACCCGGCTGGTAGCTCCCAGGGCGAACATTTTTCAAGATTTTATCATCTCTCAGAAAGTCATACGCAGGATAGAGACGTTTTCTTGTGTTGATCCATACCTATTTAGCTATCTAGAAGGCCTTAGGACCCGGCTGTTGCCATAGCTCATTTGTATTAAGCGAGCATTTCCAGCAGATTGTCAATTCAGCGTTTATTCTCAATTTATATTATGCTCCCCAGTCCCTACCCTACCTGTTGTGATCATTTGTACGAGACCGCGGAACGGAGAAGAGTGTCGCAGTCAGAAAAATAGTCTACTGTGGCCAGCTAAACAATATTAATTACACATAATAGAGTTCTCATAATAAAATGACAAGAATACAAGTTAAGGTGTCCAAAATGGTGTCGCAGCTCAAACATATAAAGAGTCACGAAACTTCTTTCACTGTTCACTATGCTTAAACGCGCTCTACTTCAAGCCCAGCAAAATGCATCTTCTAGCCCAAGCAATTCTCTCTGGAGTCTTTATTGGCGCCTCGTTAGGGGGCTCCCTCGAGGTTATCGATCAGGATCGCCAATGTGTGATATGGTCCAATGATAACCACGGATGCACAGGTTACTCTGCATCCTTTGCAGAGCTCAATGGAACCGATTGCTCAGGTATAAGCTATAAATCAGCTTGGAATTGAATACTGTTATGTTGACAGTTTCTCAGAGCTGAACGAGGCCGTGAACGGCACACGCAAAGACTTCTCTGCTCTTAATGTAGAGGCGTGTGGTACTGAAAACGGCAAGGATGCTGCTTGGATAATGGTTGACCTGACTGGAGAAGTCACTTTCTTCAATCAGAACGGTGACAAGTCAGGATGTACTCTGAATCATGGACTCAAGGCTGGCAGCTGGTGCAATGCGTCTGATCCTAAGCACATGACCACCGCCGATTTATCTTCCGCTTCGACTTCTTCAACTACGGCGATGTCGGCCACCATGTCAGACTTCAAGTCGAAAACTACAACTTTCACCTCGGCGTGTGTCTCTCCCTGATAAGGTAGAGGGTCCTTATGCGATGGAAAATATACGTCGCTTATTCTGAATATATTGCTGGTTGTTGAATGTTTGATTTTACTCTTTGTGTATTACAGCTCGTCTCGAAACTGGTGTCACCACCTACACTATTTGATTGTTTCTTGAACCCCAATGCCAAGACCCACTAGTCTATATTGGGAGTTTGTCTAGAGTATTCTTGTATGTGGGTCCCGTATCGTTCCTTACGGGAAATACCTAGTGCCATAGTGGGGTGTATTCACTTGTAATTATAATACGCCAGACACCTCCATACCCCACCTTGAAACCCTTCTCCCTTGGTTCAGGAGACCTAAACAATCAATCACGAGTGATCATAGCAGGATGGCTCCAAACCTCGCCCCTTCAAAGCATGAGCTTATATATGACATGATCCACAGTGGAGAACTATCTGTATCGCAGATGGCACAAGCTGCCGGCTGCAGCAAGCGCACCATCCTGAGAATCTCTTCCAATATACGGCTGTTTGGCAGCGTCAAGGCGCCTCCTAACAAAGGCGGACGGCCACGAAGCCTCACTCCATTTATGCTAGAAGCTCTTTGCGATCACCTGCTCGAAAAGCCCAACCTATATCTTGACGAGATGGGGATTTTTCTACGGGACGAATTCGATGTCCAAGCAACAAAATCTAGCATCAGCCGCGCTCTTGCATCGAAAGGCTGGTCAAAAAAGACTGCGCGCGTCAAAGCTAGAGAGCGCAATCAAGACCTACGTGATGAGTACTTTCACTTTATCTCAGATTTCCATTCGTACCACCTTGTCTACGTGGATGAATCTGGATGTGATAAAAGGATAGGCTTCAGGCGAACGGGTTGGTCCCCACTAGGAACGACACCAGTTCAGGTGTCCAAATTCCATCGTGATAAACGATATCAGATACTGCCTGCATACGCCCAAGATGGCATTGTTTTCTCTCGAGTGTTCCAAGGCTCGACTGATGCATCCGTCTTTGAGGATTTTATTGAGCAGCTTCTCCAGCATTGTGGAAAATGGCCTGAGCCGAGATCCGTATTAGTCATGGACAACGCATCCTTTCACCACTCAGAACGGATAGAGCAGATGTGTTCAGAAGCTGGTGTGAAGCTGATGTATCTACCTCCGTATTCTCCAGACCTGAATCCCATTGAGGAGTTCTTTGCGGAGCTAAAAGCCTTTATTCGGCGACATTGGCCATCTTATGAAGATAACCCGGATCAAGGATTCGATAACTTTCTCGAGTGGTGTGTTGACGTGGTGGGAGCAAGGGAGGAGAGCGCCCAGGGACACTTCCGGCACGCAGGCCTAACCGTTGAGGCATAGCCTCTCCATTATCATAACTCCTCTATAGTGTTTCTCGAAATCAGCTTGTCCAATGCATTCTGACTAACACTTTTACCGCCCCGCTTCCGAGGCATTAGTGCAGAATATCTATTGAACGGCCAGCATTATATTGCGGCCCTCCAAAAATTGCGGATTGTGTGCTAAATCGTCATTTTACATCAAACTACACCGTTAAGCTTTGCATGTTAGATAGTGAATCTTAATGGTATCGAGCAATCTTGATACGAGTGATAAATTCCGATAAAAACATTAAGAATCGATGAAAAACCAACCCTTTGTATTCACGTGGCCCCTATTTCGTGCGGTCAGGTCAATAAATGATCTGCGCTAAGGACTAGGCAGAGGGTCCCACAGAGAGTTTCTCAGTGTTCGAGCATCGCTGCAGCAATAACTTTTAGACTTAACTCCCATTGCCGGGGCTTTCTGTATCATCCGAGGTGCCAAGGAGTTATTTGAAACTATTTCCACCTTTCTCACTATTTTGGAATTCTAACATCAAGGTCCACCAAAGACCCGCCCCATAAATTCTCGGATGACGTTGAATATGCAATAATGCTGGGCTGGTTGACATCCCTTCGGAACGGAATTACATTATACCGTTTTCGGCTTCCCCTCAACAGGAGTCTGGAGGATGTTGCGTAGCCCAGAAGCCAGCGTTCACTTTGTTTGCTTCAACGAGATGGTCGAACACGATGATAATGAAAGATATGGGCTTCGCGCGGTCGCCGTCACAAAGGGTCGCTATATCGGTTTTGACGATGAACCACTCAGAGAAGAACAAAAGAGGCAAAACCGAGAAAAAGAACGCAATGCTCAACTGCAGGAGGAATACAACGATTTACGGCAAAGTCTTGTCAACGTCCTTGACGATAAAATATTTCTTGCCGATAGCCTCGGGCTCATAGCTTCGCAGATCTCACGAAGCGCGTTAAACGTCCCACGCCAAAGCCTCGAGTACGAAGAAGCGAACGAAGAGCTCCCATTGTCAGAAAGAAAAAAAACATCAGAAGCAGGCTTGTCGATGCTAGATTGACTTTCCCGACGGATATAAAAATACTCAACACTCTCAATAAAGTTCTCTTGAGCCGAAGTTTCGGGCACTTAGATCACCCCGAGCCGAACACTCCAGACATCCTCTATCGCGTAATGCGGTCAAACAGCCATAGTCGATATGACAAACAGCTTGGTTTCCGTTCTTCAAGACAGCCATTCACGCTACCTTCTGATCACGGAGGCCCTCTACACGAAAGCTCATTGGTCGATCAGGACAGTTTGAGAAATCACTGCGAGGGGAAGCGACCTTCAGACCTCATTGCGATGTCTGATAGCCCAGCGAGAATATTGCGTTTTATCGAACACTGGGGTTTCAACGACCTAAGAGGAGATATTATAGCCGTGATTGATGTCTCGAAGCTTCTTGCTATGAGAGCACTGTTCAGTCGCACAACTACTTTGGCTGAGAAATTGGGGGTGGAGTCTTGGACTCCCTTTCGGGAAAAAGGCCTCAATTGGATAAATACAAATTATTGGGTTGCTTATCGGTGGGTGCCGGCTGAGTGTATAGAATTGTGCATCTCGGTCAAATCGCTGCGAAGTGCTTGCAAGGAGCATGAAATTGGTAAGTAATCAGGCGTCCGAGAACAACATATGCTTATAAAACAAAGGAGAATTAGATTTCGATCGGCAGCTTCCAATGGAGGACTTACTCCGCAAGAAAATGGAAAACTTAAGTGTTTGAGCTGCACTTTATGAAGCCAGGATATGTTGAATCCTTCTGACGGTTTTATCATCTGTGATATTACACTCTCACAGATCGCTAGTATAGATGTTGAATTATGACAATTGATCATTGTTATAAGGCCGTTTACAAGATTGACCATATTGAGCTCGCCCAGTAGATTGCGATACGACGCATAGAAGCGGGATGAAAGTACGACACATGTACTAGAACCCTTATTCTTTGTTCTGGAGATCTATCGGTGGTGACACTTGTTTCAGGAATATAGTATGAAGAGGTAGGTACATAAGATTAACACACAGATAGAGTCTTTAACCACCCGCCAAGGCGAAGGCCAGTAAGATATCCCAAATGTGTCGACCCATCTTCTCTGACATCCAATTCCTCCATGTCACGGAGAACTTTCTCAATATACTCACCGGCGGCGCTCAATTTCATAATAAGTGCGATGGCACGATGAACCTCGAGAAGCCGGGCGGAAGGAGGGTCAATTGTACGATTGGGACTCAGGGTCAGCGTGCGGGTGACAGGAAATAAAGGGTCACGTAAGAAAGGACTCTGTTCTGTCGACTCAATCCTATATTGGTGTGGTGTTCCAGTGCGTTCGAAATATATCTGAAATTCGCCGAATAATCGGTGGTAGTCCAGCGTCAAGGTGAGGGCGTTTATGGGGCTGTCGATCTTTGGACCATCGATAAGATGGCCGATACCAGGGTCGAACATATCTAAGATTCGAAGAACATTTTTTTTGAATCACTCTGGGCGCCACATTAGTGGTGGCGAAGTCGTACGTTGCAGATTGGACCTACCAAATCCAAGTCTCCGGATGCCACTGTAGTCAGACAGTGCGGTAGAATGTGGGCAACCTCCAGGTACTGAAATTGGTCACTTGATTCGTTCTTCAGCAGGTTCCCGTCATCGTCTGCACAATGTTCTTTATCCTGAGTGAACCGTTTTCTGGCTTCAGCTCTGTCGAATTTCCGGGACACTACACAGCGGTGGCGATCGCGTACAAGGCAACTCTGTCGTAAAACTGATACACGCTGTCTTGTCCCGGTCGGGGTTGAGCTCTGCAACGACGATAACGATGTGGGCGTTGGTTGTGGTGTCTTGACAGACGAGGCCCTGACTGCAATTGATAATCAACATATGCTCATTATAGTTACCGTCATACAACCGAGGAAGTAACACACGGGGGAGTAGAAAATTTTCAACGATATACTCAGCGAAGTTTTCCAGAGCTTCGTGGACGTTGTTTATTTGTTCAGGTTCCCATGAAGAGAAACCGTCGAAGTATGATAAGGTGTGAGTAATGTCGGAAGGTCCTTTTTCCGAACAATAGTCCTCGTAGATGTATGAAAGGAAGAAAGTCAAAAAAGTATCTGGAGACGCAACGTGTTCGAGGGTAGCCTGGATAAGTGTCGCAGGCTTATAGCCCTTCCGAACGGTTTTTTCGAGGCCATATTGACGTACAAGCCCGATCACAAGGTTCCTAGCCGACTCGTGCTGTTGTGGTTTTAATGACAAGGGTATTGAGAAATCCAGAACTCCCTCTAGAGAGGACTGGTGACGGTGCGTTGCCATCGTAGTAGTTTCTTGGAGTCTGACTCGGGAAGACCGAGAGGAAGGATGACTGAGGCACGTGATAAGATGACTCATACCACGATCAAATTCGGGCCGACACAAGCTCCGTGTGTTTAGAATATGAAAACTGGAGCTTATTTAATTTAGTGGGTTGTCCGCAAAGCCATCCGTACAAACGTAACATGGATGTAGGTGTATCAGGTGGTAAGCCGATGGTATGAAAGTACACACCGAAACCATGCGGAGAGATAAACGTAGTATGTAGTATGCCGGTGTGGGCTGTCCTCTATTCAGCAACATATCTAGACTAAATTACTATTATTTTCATTGCAAGTGACGTCTCCGCATCGTTTCACCCAAAGGCCGATGTCGCGTACGAACCGCCGGGCTGCACCTACTTTCACGCCATGCTTGACAAAAAAACCTGGGTCTTGATCTTCATAAATCTGCATGAGATCAAGACAATTTTCGAGAGTCACGTCGCGTGCTTTGGTGAGATTATCCCTGAAAGTCTCGTTGCTCACCCGTGACTGTTGCCATTCGGTATATTTCTCGACAGCGACGTCAAGCAAACCATGAACCATGATTGATTCAGCGCAGCCCGACTTAGCAGAAGTGGCGTCATTAGCAGGGGTAGGCATCAATTGTTCAGATGTTCCAGCTGGGAGGACATTGATATTGATCGGAGGACACATCGAAGCGACTGCAGAACTATCCGTGGTTTTCTTCCGCTTTTCAAGTCGTTGGTTGTCCTCAGCATATAGCTGCTCGCGAAGGCTATCTGGTATATCATCATGGGTCTCGAGGACTCCTCCTTGCTCCACGTATTTAACAAGGTCCTTCAGATGGTGTGTCTTCAATCTATAGTGTCTTTTGCCCTCTGGATCTTGCCAGCAATATTGTCCTTCGTGGTGACATGGAGGCCCAGGGCATCGCATTACACGATACACCTCGCGCCAGACAGAATGTTGGCCGGAGACCTGCTCGGCGTCAATCTGAGCGTCTCGGTCAGCAAGCATCCGCTTGGTAACCGATGATTTTCCTCTCTTATCAGTTCTAGAAGGAAGAGGCCCACTATCCTCCATGTAGTTAATCGATATCTGGAGTCTAGGCTTCTTGCCACGACGATACAGATGGCCCCACGCTAGCAGCTGCTTTTCCACCGCTGTCCAATCGATACGAGTGCCTTCGAAGCGTTTCGTAAGATCACGTTGGGAACGGTCATTTACAGATAACACCAGGGAGGTATCATCTAGTCTGACTCGTCGGCTGCGGGCTATCTTTCGTCGTAGAATACTTCCAGCGTCTTCCTTGATCTGTTCCCAATAAGAACTGGGCGGGAAAGTCAGGTCTTGTTCCGTATCCTTCACCACAACCCGATTGTTCAATTTAGCCCTCCACTCGATCTGGTAGTGAATACAGTCTGGAGAGTGTTCATCCCACGCACTTCCATCTTCATGTTCCACCGCTGCATGAAAACTCGGTTGGTCGGGCGGATGTTGGTGCAAGGAGGTTGAACGTTCACCAACTATATTCTCGGCATCGGGTGAAGGGCAGATTACTGATGGCGTCCATTCGCGGTCCAAGTAACCAGGAGTGGGGGCATACGAGGGGGTCCGTTCCCAGAGATCAGGAAATTCAGGTCGGTAGGCATCATCATTATTGAAAGGAGTGTAAGTCATCCCCCAAAGGCAGAAGATGCCACTAAGGAGTCTAGCAACATCATTGTGTGTTAGCTTCTACCAAGGGGTGTCACAGAACGCAAAATTAAAGAGAACTGCGGCTGACAGGCTGAGAATGTTGATGAGCAGGTTCATGAGTACTCTGCGTGTAAGCAAGGTTATGTAAGTCACTATTGGCAATGTCTGGTAACAAGTAAGCCCCCTTGACTGTCACTTCAATATTGGAGTGGTAGAGGAAAGTGACACCTGGCCAGGTTCTCGAGGCACTCTCAGTCTCTAGAGTTTGACTTGTTTGCATCATAATGGAACATTCCAGCTGCCTTGAATTGAGAACGAAGTTACGATACATGGACATGTATTATTAATAAACGTAACTGCTTGTATTGATACTGATACAGGAATATTATTATTCCCTGGCTATACCTTATATAGACTAGGGAGGCTTGGCGTTGGGGTTCGAGAAACAATCAAAGAGTATAGGTGGTGACACCAATTTCGAGACGATCTGTACGGATGATTCAGCCCTAGCCTCCTGCCGACCTGAAAGCGCCCAGCAGCATACTCTGCCGACGAATGGAAAAGTAGACAGTCCTCAAACGTTTTTGGAGGACACGTGCCGTAAACGGAGGCTTTCATCGACATTTATATCCCAGGAAGCTCTACCAACCAGGAACCGCCGGCCTCGCCTTCACAATAGCCTGAGTCAAACAGCGTCAGCCATTCCTAACTTGGATAAAGATCGATGGGAAGGTCGTTTCTCTCGGCATCTTCTCCTATCCAATCTATTGCCAGACGAAAAGGACGAGATTGAAAGAAAAAGCAACCACGTCCTGCGGTCCGATTTGGCCGAGTTTATGGAGAAGTATACTAAGATATGGAAGTCGACCGGGTTTTGGTCTCTACATCACTTGATCCGTCCGAGCGTGGACGCGGACAATCGAGAAAGCCAAGACATCACACTGGAAACAGTTTCTCGACGAGGCCGGCGAGGGGAAGCTTTGGAAAGCGGCAACATACATGAGGCCGCGAGACTCGTGGGGTTGCATACCCGCCCTCAAGGTCGGCGACCGCGAAGTAACCGAAAACCAGGAGAAGGCTCAGGCCTTCATGGACTCGTTCTTCCCCACTATGGCGCCTGCTCAAAGGGAACATCTCGCACAGCCCCCAGCCGAACTTCCATGGCAACCGATCTCAGAGGCCGAAGTCTACCGATCTCTGAAGGCGGCAAAAGCCTCGACAGCGCCAGGCGAAGACGGGCTGCCGATGCTGATCTGGAAACGCCTGTGGAGGCACCTTGGTAACCTCATCACTCGGATCTTTGCGGCGTCAATCGACCTAGGATACCACCCCCAAAGGTGGAGGAGTGCCCGGATTGTGGTGCTGCGGAAGCCCGGGAAACCAGATTACTCCCTCCCGGGAGCATATCGCCCGATTTCATTACTCAACACGCTCAGCAAGCTGCTGGAGGCAGTTGTGGCCCGGCGGCTGTCCTACTACGCGGAGCATTACGGACTTCTCCCGGACACTCAGTTCGGGGGACGCCCGGGACGCACCACCGAGCAGGCCCTGCTGTTGTTAGCCAACGCAATCGACCGAGCGTGGTATGGAGGACGAGTGGTCAGCCTGGTGGCCTTCGACTTGAAGGGAGCCTTCAATGGGGTAAATAAGATAAGCCTAGACGCTCGTCTCCAATCTAAGGGCATTCCCGCGGTTGCTCGAAGATGGATTGCAAGCTTCATGAGCGGACGGCAGGCAAACATTGGGTTCGATGACTACCTCTCTGAAGTTGCAGCGCTAGACAATGCCGGGCTAGCACAAGGCTCCCCATTGTCGCCCATCCTCTTTGCGTTCTTCAACTGCGACCTGGTCGACCAACCCGTCGATTTCCACGGCGGCGCATCGGCCTTCATCGACGACTACTTTCGTTGGCGGGTCGGCTGGTCCGCCGAAGAGAACTTGGCTAAAATCCAATCCGAAGACATACCGCGGATTGAAGCATGGGCCCAGAAGACTGGGTCCAGCTTCGCAGCAGAGAAGACCGAGCTTATCCACATCACCAGAAAGAGAAGTGAACAGTGCCAAGGCCAGATCCTCATGAACGGCAATACCATTACACCGTCGACAACCGCCAAACTCCTAGGCGTGATCTTTGACCACGAACTACGATGGAAAGAACACGTGCAGCAGGTGGTCAAGCGAGCCACCAAGGTCAACATAGCACTTGGGGGGCTGCGACAGCTCCGCCCAGAGCAGATGCGCCAGCTATATGAGGCGTGTGTCGTACCGGTCATTGACTACGCGTCAACGGTCTGGCACGATCCACTCCGAGATAAGACCCATCTGCGACAGCTACGCACCGTTCAACGAACAGCACTCATCCGAGTTCTCTCTGCCTTTCGGACAGTGGCCACATCCACACTCGAAGTTGAAGCGCATGTCCTCCCAACCCATCTTCGTCTCTGCCACCACGGACAAAACACCATCACCAGACTCCACACCCTACCACAGAAACACCCTATATGGGATACCTTGCTTCGGGCCCAACGGCGACGAAATAACGTTCGGACGCGTGCCCGGTTCCCGCTCGCAGAGACCTTGAAAACAATGAGCCCAGAGAGACTTCATGAACTAGAAATGATCGACCCCACTCCACTGCCACCGTGGCGGACAGAACCCTTTTCGAAGATCGAGATTGAACCAGATAGGGAGATTGCGATGGAACGGGCGGAGCAAGCACGGTCCAACTCGGACATTGTCATATACTCCGATACATCAGGACGCCAAGGTCACCTAGGCGCTGCGGCCGTGGCGCTCGACGACTCGCTAGAAACGACTGAGAAAATACAGATACAGGTCGGACCCATGGAAGGATGGTCTGTGCATGCCGCCGAACTGATCGGAATCCTGTACGCCATCAACGCCATCAACAAGATCGCTCTCCAACGCCGGAGATCAACCGATGCGCGGGTGTCTGGCGTATTATAATTACAAGTGAATACACCCCACTATGGCACTAGGTATTTCCCGTAAGGAACGATACGGGACCCACATACAAGAATACAGTGACACAGCAAAAGTTTCGACAACACCCCTCACCGCCTACTACACGACGCGCTTGTAGGCCTACTATATCTTCTAGTTTTACGCGATTTACCCCTCTATATCGCCCTGAAGTTACTCTTTTTTTATATCTACGGATGGCTCCACGCTCTGAGCTTACCCCGGCACTACGTGAACGTATTTGCGAGCTTTATAGCGCCGCTGGATAGGGCTATAGGCGAATATAGAAGCGATATCCGTGGGTTTCTATCTCTGGTATTCGATATACGATCAAAAAGGACCGTGAACGACTCGGTGGTGTTACAAAACAACGCTCTGGGCGCCCGAGAAAGCTAGACGAAGCTGATCGAGAGCGTTTATTAAATGCTATCGACGAAAATCCGAAGATTACTCGGGAGGATATACTTGCTGAAGTGTCGTATAAAGTTAAGTCTTTTTAGCTACTATAATAGGGGTTTACTAATAGATTTTTAGGTTAAATATGACTCGATCCGTCGACTATTAAATGCTGAGAATATATAGAAGTGGCGTTACTCGTGGAGGCCGTATTTGACTGAAGAAAACGCCCTGAAACGACTTCGATGGGCTTGGAGATATCGCCACTTCACACCTGAAGATTGGGCTCACGTTTTTTGGTCTGATGAATGTACAGTCGAGCGTGGGATTGGTATTCGCCGAGAATAGACTTTTGTACGCCCGAAAGATCAGCCAAAAGCTGGACAATGTCAAGGATTGCCTTAACGCGGGAAGTAAGTAAAGCAGATGTTTTGGGCTTCGTTTTTAGGCTCTGAGCGGCGTACTGGATTAATTCCTCTCTTCGGAGATCCGAGATCTGAACGAAGCGGTGTGAATCGCTTCGTTATCGAGGAGTTATATCGCCGAATCTTACCTATTTTGATAGCGAACGAGGGTAGTATTTTTTAGCATAATAACGCCCCAACACACACTGCCTACGTTGTTCGAGAAGCTCTAACTGAGATGGAGATCGAGGTTATGGAATGGCCACCTTATTCGCCTGATTTGAACCCAATTGAGAACCTCTGGGCGTTATTAAACGCCAAAATCTACGAACTTCGACCTGATCTTATTTATATAGGGAATAACGACCAAACAAAGGAGATTCTGGTGGCTACTGCGCAGCAGGTATAGGACCAACTAGAATTAAGGCATCTATAGCATCTATCGGAAACAATGCCCTATCGTGTAGAGACTATTATCGAGGCTCAAGGCTGGTACACGCCCTACTAGCTATATAGAAGCAAATTCATGGAGGTTTTTGACCGGCAGAATATTATATAATCAAGGGGTGGGGCTGGGGGTGTTGTCGAAACTTTTGCTGCGTCACTGTACTCTAGACAAACTCCCAATATAGACTAGTGGGTCTTGGCATTGGGGTTCAAGAAACAATCAAATAGTGTAGGTGGTGACACCAGTTTCGAGACGAGCTGTACGGTAGATGGAGTTGCGCCCCTCTCACATACGCCTCGAGATGGAGAATGGAACTTGAGTCACTCCATTTGTCCTGCCCGACAACGGTTTACGGTTTCGAGATTGACGAGGACGCGTGGGAGCTAGGACGGAGACGGTTGAACGATTCATTGCTCAACAAATGGACATCACAAAAACAACACCACCAACACCACCAACAGCTCAGAACTTCAATTCGGAACATACATATTTTCCAACTTCACAGTTAACCTGTGTCCTAGCAGACGGTTACTCCAAGAGACGCGTCCCGGACGCGTCTTTTGTTGCAAGAACGTCTACACGGCCTCAAGTCAACACAGACCTGGAACACATCAAGGAGCAAGCCACAAACACTTCTACTGCCACACATACGGTAACATCGGCACTCAATGTAGCACACGCCAAACATACGGAACCGACAGCCAAGACCATTACAGGACGGGCCCTCCGGGCAGCCCATCCACGGTGCTCAATTTACCGCAGACGAGTGATTATTGTCAAACAGAAGCAGAGGAGGGCCAGGAAAGGCCTGACAAGTCAAAGATACAGAACAGTTATTAGAACTATCAGTACCGGAGGGTGCAACTGTTGGGAACAGAAGGGGAAAGCACTTCGTGAGAGGAAGAGCTTGATTTCTGGATGCAAGAAGCGGGAACACCTGTATTTATAGTTGTACGCTGCATAGCTGCCTTAGGGCGGCTGGGACAGTCTATGAATCAATCAATCAATCAATCAAGATACTAGGCTTCTCCTAGGAAATAAGGGATTATTCCTAGGAGCCGACGACAGGTGCTCCCAGGAACCAGTCCATTCCTAGGATCCGCCATCTACCACTCCCAGGAGGATACCATAAACTCCTAGGAAGGTTTGATGATTGATTGATTGATTGATTGATTGATTCATAGACTGTCCCAGCCGCCCTAAGGCAGCTATGCAGCGTTCATCTATAAGTACAGGTGTCCCCGCCCTTGCTTTCAGACAACAAGCCGTCCCTGCTAGAACTGCTTCCTTCCTCCGCTCCGGCCAGTCGCTCCCCACTCATAATCTAATGATTGTTCCGTGTCTATGTACTTGTCAGGCCTTTCCTGGCCCTCCTCTTCTTCTATATACCAAAAATCACTCGTCTTCGCTATGTGTATTTTAGTACCGTGGATGACACTGCTCGGAATTGTCCCAGCAGTCCAGTCCTCAAGATCATTTTTGCTGCTTGTACTGCCATTGACGGGCTACAGAGAATGCGTTTGATGTCGATGCATGGAGCCCTGCCTTCCCACATTCGATGTCGTTCGTCCGCCCTGGAAGGTTTGATGTTCCTGAGAGCCGCCGCATGCTCTTTACACTAAAGTCCGTTGAACGATCCCAGGAGCGTCTCATGCATTGACCATTCCCCACCACCCTGTGGAACCTTTTTAACGGCCTCACATTGCAGTAGGGCTCGACAACTTTAAAGATAGAGGGTCAATTGGACTATTTATACCATGTCTACTGGGATTGTATTTAACGCTTGTCAATGGGAAATAAAATCGAGGAATACAGTATCGTCTGAGCAGGTTAGAACAGACTTTGGGCAAGAGTAATACAAGGTGATTAGCAAGAGCTACCCTCCTTCGTTCATATGGAGAGTTAAAAGATACCAGATTTAAACCACGTCTTCAAGATAGTCAAGTTGTATAGAGGTGCCACCAGTTTTTAGCCACAGTTTGGGGAGTATTTAGGGAGGTGGGGGTAACAACTGCGACATGGCGTGGCTTAGCGGTCGTCGTCGATGACACGGTGCTTTCGCAGACACCGCCGCGTTTGTCAATGGCCACAGGATCAGTGGCGCCATGATGGGAGGTGTTGTCCTGCACGTCCCTTTTGATATTGGTGGACTTGGGGGTTGACTTGTCCCTTGTCACGGTGAAGGTTTTGGTTCCATAGATGACACTCACATGGACTGTACACCCTGCCGGGTCCGGATCAAGTGCAGACAGGGCGAGGGTTGCTGCCTATCAAACTCAGGAAAGCTAGAGAACTCGGTTTTGGTCATAGCCAGCCCGCTGGATGACGTTTAGGAAAAGACTGCGATATGGAACGGAAAAATACACTGCAAAAGTAGTCCATGGCAGAAATTAATGCGACATAGGCTTCGTCAATGGTAGCGGAGCCGACTCCAAAGTAGGAAGATTGCAGTGTCTAATAGACGCCGGAAGGCCTCATAAACTGGCGGGACGTGACGGCGGAGACAGCATAGGCGAAGGGCGACTTTTCGACATGTATAGCCCGCAAAAATCCAGATAGACAGAACCAGCACGTGGAACTACATCCGCCGCATAGAATGGAGGACTGCAGAATGACCAGCGCAAGGTATTTAAATAGATGCCACCTCGCTTGGCCGCCGAAGGGTAAACAGAATGTCCCCGGTGGCTTCCGAGTTGTACCACTGGATCTCCAAGATTCCCACCACGGACCTATATGCTCTTTGTGTTGCCATCCTTCTTGCGATCTGGCTGACCTACTGGCTCGGGCACCGATGCTGTTGTTGGATGCTCGGACAACGCCACGTGATCTCATGGCGGCGCCTCCTAAATTCTCCCTTGCCATGGATCTTCCGAACGGTGGATATCGACACGTATCGGGAAGGTCTCGCAGTTGCCACTTTGTTTGCAGCTAATATCCTTGGGTTGGGTCTATGGACGCACTCCTGGGCGGGAGCCCAACGAAGGGCCGGGTCTTTGGCCATCATTCACCTGATACCCCTGTGCACCGGACTGACCTTTGGTCTCCCGGCGGATATTCTCCATATAGATCGCCAGACTATGGCATGGATGCACCGATGGGTGGGCCGGCTTTGTGTGCTCCATAGTCTGTTTCACGGGTCGGTTCTTTTTTCCATCGCCAAAACTTCAGCCCTGACCACCACCCGGCACGTGGTTCCGCTCGTGGTATGTACGTATCCCTTGGTCGGCTATATTTATTTCGCTTCCAGTGCTGAAACAGCCCACGGCTAACCCAGGGTAGGCGGTATGTGCTATGTTCCTCGTGGTGCCGTTGACTCATGCCGTGGTTGTGCGATCCCACAGGCAATTTGCCCTGAAGTGTCACTATCTCCTAGCGGCGATCGCCATCGGCGCCCTCGTCTATCACCTAGTGGAGCGACATTCCGTATACCGCTGGTATCTTCTGGGCGCCATCTGCCTATGGATCGGCCTCACCGCGATAGAGTGCACTAGGACCGTGCTGGCACACAAGCCGTGGAGAAACGGCCGGCACGATATGGTTGTGAGCTCTTTCAATAACCTCCTGTGGCTTGATGTCACGGTACCTGCCTCATGGAACGTCCGACCGGGCCAGTATGTGCAGCTGTGGATGCCACGTGGCGGATTTCGCCTCTGCCTGCAGCTTCCCCTCTTTTACGTTGCCTTCTGGGAGGATGAAGGCACCCGACGCATATTGCGTTTAGTGATCAGGCCCCGTCGGGGCCAGGGCCTTGCTAGGAAGCCTTTTCGAGATAGATTGAACACTCCGATCGAAAGGCCGGTCATTATACTAGGACCATACGGACGGTCGGACAATTTCTGCCAGTGTGGAACAATTCTATTCATTGTGGAAGATATCGGATTCTTCCGAATACTTCCATATATAGGAACGTTAGTCCAAGCTAGTCTTGACCGGAGAGCTATGGTACGGAAGTTGGTGGTTCTTTGGCAAGTCAAGGTCGAGGACTGGTGTAAGTCGAAATGCCCCCTGGCCGCGTCCGACCAGCTTTGTAGCTGAACTAACGTCCACAGGTTTCGCACAATGGGCGGATGACTTGGTACAAGACATTCTCAGCCTGGACCGTGGAGGGTTTAATGTAAGGCTCGGCGTTATACGCTTCTGATTGAAAACAGACACTATCCTAACTGTTTATAGATCTTGCAGATCAATTTCTTCTGCCCAGACGGCAAACACCCCCTTTCTTCCAAACCAAGCGCCCGCATGCGCTTTTCTCATTATTCACGCATCACGGAGAAGGAAGTCCTGCGACATAGTAATGACCAACGTGGAGACATGGTGGTGGCTGGTAGGCAGAACTCTTTCGTCCTCGCCCCTCTCGCTCTTGCTTTTCCCCTTGGAGGATTATGCTATGTTGTCTACTGTGTTCCTGTTTCTAACCATTCTTAGTATGTGCGGGTACACCACTTCGCAAGGTAGTGAGAAAAACCGTTCAGCCCCGGACCGGTGCTGGCTTGCGACTGGTGAATTTCGACCTTGGGCCATGTCATGAATGGGGATGCAATGATCATACGGTCGATGGCACCGAGTCTACAGTCAACAGAACTGAACTACGAGTTATCTAGCATGGGTACACCGTCCAAAGAAGCACCCTCAGTTCCAGAGTGTGGCCACCCTTGGCCCCGGAATGAGCCGGTCAAGGAGCACCCCGAGAGCAACCACAGCAAATGGGTTGGATCCAAGTTAGCGGAAGGACAGTAGTTTGATAATTCTCAAATTCCAGTCATAGCTCTCCTGGACAACTTATCTCCCACTGTTATTCGTGACCCTGCC
Source organism: Penicillium alfredii (assembly GCF_028826965.1). Classification (NCBI taxonomy): domain Eukaryota; kingdom Fungi; phylum Ascomycota; class Eurotiomycetes; order Eurotiales; family Aspergillaceae; genus Penicillium; species Penicillium alfredii. Next base: position 966,392 of record NW_026622699.1, on the reverse strand, counting down.
CTTTTTTTGCGGTTGTTTTGTATTTATCTAACCGGTGCTATTGGTAACATTCCCCTTCCCATTCTGTCATTCATCCTGCAGGTAACTCGTAGACCCAAGATGGAATCTCGCGACCGGATTGAAGCCTTTCCTTTGCCACGGCACAATCCGTTCGCCTTCGCGAGCAGATTCCTACGGGTGGATACGTCACTGGGTCGCACGCATGTTGGCGGTGGTATGAGGCGGACCGCCGACCATAGCAACGTTCGCATCGCAGTTCGCCAACCGGCAGCTTAATGAAGGGGTGGAGGTCATGGGATGGGCTCCCCCGTATAGAGAACGGCGCAATTCTCTTAGGTCGACTTCTAGGGTGTGATAGGTGAGCGGGACCCGGGCCGCTGGCGCTATCGTCTCCATTGCCTTGTCCAATATTGGGGATGTAGGTATGCACGAAGACTTTGGATCTTTTCGACGCCCGATTAGCATTCACATAACGTAAATGGAGAACCGTCCATACTTGGCAGATACCCATAACTTGGTACCGAGCATCCAATGCATGCCGGAGGATATCGGAGTATAGGCTGGCTAATGAATCTGAGTAGAGGGTAGTAGGAATTCATGTGCCATGGGACGGCCCTGGAAAACGTAGGACACTGGAACTTTTATCGTCTATATAATAAATTATTCTTGCGTCGGGATAAGACAAGTGAATAAACCACCTCTAGTGAAAACAGAGCTGCGAAATAAGTCTCTGGACTAGAGTATAAACGGCTATCCACTATGTGGTTACCGTGAAACCGCATCATCGTTCTTTGCTTCAGGGTCAGACAGTCTCGTGCCCCGGTCAAGTTCACAAGATCGGTGGATCCGTCACATACGAAAATAACAGGACATACTGTACCAAACGCCACTCGTGAACAAACACCGGGCAAGGAAGAATCCTCAACCGAGGGGGGCGTGGAAAAAAACAGGTCGTTGGATCGAAAGGAAGGACGGCTGGTGACCGGGAATTTCCACTTTACACAAGCACAATCTTGATGGCGCAGACGTTGAAAGAAGGTAAAAATTGACGGATCCAATCCTCAGGTCTAGGGAAATGGTGGGTATTGATCAGTTGAAAGGAGCTAGTATGCGTACAACCGAAAGGTGGATTTCCGTGGTGAACATTCTGGTTAAACACCCTTCAGGTAAGCAGGCTGTTTAACTAGACCGTTCATATTTGTCCCGTCTCTCGCTTTATGGCTTCCACTCTGGATGGTACAAGTATATACTAAAAGAATTTGCGTTTTGATGTATAGTAGATATAGTGCTGGGTCTAGGTGAGAGTGTAAGAATGGCCGTTATTTGATGTCGTTCAAAGACCTGACTAGTATGAAACCCTAGTGATGACTAGGGACTTTCCACACAGTGGTATTCTGATCTCTCCGTTGGTGACTAGAGCAACGTGATCTATATTGTGGCTTTTTGAATGCTCGTTAGAAATTCCTTTGATCTGGTAACCAATCCCTCAGTTCTTCGAGGTGCAACATTGAAGATGGCCAACGCCGTTGAAATATAGGTATTCAGGCCTCCGTTTAGACCCAGGAGGGAACCACCTATGTTCAAAAACGTTAGTGATAATTTCCCTATCATTTAAAAAGAGCTTGAAAAACCACCAACTTCTCGATCGTTTACTTATCCAGCATGACGGCGCTATCGATGGTCATCCCACTCATTGTGGGGTTTGCCGCAGCTCTTGCGCCGCAGCAGCCATCTCGTATCTCCCGTCCTACCATCCAAGTATATTGTGTCAATGTCTTCAAATAATCCTAAATCCTCTGCTGACTGATTCCAGAAGCTTTCCGCTCCGCTCCAACTCAACGCCTGGGATGGACCTAATTGCCAAGGAGTCCTCGCGTGGACAACATTCACCGATTCGGTGTTTGCACGGAATATCTCCAACTTCCAAGTTTGCCGCAGCTTCCGGCTCAACCGTACCCTCAGGGGCCAGGAACAACTAGATATCTCTGTGACTAATAATCGCAGCGCTTGGTATCCCGACAAAGATCAGTTATCCGCCAACAGCTCGTCATGCACCGATTTCTGGCAGAGCTACTATGCCACCAACGGAAGTACGGCGTGCCAAAATACACCTCCTTTTACATGCCACCGCCTATGGAACAACCCGGGCCTGTCGCACAATGAAGGACACCATAGGAGCTAATTGCGTGGTCAGGGTTGAATTTGAAAAAAAAAAAAGGCTGAGCTTACTGGATGAGTTTGACAAAGGTTGTACAACTACAGTATAAATTAGCTGGAAAAAAGATCCTCGCAGGAAATTTCACAAAGGAACAAACTTAATAGAAACACGGAGTAGTTATATGACAAAATGTTGCTGGTCCAATTTGGATCGGCTTTTACGCAATTCCTCAATTTGCTGGCCAAAATCGTCGGTAGGGCTTAGGAGTAGTAAGTTAACTCTTGCTCATGGTGAATGAGATCTACCTACTTATTCATTGTCTAGAAGCCATAAGTAAATCTCTCATCAGCCCGATCTACCATAGATTGAGTAACAAATCAAGAACATCGTCAATGCACTGCCTCCCGACCGGCCAGCCTTTGAAAAACTTGGTCGTGCTTATGGCGATAAGAGACTTCCAGTGCACTTTCGCCCTGTTGGTTTCTTGCGTTGAGATCAACGCCCTCAAATCCGAGTATAATGTCTACCAGGTGTAGATCACCACGAAGAGCCGCAGCTAACAGATATGTATCCCCGCTCTTGTTATTCTGACAGTTGATATCCAGTCGAGCCCGCTCGCTCAAGAAAAGTTCGACCACCGACCGTGGACGCCTTTGGATGGCGAGCCAGAGCGGGTCATCTTCGCTTTCGTCGACTGCATTGATTCAAATGTCTTTCGCACCCAGTAGGAGCTTTACCATCGCGTAGGACCCGTGGTGTGCTGCAGTTTCGAGAGGGCTCCATCGGTAGTCGCCTAGGATGTTTGGATCCAGTCGCAGATGTGTCGCTTCAAGCATATGGGAGACCAGTGGTAGATTATTCCAAGCTATCTAAATGTACAATGACAATAGCAAAGGAGCCTAGAAACACGATGCTCATGACCATTCTCTAGCCTGACTAGTTATCAAGGGCTGAACCACCTTGGCAGAATGCTATAAACAGCCTGGCCGTTTCCTTCAGGCTTTCTTATCTATGGTCGAAATTGCGTAACAGTTACCCCACTATCCTGCCTTTTCCTTCCTTGGTCCAGCGCATGATGGAAACTTTGGAAATATTACCATTGCTATTCAACCACGTAGGATATTATGGAACCGAATCTGGAACACAAGGGGTCCAGTCTGATATGCTCATATGCTCTTGACCTGGGGACCAGGGAAGTAGATAAACCGCCATAACCATCTTTAGAAGCAATTGAGAAGAAGTGTGGTGTATGAAGCGCTCTTATCAGCTGACTGAATAGATTTAGTTTCGTGCGCATGAACCAGTCTCTAGGAATGATAAACGTCATAAGCAGACATGCAGATAACGACAACAGATTATTGGCCACCATCGAGGCATCCTATAGCTCCTAGGAACCCAGTCGGCGTATATCTTAATAATTCGTGATTATTAACCAATGCATAGTAGCAGGACTGCTCCTAGGAGCCAACGTCCTCCTAGGAAATGCCTGAGTGGCTTGACAGCCTGCACATAAACCACGCAATCTTACTTCCTAGTATAATTACAAAGCCGCTTCGATGATGATGCGTGAGGGCGAGGGATATAAAATAGCACAGAATCTTCCTCCTTTCCTTAACTTCAAGCAATATCTTCCACCAGATCAATTCTACACGAAGCCAACGCGCCTCGTCTCCTAACTCCGATACCAATGTGAGATTTTCTCGGTGCCTCAATAAACATTTAATGTGTAAACTAATGCAAGTGTGATGAATAGATGTTTCTCCTTGATCTTCCTCCTGAACTCCTTCTTTACATAGCAGACAGCCTTGACAAATCTCAAGATTTACTTACGCTGGCTTGCCTCAACCGGAAGATGAATGATTTATTCCTTCCATATCTGTACAATTTCAATGTACGACAACAATGCAGCTCTGCCTTGCTTTGGGGCGTTCTGAAAGGCAAAGCAAGCTTTGTGGAAAATATGTTGCGTAATCACCGAGCGGACGTCAACACGACCGATCGCAAATTTCGCACACCAATTTTTCACGCCATTCGCGCTGGAAACGAGACAATTTGTCGCATCCTTCTTTCCGACGAGAGGGCACTTATTGATTGGCAGGACAAACAGAAGCAGACTCCACTGGTATACGCCGTGGAAAGGGGATGTTTGTCCGTGGAAAGGGGATGTTTGTCCATGGCCTCGTTTTTATTGAATGATTTCAAGCCATCTGTGGATATCAAGGATGAAAAGCGTCGGACTGCCATCTGGTATGCTATCGCTCGATGTGATGAGAACTTGGTGGGACGTCTTCTGGAACGAAACAGCGATATAAGAACACCAGACTACAAACGAATATCCCCACTCGGCATCGCTATTAACAAGGAAAGCGTGACAATCACCCGAATGTTGCTCTTTCATTCGAAGCTCGATCCTGAAAAGCCCATGATAACGGATCTAGATACCAGAGATCATCCGCTCTGGTTGGCTGCAGGGGCTGGCCTCCCAGACATCATCCAGCTACTGGTTGCGTATGGCGTAAATCCCTCCTTCAGGGGTAGACACGGCCAAAGCCTGTTGCATCGAGCCGCAAAAGGGGGTTACGAGGAGGCCGTCCGACAACTGCTTACCTATGAAGAGATCTCTGTCAACGCAACTGACAGAAAAGATCGCACCGCCCTTCACATTGCAGCAGAAGATGGGCACTTGGAGGTAGCCAAGTCACTTCTGGCCATGCATGATATAAATGTGAACGCAACGGACAGCTACGGTCGTACCGCCCTTCACATCGCAGCAGAATATGGCCACAATTCGTTCACAAAGATGCTCTTGGCCTATGATACTGTGGATATCAATGCCTCGGATGGCGATGGTGCAACAGCTCTCTGCTTAGCCGCACATGAAAACCATACAGCCATAGCCCTACAGATCCTCTGCGAAGATCATGTACATGTCAACGCTATTGGCAAAATGGGCAGAACAACTCTTCATAATGCAGTGCGGAATGGAAATCAACCGATCACATGTGCCCTCCTCAATCATGCGGAATTGGATCCAAACGTTTGCGACGATGATGGATGGGCATCCCTCACCTATGCCGCATTTAATGGCGATTTATGCATGGTGGAATTGTTCCTCGCAAGAGCAGATATACAAGTGAACGTGGCAAAAGCCCCTCCTCTATTTCATGCTGCGAAAAAGGGCCATCTAGAAATTGTACGCCGACTGCTTCGCTTTGATACCATCGACATCAACCAAAGGTTCTGGAACAACTCGCCTATATGCATTGCCTCCGAGATGGGCCATCTTGAAGTTACAAGGCTACTCCTTGCCCAGGGAGCGCGACTCGATATCAATTCCAAAACTTACCTCGGATACACTGCGCTTTCCTTGGCCGCCTTCCATGGACACTTGGACATTATCGATCTCTTGCTCGAAGACAGCCGACTGGATGTTGCTGCTGCTGATGAATTTGGGGAGACAGCGTTATGTCAAGCAGCTCGGAATGGACATGAACAGGTCGTCAAGCACCTCTACAGGGACCTTCGGGCAAAGGGTGGCAGTGATGTGGGAAGGGCCATTGAAGTAGCTTCCCACTGTAGAATTGCGTATTTCCTCCAGGGTCACTTGAGTGAAGATGGTGAATGGTGCACTTGGCCTTAAACTGGATATGAAAGTGGACAGGTTTTTTTTCTCTTGATTTTTAAAATCTCTTCAAACTGCTTCGTTTGAACGTTTTGGGGAGGGTCACCTTAGTTACCAAACTGTCAAACAATGTGCGGGGCGATTACATGACAATTTACACAAATCCCGACGAAGCGGATTCCCGCGCGGTGCATGGAGAGAAATGGCTTCAACGGCTCGAGTTACAGTATTTTCATCACTCTTTCCCTTTCACACTTATCTACTGGATTCGATATGTTTCGCACCGGCCTTGGGCTTGCAGGGATGCGCTTTAGCTTGGCATGGGGTATTCGGGAGACGATGTCCAAATAGAATTGTTAGGAAACAAGGGAGTGTATTCCCTACATCGATATTATCAACTCATTGATCAACGTAGCCGCCAAAGACTAAGTCGAAGTTGGAGTTTGCAGAAAGCAAACGGCTCGGTTTTTCGCTCTGAATATCCGGATTAGGACCCCCCTCCCCCCAAACCAGCCGTTTCATTCCTGTCAACCATGACCTGACAAGTAGGTAGGCCATGGGTGTAATTTTGATGGGTCAGCACATTTGTCTTGCTCTCTTGGATACGAGAAAGCCTGCGTCACGAGCAATGTTAATCACCGGCCAAGTCACTGGTCCACTTCGGAAATGGCTATTGGCAGCCGTTCCTTGTTAGCATTTCTGTTACCTCGGAGCGTTTCAAAGATTGATGGAAGGCTTCTTGATTCCTATAGCGAGACACCGGGAGCGTCTGCGCTTAGGATGTGACTACTAAGAGCCAGAGTACCTGACGAGGGCCTGATAATAAACGTCATAAGAGCCTCTACGGAGACAGGGTAGTCGAGTGGAAAAGTATCTCCTCTACGCTACCCCAAGCAGGGGATAGCCTTCCCGGATTTGAAAAAATTACGATAAGAAATACGACCCTACACTTGTTCGTTCAATGCTGCCATGATTGCTAGCTCGGCCGTATATACAGAGTGCCCTTCCACGGGGATCCATCGTCAAAATTCCCAACTATATTCTGAACAAAAGCCCCTGGATCCAGTGGAGATACGGATTTGACGGTGTGAGCGGACGATAGTGGAATCGCGGTCCCCATATCAAGTTTCAGTATCGTCTCCGTTCGTGGCCACATGTTTAGTCGATACCGAACATTTCCGGAGCCCTTTGCGTGATGGTACTTCGTGATGATACCATGTATCTTCTCACGAAGCCGCGGGAGATTTCCTAGCATGGTTTCGATCCGAGGGAGGAAAAAGGATATTCCGCCACGGGTTCTTCCGTACCGCTGTTCAGAATCGAGAGCCGAATATCTATCCAATCCACCGGATCAGACGGTTGGAAAGAGGAGAGATGAAGGAAAATGTCATCGGTGTGGGTTAGTGGCGATAACAGGTCCGGCCCGATCCAGTTGAAGAAGCACCGTTTCGTATCGTCAGGGGAGAAATAATGCTCGATCATAGGACGCCCTTCGTCTGCCGGGTTTGAATGTGTTGGTAGATGACATGGTTGCGTGGGAAAGAATCTGTCATAGCTAATACTGTCGCAGCTAACACTGTCATGGCTAGCTGCGAGAATCGGAGGTACCGTTGGTATGTCTGGAAATGTCGTCCAGAAATCCTCCGGATCAAAGCCTAGAAGAGGGTCTAGAAAGATCAATGTTTGAGCCCGTCATACAGGGAAGACCAGACTTACCGTTGTGAGAAGGGGGTTCCATTCTTCTCCAAGGCTGTCGAATCTTAGGAGTTTCTGTTTGGTAGTGATATAACTAGTAGCGGTATACCGAGAGAGGGGTTGGAAGTTCGGTCGAGCTCCAATACTTATATCGTCCCTCGTGGCTTCTGTATAGTCCAAACCAACAGTGGACATACGAACAGAAGGCTGGAATCGGTTTACAAGTCAAGAACTCAGGAGTTCCAACAATGATCCTACAATGATCCCCGGTAGCAGAACTGAGCCTCAGACCATCCGTCGTTCTCCATCCTACACTGGTTTGCTGGCCGGTATAAACAGCCTCAACTTCAATCGAGGAACCAGAGCTGGAGGTCTGAAAATAACCATTTTCCGAGCATTTTGTGTTCGGTAGATTCTGGATTGGTCACCGACCAGACAATTACCATAAGTGGACACTCGATAATGAAAAATAGCAGTGCTTTTTGAACACCGCGCTGAACGTTCTTCGCTAGTTCGCCGTAAAAGATATGGTGTCTATTGGCTCTCGCCGAAAACGACACAAACTTACACAGGTTGACTTGGATCCGTTCAATATAAACATGGGCCTCGTGTCGCGCGGGAAGTTCGGGAGGTTTGCCCCACTTGAACGCCCATGGACGACCATGAACAACCGCTCAATAATTTCCTGCTGGGCAACACCTACTCGAATTGACTAAACGCCACCTTTTTGTGGACCTTCAAACGTTCAATAGCCGGAAACAAAGCGACATCGTAATCTCATATTCAGTTCGGTCTACACACATTCGTGGAGGACACCATTCTCTTCCTTTGGACGTTCACTAGGCTCACTCAGCCAACGAGAGGATGTGTTTATCACAGTTCTCAAGAATTCCATCAACGGCTTTGCGGATGGCTTCAGAAGCTTGGCGGCGCTCACTCAACAATGTCCCCCGTTCGGTGCAGAGTCGTTGAACTTGCTCATTACCGCTCGCAAGCCAGGTGTTGGAGTCTTGAAGCAGGCGATGTTCCTCGCCCAACCGGATCTTCGTGGCATATTCCATCACATAGCGATCCCATATGCGTTGATAGAAACCGACCAGCTGCACAGCGTAGGGAAGCAGGGGTGGGTTCTTGTGCAGTAGCTGCTCCAGTTCGTGTGTGAGAGAATGAGTTCTGGAAGCCGAGGTTGCCTAAACGATTGATTAGAGCGAGTGGAATACCGTACTGCGTAACCTTATTCACCTTCGCCTCCTGCCGCATTGCCCTTCCTGGTGTACTTGCTGTCTTCCTGTTATCGTGTGGCTCTTTCGAGCCAAGCTCTCGATCCACACCCGATCCACGTCTTCTTTTGGCAGGCCTCCCAGCTCGAGAATCGAAAACGGGAGAATCCATTAGAAGAGATTGGGCGATCCTGGAAATGAGGATGTAGAGCAGAGAAGCTGATCCTGGCGGAACTAACGCTTCCTTCTTATAGGAAGTCATAAAGTGGTATTCGATGACGGAAGCTCTTTGAATGTTATTTCATTTTGAGGGCCCAGGCCAAAAAGGCATTCTCCTAGGGGCTTAGTAAACTGATGTATTGACTCTACCCAGTACTTTTCTACTCCCTCTGTATATTGGAGCCTACATTATTGTAACCAGGGTGAGAGAAAACATCTGTGATGTATCTTGGGTAGAATGCGTCCGAACCCGGCTGAAATCTACGACATTGAAAACCAAAGCCATTCGATGCGTCCATGCCTTTTCCAATGGTTTCGGACCCACCAAGGATAATGGAGGGTGCCCGAGAGTACTGTAGTCGACTAGTTCTCTAAATGCCTTGATTCCCCTTGATGTCTTTTTTTGCGTATTCGATTCGATATTACCACTTCTCCTCGCCGACCCAGTCCGTGTGACCCACATCCCTGCACCTGTCTGTCGTGATCGTTACTCTTTTCTGTGGCATGGATGCCTGGTAACTGCAGGTGCTGTTCTCTGTTGCAAGTATCCAATGGCAAAAATACCTCAACGATGGTCATCTCAAGCTCGTGCTTGAACCTGGTGACTCTCGACTTGGAGAACCCTGTTCGGACCTAAGAACACCGAAACCATCGATTCTGGATTCTCGAGGCGTATACTACAAGCTCCTAGGAACACGCGTTCCACTATCTCCGAATTGGTTCTAGAACCAACGGGTAAGTTGATCGAATCGGAAGCCTGCAACCAGGGCCACTACTGGATAAACAATACTTGAGGAGGTGCTACTTGTTCCGCTAGTGAGGCATGTACCAGATAGCTCATGAGCAAACATCATCTTGCAAGTCATGTGCTTCCGTACTTAGGTAGGAACGAAGTATGTGCTCGCAGGAGAAGATATGATTTCTCTGGAGCGCATTTACATCTTTCCTGGAAGGGGACGAAATGGCTCCTAGGAACTTGAGTATACAGAGGCTCCCAAGAGTTAGGTCACCTGGAAACTTACGCCCCTTTTAACAAGATATAAATTCGACCTAACCCCTTCCTCTACTCGGACTAAAAACTCTATAAGGTATGTTAACTAATTCCATCTTTGTATACCTTCGTTTGAGTGTACGCCGGTCTCTAACCATTGTGCCTTCTTGGACGAAAAGTGGAAATATTCATCGTTTGGATATTATATAAAGTTCATTCAAACACCATGAACTCTTCATCCACGCTCAATTTTGAGAGGTCACCCGAGCCGTAGACTGAGGGCGGGGTGAAACGTCTACGTGATCGTGTTCAGTCTTCAAGCCCAATCGACAATGTTTCTGCAAACAACACATCTTAAGTCCTCTCGTATGAAGAATTTAAGGGTCTTGGGGATTTAGCTCATAAGCAATACTTCGATGACCTATCCAAAGATTTAGGCGGCTGGAAGTCTTTCAAGAAGTCGTGTCCTCGCATTGATCGGGAGATTCTTCAACATATGACAAAACAATCGCTTGAGCTTGGATGAGCAGGAAGCCGCAGCCGCTCTACAGGGGGACCTGACCAAGAAATGGAACTTGTCAAAAGAGCCTTCGGCGGATCCAGCTTCAGGACACAAACGTTCAGAAATGAGCGAGAAAGCTCACTGGTACGACAACAAGCTTCGATGGTATTCAGTCAAGTCACAGTTCGAGTTTGAGATTGGTCGAGGCCCCCAACTCCACTACCAATATATGCCAGGTGGTCTCGATAGGGCATTACACCAATATGGCTTTTCCTATCACATATCCTCCGCGCTCCTTTGGTGTCATCTCACCATTATTATCGGAGAAACCAAATATGTTACGACTGATGACTACAAGTCTTCTTGGGATATGGAATTTTGCCATATCGACGGCATCAGTACCCTCAGACTATGGGACTGTAAGGAGGAGCTAGGGCAGAATTCGATGGCTTGAAGACGTCCCAGGCTGATGCCCTGGAATTTGTGAATTTGTTAACTAGGTTCAAATTTTCCCACACTTATGATAGAGTGATAGCTGGGACGGTAGCTTGAATTTCAGTTTGTAGCTTTCATTCACCTTATACAGTTAGGACAATCATTGGATGTCCTATATACATACTCTAGCTCCTTTTTCTATGTAATGGCACCGCACTTGCTGAATTTTCCAGTATGGAAATAAGAGCGGTCTCGAAAATTTTCATCTATTTGTGCGTTATTCCGTTCTGCGCGCATCTACTAGCTAGCCCAGTTGGCCCATTAGATCGCAAAGAATTGGTATCAATGGCTCTTCCCAAACGGGGCTCACGCTTAGTATCCCCAGTAAATATCTGTGCTTTGTTTTCAACATCAAGTCGCTAACGGCCGCGATGTGAGACCATCGACGGTACTCCCACAGAAACCAACTGAAATATTCTAAAATGCAGGATGATCTAATCCGCATTTACACGGTGCATCGTGTTAGGCCACTTGTTGGTCAAGGAACGTGACAGAACAAAGGCGAACCTATAGCTCATACGGGGACTCGATCAAGCCACCGCCCGGGCATGCAGTGAGAAGTCGAGCCCCGTCTAACGAGACACGGTCCCAAATCGAGGGATCATCCATGCTCGCTGGACAGAATGGGAAGCCATTAGGGTTATTGCAGACCGAGGGATCCGATCCTTTGCCGCTGCATTGCCCCGGCTGGCCCTTCCGCCGCACCAAAAACTGCTGCCCGGGGTACCGATCGTTGTGGGAGAAGTCCCCAAATGCGAGAACCTGCAGCGCCGGCAAGCCGCTCGGGCCGAACGCCCATTCGGCAAAAGCCACAAAATCCTCCGTCTCGGACGGGGCCGAGGGAGTATCCATTTCTACCTTCTCCAGGTCGGATTGCCAGGTCATCGAGCCAATCGAAATAGCGGTCAATGAAGGTCACGTGGTCGCTTTCGCCTCCGGAATACACCGGAATCTCGGCCACTTCGTCCACATGATCTGTGGGCGGACACCCGCTTCGTCTTTTGCGTAGAAGAGCGAGTACCTCGTGTCGGATGTCCCGGTGGATTCTCTCGGCACCGCTGAACCGCAGATGCAAAACCTGAAGCGTGGAATATGCGGCTGCAGGTTGAAGGCACATCCGCTGCGATGGTTAGGGGAGGCATTTCTACTTATTTTCACAAGGGTTTAGGGCTTACCGCAGCGGATGGACTCGTACACAGCGCCAGCGTAGTTACCCGGCACAGGTCCACGATAGCCGGTAGACCTGGGATCCAATCTGGCGACACGTCCCGATCATCCTCGAACAGCCCTTCGTTGTCGATCGGCGCGAGCTGGCGCTGATGATAAACCAGGCTCTCGAGTGTTGGTCGGTGGTGTCGGATGGCATCTTCAACTCGGAAGCCCAACTCCGGGAAATTGGATAACCTCAAACGGAGATGCTGTAGTCCCCGAAAAGAGAACAAAAACCTAACAACCGAAGAAAATTCGTAATCGTCATCGGGTTCGTGCAGCAAAAAATCACAGCACAGTTCAAACTCTCGGAGGTTCAGCGTGCTTCGTGATCCAGACAATGAACGTAAGAAGCGAAGCACGTTCGGGCAGTCACGCAATGACAACGCTTGGAGGCTACGAAAGGAGGAGTAATCTCGCAGATCCCCTGAGAGTGACACTTTATAAAGTGACAATATTGAAAGGGGCGGAAAAGGAATGGACTCGTCTTCGTCGCAGGGCCCCGCGCCCGGCCAACGCAATCCCAGGACGTCCCAGCGCAGGCTCCGGGCGTTGGGAGATAACACAAATCCAATGGACAGATCAGTCAGATGCTTCCTGTTACGCCGGATGCACTGCCGCAGTGATTCAACCTCGGCCGGATGCTGGATTCCTTCCCACTCCAGTTTAGTCAAACTCGATAATTGGGATAGACCGTTCAGATGATGCCGTGCGTGGGGGCAAGTACCATCGGTGACCAGCGAGAGGCATGTAAGGCGTTTTTGATGCCTGCTTAGGTAGCCTCCTTCGTCCAAAACCCCCGCCGGGATACAAGTGCCCAGGCGCCATCTATCGTTTGTCAGTCTCGATAACGAGCAGGATGGTACCGGATGATACAGACTGAAAAGTACGCAGGCTATCCGGCTTTAACTGCGCAAGGACAACATGGAGCTGGTCCGCAGTGTCGTTCAGGAATTGTTCGTGCGCCCTTGTTTCATCCGCGGCGCCGAGAGTAGACGGGCCTTGGGCTAGTCCTGCCGTGCGGAAGATGTTGTAGTAGGCACAACGGTTAAACCGGGCCAGGTGGATCGGAGCCTGGATATATAGATGTCGCGTGTGTTGAAGAAAGCTGGTGGTCCCTGAATGCCCATGGTGGAGCAGGAAAGAATCGACGTCGAGGACATTCAGCGCCCACTCACTCGCAGCGCGGAACGTCACCGCACGGTAGAGTTGCGGGACCAGCACAGAATATAATCCCGACGATACTCGGCCGAGCGCACGGAGACTGGCAGGTGGCAACTAGTGAGCGGTCAGAAACCTGGATCAGATACGAGGTTATATCCGCACCCAGTCGGCAATCATCGTCAAGATCTCGCACGGCAGAGTGTCTAGCATCATGCCCAGACTTCGCCAAGTATGAGACAGGTATCGAGGTATCAATCCATACGCATAGGGATTAGTTTTATACATATGCGACCGTAGGCCGGCAGATGGCTAAATAGGGGAACCAGGTCTCCAGTTCGATGAAAGCCTGGCGTGGCGGGCATTGTGGCAACAAAACCAGGTTAGAACAGGTGGATTGAACGTAAGTAGGTCAACAGACTTTTCAGCACAAGGTGAAGTACGAGCTATCCGTAGCTGGATCTGTACACAGTCCACGGTCGCATGCAACGGAGACCTGTGCAAATCATGCCGCTGACGAACAACACGGTAGGACCGAAAATCGAATCGGAGGGCCCGGCACGATCCACTAAGAAGGTATGCACGGAGAGCATCGCAAAGAAACAAACCATCGGTGCTGGGAAATACCGTGTTGAACGAGGAAACCCCAAGCCATCATTGAAAATTTGAAAACACCGATCAGGCCATTATGAGCGCGGTCAGATTTATGGATGGCACGTTTAAACAGGCCAAATAAACATGAATGGGCAAAAGCGGGCAACGCGGGCAAAACTGGTGGAAAAGGTGACTTGCTCGGAGGCGGTGAGGAATGGGAAACGTCGAACAAATTCCTTGCCAAGAAAAAAAATAGTTCGAGCGATCCTAGCATCTGCAGTCAATCGTTTGTCAATTGGATAAGCCTATAGTGCCTATGATTTCCAGCGCCCACACGCTGAATTGAACGGGATGGCAGAGTTGGTGCTTAGAGTCGCTCGCCCTACAGAAGTCACCAGATGCCGAATTAGAACCTTCTCACTGGAAAATTTGGCTCCAAAATCTTTTTATGGGTGAAAGAGGCGATGACCCGTGAAAATCGATACTGGGAAGTAGATGTGATGCCAATCCTTGGCACGGCGCATCAATACTCCTTTGTGTCTGATAAAATAAAATAAAATAAAATAAAATAGAAACCGCAGTTCGCAGCCTAGGAAACTTGAGAATGACTTTGGATAGCTCGGCGTACTTTATAAGAAAGTCTCCAACATGGCAGTCCACCCGGACTCTCATTACGAACTCCATCTAACCAAAGGCAGATCCAATTGAATGGTCCATTGGTCTGTAGATAGAAAGAACTGAAACCCAATTCATTATGTCGTAGCCCAAAAGCTAGGTAGAGGGTCAGAGCATCGTTTGCAAGACACCTCTTGAATAAGTGACCGTACTGTAGACCAAAATCAAGTGCATCACATAAAGACCCGGTCGCCAGGTGTCGACTATTCCTATTCTCTCCAATGGGCGAAGCAAATAAAAGGTGGCGCCAAGAGAATTGCTTCCGGCGAGCCAGGCAAATTCGAGGGCGAGTGGTGACGGACTGTGAAACGTTTCGGTCAGAGCGTGGATGGTCGGGACCAGAGCTAGCACGCTCAACGAAACACAGTGGTACGGGAACCTGGCACGAACCACCGAGGCGCCCGAGTCTAAAACGAGGAAATCCACCAAATTTCCGACGGCAACAAGAGTGAAAGCAAAAAGGTATCCGAGCTGGACGGAGGGCTGTGTTCGAAACTGCAAAGCCACGGAGGGGATTGTGGCCGTGTAGATCAGGACCAATGTTCCCGCAAACTCCAGCTTCTGCCAGTCTGCTGCGTCCTCACCGTGAAATGCGGATAAGGTACGGTAAATGAAACTAGATAGGAAGGCGAGCAGGACGCCTCCGCTGAAGAAGATCACGGACAGGGAATTGATGATCAGCCCGGGAGACGACGGAAAGTGAAAGAGAAGGAAGTGAAGTAGAAAGAGAGAGAAGTAGGCCAGTCCAAATATCTTGATGATTGCGATGACCGCATAGTCGCGAAGATTTTGGGCCTTGGGAGTAGCCATTGCAACCGAGTCGTTGAGATTCTATATTAGCCATGTTTTGGCAATCTCCCGTCTTTATACCTTTGAGTCTCGGCTAATTGCAGGAAGGTGGATTTACAAGATGGCTGATCTAGAGCCACCAGTCCTCCAGTCCTCAGGGAAAGAATGCAACTCGTTCAGCATTTACACGAGTCTTTCATATAATGAGAGCGGTAAGTAAATCGTATCCCCACACGATAAGCAGGTTTCGCACAAACCGCAGAATCTAGCGGATGATGACCAGATCAACCACCATTCATCTGGTCTTGGTAGTATTGACTTTATTCCACTGACCGCGGTTATTGCTGGCGATGCAGATCCAACAGACTGTAAGAGTATAATATCGTGTCCTCGCTTTGAGGAAGAATGTATCTTGGGAGTTGTCGAGAACTCCAGAATGGACGAAATCGAGGAGATCGTTCGGCGGATTGGCCGACAGCAGGGCGAAAATGCATACTACCGTAACTGTTACGTTCTTCTCAAACAGCTGCAGGACGCGGTTGGACAAGCCGCCGAAGATTTGCTCCGTCTTCACCAGTCCGGTGCTTTTTTATCTTCCGACGACTTTCATCCCGCCTCCCAAATCGCCGATGACCTGCGCCACTCTATTCACGACTTGATGTGCCAGGAGCGCAAAGCTCAGTTGGCCTGGGAGGAGTTTTGCTAGCCTAGGTATCAGAGCGCAAATCTTCCATTTTTATAATGTTCGGTCGCAGCTTAAGTTGGACGATGTTAGTATGTATTGTTTAATGAAGCGGAAAGTAAAGAGCGAAACGAAAGCCTAACTGTGAATTTTTTTTTAAGAATATAGCGAACATCCACAACTCCATTACAGATAACATCTTTTCATTGTTTAAATATAGAGCGATGGTTGTGTGCTGTACAATTGTGGCTCTGACTGGGAGTAATAATCAATTTCAATTCTGACAAGCCATTGCAAATCCACCATTGTTTTGGGTCATAAATCGCCCCATTCATGCCCGCTAGTTATCTCTGTTTGTGTCCAGCATATCAACTACCATTACTTTAAGCATCAAATGCAACAGCAAAATAGCTCAATCAACCATATAATACAAGCAGCGAGAGAAAATACCACTGCGAGCCACGCTCCGACAAACGTGTCTGTTCCAAGACTTGCATGGGCTCCTAGAGGTTGAAGTATACTCTGAACGCCACCAGTGATCAAACAGTAGATCACAGTAATTGAAATTGATGCACCTGTTGTCAATACGGTCGCTATCTAAATAGCGGTCAGCACAATTCACAAAAGATGGTATTAGATTGCACATACTATGGAGAAGATGATGAGCAACTTTCTTCCGAATGACAACATGGTGGATGTGATTCCGAAGGCCGTTGCAAAAATAGTTGCTATCAAGCCCCAGATATAGGCCCAGATAGACCATTTGGAGAGGTCACGATATCCTGCAAGAACCTTTTCATTTCCCTTTGGAAGTAGTAACTCCTCAAACTGGCCCGACGCAGAGCCAATGATATTCAATAGATCAAACGAGAAGGAAATGCTCGGGTCTGAACAGTTAGAATAACCTGCTGCGTCTGCTTTCCCTTCACAATACCCCAAGAGCCCGACCTTGTAATATGCCGGGAGATGCAATTTGAGATCATCTGATATATTTTGAAGGTGATCACTGACTTGATTGGTTTTATTTTGCGCGGCATTTGCCGCTTGGGATGAGCTATCTGCAGCATTTGTTGCCCCGTTCGCCACGCTGGACGTATCTGCGGCAGCGACATCAATCGACCTGCCCAGGTTCAGATGCTCCAGCCTAGGAAAGCCGGTCAAGTTCACCTATCATTCTATCCATTAGCTAGACGTTCAGAACGGTATTGTTTTGAGACACACTGTCATGAAATAGTATCTTTCTGGGGAAGATGGAGATGCGCATCCTATGAAAACTATGACAAGACAGATTAATGTCGCAGTTGAAAGAGCCAAAGGAAAAAAACCCAAAAATCTCTCTAAGCGGGAGAGCATTTTACGTTCTCTTCAGCTACTGTGCTTTCGAGCTATGAGAATAGAACCGATAATCGGCAGAGGCAAGCTGGGAAGCATCCCTTGGAAGAGGAAAGGATCTGTCTTATAGAGGATAAGGTCCATAGAAATAAACGTAAGATCGTAACTCATAATACAAAGGGATCAAAAGGATCAAAAATCGAATAGACAATATCATATTTCACGTGAGCGGATTTCTCCACTCAGTTTATGTCGGACACCAAAGTGCAATTTATGCTGCATTATATTTCTACGAACGGGATATACAACTAACAAAAATGAGTCAGTAAGATTATGGTTCTGGGCTTCTTGGAGTGTGGGTACATCACTGCGAGAGAAGGAACTGCATGATTGGCATCTAAAAACCCATGTCCGGGACAAGTGTTAAAATTTCGGGAACCTCATTTTGCTGTAACCTTGCTCAGCGAGTATTCTTTCCTAATCACAATTCTAGCTTCATCAACTCCACTTGCGTTCATTCATAATATGAGGAATGGTCTCTAATTCACGGTTGGAATAATGAAGTTTTTACGGCCAGCAATTATTGAATAATCAAAATATGAAAACAACATTGAGAATGCATCAGGATGGCATCCAACTACCGAACCTGAGATGTTTTATATTCAGCACAAGTTGACTTTGCCCAAAGGACCATCTCTCGAAGACCCAGTGATTCTTCTTCCACCATGCCGCATTTGTCACAAACTCAAGTGGAGATGGCAGAGCGCGACCTTTACGCTTACCGTAAGTCGCGATTCGTCCGAGCCGCTCGTGTTGACCTCTCACACCTTTGTTTCGACCCGACCTTCAGTAGGCAAATGGACGACGGTGAAAACATTCATCGACTTGGAAAAATCATGGAAATACAAGGTTTCCTACGACTGAGACAGGAAAACCATGTGCCAGTCATAGTCAGTGCGTTTGACTGGGAACATCGGATGAGATTGCGAGACGAAGCAGAATCGCTTCCTTGGTTGGAAGTGGATGAAAACTATCGCCTCAGGGCGGAAGACCATCAGAGCCTTATTGATGTCGCCCACCGGAAGCTGGGACCGGGAAATCAATGGTGGGTTATTGATATCTACGTGACAGCTGGTGGTAAGTGAAACATAATTTGCCTTCCATGTCAGCCAATTGTACAAATCTCAATCTCTGTCATTCGTGGTTGCTTGATCCTGGTAGCTGAGAATGATGAAGACAGTGAGGAAGGTCGTGCTGAAGGAACCAGCCACCAAAATGCCGATGTCGGGGTTCTTCACAGTGAATTTGTTCGCTCTCTTCAAGAAAGCTATCGGAATGATCGTCGCCCCCCGGACGGCTTGATTTATCAAAAGATTCGCTATTATCAGGGCTTTCTCAGTGGACCCCGGAACAAAATCGCGGAAAATCAATGGTGGGCAGCTCTCGAAAATGTTCCACGCGCAAAGAAGAGAGGGTATCTGCGGGCATTCTTCAGACATCCAGGCTTTACCCAGGCCTTTGATGCACTTCTCCCAGTAGAAGGCATCTGGGCCGACATGAGTATCGGCGTGTTACATAAGTTGAAGGCAATGCGGTGTGACGAGGTAGGAGTGACTCGCCCTTCGCATCTCTCCCACAATTGTGCATCCTCTAAAACTGAGTCCGAACATGTGTCCAGCCGATTTTATGTTACTTGCAACTCATTCGACGGACATTCCACGATCTGATTGGAGGAAGCGACTTACTGCCTCAAGTAGATGCGACTACTGTCCGTATGCTGACGTCGCGTGCGCCAAAGGTCTCCGAACAAGATCTGAAATTCTTGGACCGTGAAATGAAAAAAGGCGACCTGTTCCGAAAGATCCAAGATCCGCAGCAGCGCAACGATATCTGGGAGCGGCTAAAAAACATCGAGTACCCTATCCCAACTCTTAAAACATTTTTTAAAGATATTCATTATCTGGAGGTTGGCCGAAGCGTAATGCAAAACCTTTTTGTCCCTGACCCCGAGCATAAGGTCACTATCGACATAGGCGTGGGCGGACAATATGATACCGTCGTTCCTATGAGTATTCCATTTAGGCAGCACATGATTCGCCATGACCTTTACGATCTGTGGCGCTTTAGCCTTCAGTACGGATTCGAAATGACTGACCATCAGCGTCGCGTACCACGCAAGAAGGTTGAAATCCAGGACGAGCCGAGACCACCTCGTCAATCAACCCACTTGGATCGGTCGGTTCTTTGGCAGCATTTCTATTGGCTGGCCAGACGTCATGGATTCAGTGTGCCGTTTACTGATGGCACCCAATCGGAACCAGTCAACCTTCCCTATCAGGCGCCTTGTGACTATCCAGAGGGCAGCGAGGATGACTTGGCATTGAGTCGACGATACGGAAAGCCCTTTACGGACTCAACAGATGCGGATCGGTTCGCCCTCTCCCGGGAATCTCTAGGACAGCCTTGGGAGATCCGACGGGTGACGGCAGGATTTGTGCGGCGATCGGTGTTCCGGGCATTTTTCCGCTATCTCAGCTCTGGAAGCCCTGACAGCCCACCTCTTGCACCTAGCGATGATTTCCCTGGGCCAGAGAATGTTCCTAGCGAAGTTATTTTGGAAGAAATGGATATCCAACCAGATGAAACGATCTCACACACCACATTCCCCCATGGAGATAACGCAGATTCTGCTGGCCCTGCCCCCTCCACCCATCAGCTTGATCCGTCATCTGTCTCGCAAACGACTCTACTAGACAACCAAATGCCGATGTACTTCGCGATGCGCCTTTTTTTGCCCACCCAGCCTAGGCAAGATTTAACGCTACCCAATAGTCACCCCGTATTGAACCAGTTTTTTAAGGGATTAGAGGACCATAATTTTCACATATCTAATCCAAATGACCCGAACGAGTATGGACGCGGGTACCCGTGGGAAGACTGTTATCAGTGGTACGTTGAGCACCCATCTTCTGCGCTGGAGGCTACTTTCATTGGGGTTTCCTGTGAACGGTATGGCCTGCCTATAGACAATTCTCGGAAGAAAAGGAAACGTACGGACGGGCAGGCTGATCTGGAGAATGCAAGAAGATGGCTGAGAGAGAATTGGCTACGTTGGGGGATCAGAGTCAATAACTCCTGGGATCTTGACCAGTAATCAGATAGCAGAAGTCAAGGTTCTGAAGGTAATAGAGGTCACAGAAAATATAGAACTCTTTAATGATCGAACGTTGAATAAAACGAAGACTTCTATAGAGGTGGACAAGCTCACAAGGCTTACATAACTCCACGTATGGACTCTCCGGTTCCCCGGCAATTATTGGTGGCGCCTACATCACTTCAATATATCAGTTGGTCACTCAGCTTTGCAAATTAGCCTGCAAGCCTATGCTCGTTTTTGCGAAGGCCATGGGGCTTCCCTAGTTTAACTGCACTTATTAAGTAGTAATAAATAGGCAAGTTTCCAGAACGGGTACATACTACGACAAAGGAAACTTCGGAGTGTAATTCGCAGATCCCTTATTTAAAGCCGATAATAACCTTTTAATCTTTACACAGTTCTCAGATATTGGTTATCGAATTCTCCTCTTAGGCGCCATTGTCTGGACGTGAAAATTTGTTCGATTTGCTACAGCGCGTCGGTAAGTCTTCCTTGGATATAGCGATGTGACTTATAGATTAGATTATGAGAGGAATAACGGCACTGTATAAAATTTTATCAGAAGGCACAAGAGACATTCATAGAACTATACAAATCGCTACTGTAGAAAAAACTATTTTGCATGCAGTAATTGAGAGTACAACAACCATTTGTGCCGACGCTGCCCGATCCGGCGCCCTCCTCGATCGGGTTTGGCGCCCGCCTCCACACTGCCCTGTCTTGGTTTAGCTCATCCCAATGCGGTTTGGCCTCGCACTACGCGCGAAGAGGCATTGGGGCGCTCGTAACCCTCTTGAGTTTAGTGCTTCCTGTACGGGCTTAGTCCGAGCCGCTAAACTAGAAAAGGTCGTTTCGCTTCCTACCGCCTGCCGGTGCCGTCCGACTATATAACCTTCGGTGCGTCGCTCAAATGTCTCCCCTCCCACTTGCTCCGTCCTCCTCCCTAGGGGCGCTACCTGTTCGTTTCCATTACAGCGAAATGATACAGTATTTCCGGCTCACACGGCACGGGCGCCCCTGCCGCAGCTGAAACTGTCGTCGTCATCCCCGCGTCCCCGTCTCCACCGGTCTGCCTGCATTTCTACTCCCTCATACTGGCTTCCATGACTCTTTGTCGGGACCAGCGGCCATCATGCTCACCCAGACAGGACCTTGTTAACTAGCTAGTGTAGTGGGGGATCAGCCGATCTGATATGATGCTTGATAAATGAGGCTCTAGAACTTCTGTGCGATAGATTTGGCTTCACGCCGCATCAGAGAGATCGGACAACTACCCTTCACATTTCGGATTCAAAAAGCAGATGTTTACCATTCAGTTCTATATCAGCATACATGCCGCATACTAGGTTGACATCGTGAAACCTCCCTGCTGCCAGCCGTGCTGCCTCGGACGCCTCAGCATGACTTGGTGTGGTGTTTGGTTGTTCGCTCTCGTCCAGTCCGCTCCGCAGACCGCCATCGCGCACCCCTCTCTTCACTAGTTAAACCTCATCCCGCCAGAATAATTATCTATGCTTGTGTACATAAACGATATAGACAATTACCGCCAAAGATGCGATGTCAAAATCGGTGGATATTTCTGTGAGACTGTCTTAAACCGTGCATTCAAGCCTACACCTCATCCAGTGGCGTATGACCATATCCATATTCCCGCTGATTCCGTTCCGACTCACGGAAGCCTCTTAAACGATGTTTTATTCTTGATTTAGATGTCACCCAACTGACTCGACCAGGAAGATGTTTTTCACCTTCTCCACCAGGTATATCTGGCAAGTCAACAAAGTAGCAAATTGTGAGACGCCTAGAGAAGTCCTTTTCGATCGCACACCCTTAAGATCATTGGCCTATGTCTTGCTCTCCTTCGTCCATCATTGATCGCTTCCTTACTTCATTAGGCAATGGCGTCTGCCTGATTCTCTGTCCGGACGACTGCCTATCATAGCTTTTTGGAGAGGTGAAGGAGAGTTTATCCTTTCTGGTCTCACTGGCTGGATGTAATCCGGTACCAGCAGCGCCATCAGCGTCGGATTCTCGGGCCAACGCCCCAAACCGGCTACCATAACGCTTTTCAGTCAAATGGTGAAGTGCTTCTTCCGTCATTGACCCAACCAATTGCGCTGAATTATCCTTGGATAGCGCCTTCTTGACATCGAATAGATCCGCTAGGGTAGTCACCACAACTTGATCGCTGTCGCCATCTGCAATCAGCTCCCCAACCCTATATATCTTTTGGGTGGAAACTTCGCTTGCCATCTTGCAAACCTCTAAGCACTTCTTAGAAGTATTGATGTCGTCTAATAAACGGAATCTCTCGCTTTCGTCACTAGGGTCATTTTTTATAATCAGGGATTCCAGGCGATTGCGGAGTTGGTGGATCGTCGCTGCGAAGCTATCGCGGTTCTCATCTTGCGCTTCACGCGTGAGCGCTTGTGCCTCGAAGGAGCTCTGACCGACATCGGTAGCACTTTGCGGCCCTTCGTGTAAAAGAGACGGCTCTTGATTCGTCAGAGAGTCGATATACGACTTTGCGTCTTCGCAAATACGAAGACATTGTTTGGTGACATCTCTTTCATCCTTCAGATCGATATTTGAGTTCAAGACGTTTGCACTGTCGGTAGTGAGGCGCGCCATTTTCTCATCCACTCGGCATAGTTGGACCTCGAAATTATGTGCTGTGTCCTGGATCATCTCATTGTATTCTTGAAGAGCATTCTGGGTGAGGAAATGATAATTTCAATGATAGGCATATCTGGGGTATATTACTTTTAATTTGGTTGTAGACTGAACTATGACTCCTACTGCCGCGGTTGCTTTTCACAGACATCGCTCTGCCAGATCTCAACACTAGGTCAACAATTGCTTAATGCGCTCTCATGGAATTATCCCAGCGCATATTTTAGCTGGCCATGCCAAGGTAACAGAGAAGGCACGGAAAGCCGATTTTGTGTGTTGTCAAATCGGTGGGTAGATTGTGAACACAGCATAATGCTGCTCAGACGGCCCAAGTACCAGCCCTCTTGTAAGCTGAGGGACATGATCGCATTTGTTGAGGTGCGATTTAGTTCGTCCACATCAGTTTCTGAGATACCTTATTCTGACGGATGATGAACAGAGGGCGGTGTAAGCGCTGTCGGTCGAGTAAATCTTTCGCAATAAACACAATGTTATAACGATCAAGTTTCGATGTTAATGTTGGGCAGATCCGGGTAAGAGAAGGAACTTTCGATTCACAGTATCGGGGTGGCTGAATAAACGGGCGTTGCTATTTCATGAGGGCATCGTATTTAGCAGAAAATATACTCTCACATCCGACCTAAAAACTATAAATTTCCTCACTTAGACCATCCATTTATCTCTAACATTGATCTCGGCTTATTTTCTATAAAACCTGAGAAAAATGGCTGTCTTAAGGGATGGAAAAACGACCAAAAACCAGCCGAAGGCGTCTTCCGGAAATCCATCGGGAGTAAACAAACCTCCTACATCAAAGACCAAGGCGCCGGATCCACAGGAGAGAAATCTTCAAGATCGGAGACTTCAAGTCAAGGCAAGTAAAGATGCTCGACAGAAAGATCTTGAAGGTCTTAAGCAGAAGTTGAATGGGATTAAGTCTGATCTGGAATCCCCGGAAACCTCGGAGGAATCGAAATCGCAAATGGAGGAGTCGCTAAAGAACATGATGAACATTTACACGAATATGGAAAAGGAAGTTACGGAATTTAACTCGGATCTCATGGAAATTGATTCAGATCTGAGGAAAATCGAAAATGATAAGCACCAGACGGACCCAGATCCGATGGAGGACGTTCAAAATGAAGAGTATAAACAACATGCCCAGCCTGTCACTGACAACGCAAGTGTACCTGCGGCAGCAAATGGCACAAATGATAACGAAAGTCCGCTTCTTTTTTCCCAGAGCAGGCCAGACAATATAAACTCTTTGGTTGACGAAGAAAAGCCTACTAGCTGGGCCGACTTTGATATTATTGACCTGACGAAAGATGAGGACAGTCAGGCTGACCTTCTTGGAGAAGGCAAGACTTTGCTGACAACCAACTGCCGGAGCGGGAAATTGTACATGAACTCGTATGGGCCCAAGAACAGCGCGATGCTTACTTGGACTTCAGCTCCTGGAGCAAGCGAAGGCGAAAATGTTACCAATATTCGCTCCAAGAATCACAAATGGGCCATGGACACAGACGATGATGGACACTTCATATACAAAGGCAAAATCGCGCATATCAAAGGAATCGCTTGGCTCCCCAAGCAAGACACCCACTGTATGCAGGACCTTCTGGACTCTGTCGAAGAACTAAATCCTGTGAATAAAATTGACGACCCGAAATATCGATTTCCGTTTAGTACTGTTCTCGTTGGTTGGAAGGACGTCCGGCTGTTGCCGGCTTGTATCAACCGTTCGAATTACAAGGACCTTACCAGCGCGAGCAAAGAAGCGAGCAAACGCACCGATAGAAAATTCTACGAGATTGCCTGTCTTCAAGTGAAAAGATTCAAGAATTGGGCAGGTGAAGACAGATTAGGGAGAGATAAAAGCCCAAGCCCATTGGAAGAGACTCCGGAGCCAGAGGAGAGACTCCAGAACCAGAACGGCCAGACCCAGAACGGCCAGACCCAGAACGGCCAGACCCAGAACGGCCAAAACCAGCAATTTTCGAATAATACCCCATCGGAAAATGAGCAAGGCAACCCTAGAATGCCCGTCAATTTTACATTTAACAGGAACAAATTCATTGAAGACCTCTTTAGACGCAAAGGCTGGGATAAATTGAGCGAAGAGGAACAGATGGAAAAGGAGGCTTTGGCTCAGGCAAAATATCATATCTATCGGCGAAAGATGATAGAGCAAGGTGCCAAAGAAGTGGAAGATAGCTAAGCTCTCTAGACTAGCACGGGGTCAAAATCGCTGGCGATACTTCCCCATGATGCAGCTCGTTGCAATTGTGCCTCCTTTTCATCACTAGCTTGCCTTTTCTCGTTGATCATTCCCATTATCATGATAAATTGTTTTCTCTTATTGAAGTGTGCTTGTATCAGCTTAGCTAAAGATTGCATAAAGGTCACAATTAATTGTGTACATACACGCATAAAGCTGGACAGACTTCACAGATGGCTTGAAATATGCGAAAATGTACCTGAAGGCCGCAAGGCCAGCGGCAACTTCTCCTCTCCAAAATCGACATTGAGCACCACAGGTTTTCAGTAATATGCGTTTCTTTGTTAATCACTTGGATTCGTAAAGGGAGCGACACCTCTATGGCCCCGCCGGGTGACTTTTGGAAATGACCAATGGGTTCTGGAATACTGTATCCAGACGCAGCTCTAAAGTCGAAGCCAGAACGGAAGTTGAATACAGGTCAAACCGGCCAACATGATGCCCCCGTAGACGATTATACCGGTAAACCGTTCTTTTGCAAGCCTCTTTAAAATACAAAATACAAAATCTTATATCGTTATCTGGAAAATCCATTATATGCCATAGGTAAATCGATTTGTTACGAGAACGAGAAAAATAGTTTCAACTTTCATCTTCCAAACCTTCAGATCAGTAAATGGAATGACATGGAATTGTTCAAGCATCTCATAGAAAACACGGCATAAAATTTTTACTCTCTTTTGCAAAATTGTATTTTGCAAAAGCCATAACTACCTCTTTATGATTTGGATGGCCGTAAGACGGCAAGTCAAAGCTTTGGTCCTTTTTCGGGAGAGAGGCAGGATGACGGGGGTGAATTTTTGCACTGGTTCTCACGCTCATCATCCTCGATAACCTTCTTCAGCTTAAAGAACTTATAAAAAAAAGTAGTGCTAGAAAGAAAACCGATATAAATCCAGTCACGCTAGTTGTCATGATAGCCATCACTGACCAATCGCCTCCTCGTGATGTGGAGACATTGACAACCGTGGTAAGTAAACCAGCGGCCGCATTCAAAGAAACCGGCCTGATATTTCATTAGCCTTGCGTGTGTAAGTATTCTAGGAACCTTACATGAAGAGCTTGTTCACCAGCCATGTGTAGTTAGGTCTGAATTTTCTATACAGTAAAACCAATGCCGTAGCCCCGACCGCGAGAAACAAGCATGCGATGACGAGTAATGGAGGATTTTGTATCGTGTTTAAAGCTGCTCGCCCCGCACTGTTTTTATCCAAGGCCTTTTCCACTTGATTAGATTCCTTCAGCGAAGTGAAGGTGCCTGGAATAACCATATATCCGGCAAGAAGAACCCAATTCGCAGCGCTCACCATCACATTGTATTTCCAGTTCATCAGGGCTTCCTCCTTCAACATTCTCATATACGGCGTGTCCTTTACCTCAGTTCCAAAGGTGCTACCTCCGTCTATATAGCGATGTTTTGGGAGTAATTCAGGATGGCAGGACTCCATTCTTTTCAAGGGTCCCATTATGTGGTTTAGCATCGTAGTGGATAGATCGAACGGAAAGTTCGAGCACCAACAACAACATCTGTACTGTATTTATATGTAGCTACTCGCCTAGTAAATTGGCCGAGGCAATGCCATTTGTTCCATTCCGAACGGCTTTTCTCGCTAGATTTGCGATGTCATACATCTGCAGGGACCACTAGAGGTAAAACGGACGCCTAATATTTTGAGGGCTATATCTCTTTAAAACACCTTCTAAAGAGAGAGATTGGTCGCATCTTCTAAAAAAAATCCCCGTTTTTTTTATTTCATTTCTTTCTTGCTTTCTTTCTCCTTTAATTTAGGACCCCAGTCAATTCCTAGTCCTTTGGAACCAGATGAGAAAGAGGTCGGACATTGTGCATAATCAGTTTTGTGAGACGCCGTATGAGATATCTTATTTTAGGATTTAGATATTGATGGGGATTAATCGGTAATTACCAAAATCATAATCCTTATTCGCTGAATTCAGTAAAGAAAAAGAGAGGGGCGCCCCGGGGGGGAGCTATTTTGAGGGCCATCCATTAATTATTCGAGTCTACAAATAATTCGAGATAAAGAAACTTCTCAATTTACAAAATAATAAAAATGCGATATATAAAGACATGAAATATTCCAGAAGCACCTACTTACTATCAACCTAGTTCCCAATGGCAGCCTGGCTCGATCTTGTCTCTGACACCACAGGCTGGTCCTTGGTGGACACGCGGCGTCTGGAAGAAATTGTACAGGGCATGAGCCACCCCAAAACCCAGTATCCCTCAGTTGTCTACTTTGCTGGTAACGGTAATCGAGTCAAGGCACTTCGGGCGTTGTTTCCTCGTAACAATATCACACGCCGGGGACCATCCGGCCTGGTCCGATTGCATCTTAGTACATCTACTGCCAACTGTGAAAATCCAGTCATTTTTGCTGAAAGCAATCCATTCAGCCAATCGAGCTTGGGCGAGTCTAACTGGCTGAGGTGGTCATCTGACAAACATCGACGATATCCCGCTCTCCGAAATACATCTCAATCATTAGCCGAAATACAGCAGCAAGTGATCACACGAACTATTTTCCCTTGGACACATGTCCTTTGCATTTTCGTTGATAATGACTCAGAGATGAGAGAAGCCCAACAGCTGCTCGATATTCCTCGTGGCAGGTTGACGGTGGGCGCTCAGCCCATCCCAGATTTGATGCGTGTTGTGATAATTTTTACAGGAAACTCAATGTCACAAGATGGCGAGATCAAAAAGGATATCCTAAACATGCCGTTTGGTAGAGACCATCGATCGAACGTCACGATTCTCGACCTTCGGGATCGGTATGAGTTGTCTCCTACGGCTGCCTTTGAGCCACTCCGGCGCCTTATTCTCGATGAGATGCAAATATCTCGGGCAAAACGTCTTCAGCAAGGGGTTTTTTTTTCCGCCTGTCATTTATATGTCCTATGGAGCCGAGCGCTTAAGTCCCAAATGGAAAGCGCGTATGCCGTCGAGTTGGACTGCCTTCAGGAAGCACGAGAAAATCAACAGGTGAATCCCATAATGACAGAATGCTTGAGAGAGTTCTTGACTCAATCAGCAAATTTTGTCCCTATTGGTGATATCCATGCCTTTATCGCCTCCGCACTCTTGATGGACGCCTATCCTCCTGAAATGCATGGTGAGTTGCTCTGTTGTTATTTTCATAATTCATGTGGATTTATTTCCAGAATTTCTAACCCGACTAGTCTTCCAACCTGAGTTTGTTTTCAACGGTCTGTACCAGAAACACTGCAGGACAGCCTGGTGCGCACAGAGGGGTGTCGACGCCGATCAAAATTGCCAAGCCGTGTTGGCCCATTTTACCCAGCTCTTCGCTTCCTTGAACCCAAATAGATCATCTGCAACTATCCGTGGCCAGACATTAGCCAAGTTCTATCGTCACTGGGCTGGTTTACGCTCGACAACAGTATGTTATTTTTGCCTATGTCGGTCACCAGAACATATGCTGCCATGTCGCCATGCGATTTGCGATACGTGCGTTGTGATATTCGGGACATCTGGAAAAAGTGCTGAGTATAATACCGACTTTTCTCAATGCCCCATCTGCGAAGATTCATTTCAGCTCACCATTCGCCAACTCCCTCCCACAAAGCGCCCGGTTGTTCTTAGCCTAGATGGCGGGGGAATTCGAGGCATCATTCAGCTAGGTCTTCTGCGTGCACTTGAAAATCGGCTTGGTGATGGAATATCCATTTCCCAGACATTCGATCTGTGCGTAGGGACAAGTGTTGGTATATGTTCTTTTGCTGAAGTCGTAAGCTCTCGTCTGACTGAGGATTAGGAGCCCTATCAGCAATTGATTTGATGTTGAACGGAACATCGGCTGAATTATGCTTTCGCAAATTTCCCGACTTGGCCCGAAGGGCTTTTCAACCGTCCCTTTCGTCCCGATGGAAACTCTCAGCATCCAGCTGCATTACTTGGCTAAGATATTTTGCTGGATTCCTAGCAGACGGCCAGTATAGTTCACATAACTTAGAGAGTACTCTCAAGGACGCAATGGACCCTAAGCGCCGGGTCTTTGACGTTGCAACGACGACCACTTCCGGTTGTCGTGTTGCCATCATCACGAGTCGTATATCGGACGGAAAAGCCTGTGTTCTGGCCAACTACCGAGGCAAGGGTCGGGACAATACGAAAACAGCATACGAATTTCTAGCTGCGCGCAATGAACTTCATAATCCATTTTTGTGGGAAGTGTAAGTGACATCTAATGCGTCATTTCAGCGGCCTACTTTTTATGTATTTCAAAAGCGAATCTGACACTACTTCTCCAAATCCGCAGGGCTCGGTGCAGTGTTGCTGCTCCAGGGTAAGCATTCGCACTCATTATTAGGAAAGGCTAGCTGACGGCAACCTAGGTTTTTCCAGACAAAGTCACTCCCTGGCTTCGGTCCTTTTCAAGACGGAGGTGTAAGGGCCAATAATCCTCTCGGAATCGCTGTAAAAGAATCCGTCACAATCTGGCCCTCGGCACAGAAGCACGATCTACTAGTGTCAGTGGGGACGGGATACTATCCTTCCATATCTGGACCCCATACATCTCCTCACAACATCCTTCATGGCAGCGCTATTCCGCGCCTGATTCGAGCAATCATGTCTTCGCCTTCGATGGATGGCGAGCAAGGGTTCTATGAAGCACTGAACTATATTCCTGACCTCATCCGGCTTGACAAAAAACTACCATCGCCCCTGCCAAGACTGGACGACGTGGATTCATTGACGGAGTTAGGGGAAATGTCGTACGATATTCCAGATGAACTCGTTCGGAAGATCTTGGCCACTGCATTTTTCTTCTTCGAAATGGACCATCTGCCAACCAAAATGCACGACTCGTTTTATTGCCAAGGCTCCATTCTATGTACACGTCCATATGATAGTACACTAGGAGAGCGAGTGCACAGGGAATTTCCGGGTGCACAATTCCAGACGGCTCACGGCCATCACCTTGGCCAGGTCGACGAAGGTAGTGGCTGTCGTGTGTGTGGATATTATCGGAAAAAGGTGACCTTTACAGTAACAAGTCTTGAAGAGGTGACTTCCATCGTGATTGCAAATGCCGCCTTTCATCATGAAATTGGCGGTTTTCCAACCTCCGTGCAGGGCCTTCTCAAAAACCAGCAAGCCTATACCTATTTTGGCCGAGCCGATCATTCAATCGCTATATGGCCTCCTAGGCGAGACTGCTATTGTTTTCGGGGGACAAAAAGACGCGTAAAATTCATAGAGCCGTCGTTAGGACAAAAGAAACGCCGGCTATAATCGAGTCTGTTGGCTTACTATCGCGTGGGCGCCCGATAGTGAGATAATGAAAACATTCTTCTATTCATACAGGATTCTGAAAATTCATGAAATCTTCCTATATCCCTATTTCCTACTGGATGCGGTGGGCGCAAAGTACCATAATAAAAATGCGCTTAGCCATCAGCTTTGAGCCTTCGGTATCTATACGAATTGGTCTGTCCTTTTTCTGGTCCCTGATCTTCTATATTCCCCTGAATATCCCAAATACGGCTCTCTCTGGAATCAAGCAAAGATTGGTGTTAGTATACATTTTTACGTTATCTGCCAGAGTGGGTGCGCTGTGATACCAATGTCCTCGCGGTGAGAACTATGCCAGACTGGGTGATGAAAGGAGTTCGTACACAAGTGAAAGGAAAGATCTCGAGGGACTCTTGAATCTACTCATGTGCTTGTCTGCTGCAATATCGCAAATAGCACTGATAGCATACCTGTCGGCTAAGGCAACTAGCCGTACGTGGAGCTGGAGGGCCGAAATAGATGGTGGTTGGTCATTTGTAGGTTGTCCAAAACATTCCATATAATCCCCTGTATAAACGAAATCAACCGCCTCCTCCACGATATACTTTGAGTCGTCGCTCGTCGCTCGTATCAGGTATATGATATATATTCCTGTTAAATTATTAGTGATTTGATTCAGATAGCATTTCAGGTACATCACTAGCCATGAAACCTCCAGTGCAAGCAGCGTCTGCGAGCACAATATGACTTTATGGACCTCGAACTTCATCCCTTCACAGATGAGTGTGAAATCTGTAAATCTTCTCTGTTCACGGCATCTGTCCGACTGTAAGATTTGATCATCAACTTGAAGTATCATTACGCATACTTTATAATCTTGTCCACAATATTATTGAGCTGGGCAATATGGGCTTATGGCGATATCAACAATTGAAGCGGGTGTGGCTTGTGGTGTACAGGATATCGCCTAGCAGTGAGGTACTGGTATTATGAAGGCATAGGCATGTGTCGCTTAGTAGTGGTATCCTGGGATGGATTGCGTGCTACAGTGACAGATATTAAGTTTTCGCTCATCCCCCCAGCCCCACTCCCTTGACCGCCCTAAATTTCCCCTTACCGCCTACTAGAATCGAGCAGCTAGCTTGGTCTTAGATGGATATACAGCATCTGAAACATCCATCTTTCACATGGAAGAAAATATTGCATCAGATGGCTGCTATACTAAATATCAGGGGCTTGATAGTGATATTCATAGTGTTTTGAGCCGGCATGATACAATATAAGCTAAGGATGTGGGCAAGAGGTGTTAAAACTACATGCACACTTCCTGTACTGTACGTGAGATTCATAAGGATGCTTCATGAAGCATTGTAGTATTTGTGTTATTTAACAAAAAAAGAGGTGGCGAAACCGCCACTCAGATTACAAACTTAGCTGCCTCCTGTGGGGTCTCGACTGAAGGAATCCTGTAAGGAATCTTGACGAAAGGGTTTGCGATTTGTTTATGTATGACCATGGGGCCCCTATTCCGCATGGATGCTTCACTCCAGATAGTATTTGGAATCTATTCCAGATATATATTTCTCAACGACTCTCTGCAATGGAAAACACAGGGAATATTCAATATCCTGAACTGCTTCAGAGACAATTTTCAAATTCTTTTGCACAAAAGACACATTCGGGAGAAATACAACTCAGTAGCGGCCCATGTACCAGTTTCGTTAAAGACATGCTTGACACATACATTGATGCTCCGGTTCCAGGGGGCTGTTTAAACTGTGGAAATCGGAATCCTATGTTGCCCCTACGAGCGCGATGTCAAAAGTGTAATCGGGGCACCAGTCTTTCCTACCAGAATCATGCGATATAATACATGTACCATGGGTTAGGAAGGCACAGTTTACCACACATCAGCACGAACAGTGCTAGGTGGCTACTCAACGGAATATACTTGTTAATCGGTTGACATGCCCCTCAAATAAGCTGGGCATTCCCCTGCCATCTATTAAAAGCGAAATTTGAACAGGATATCAAATATAAATTAAACATAGAACGGACATTGCGGAAACAGAAGAATTTCTGAGATCTTGTGAAATGTACATCAATCAATTCATAAACATTTGTATACTGGATCACTTGCATGATGGCTCGTATTGGTGAGGGGTAGGTATATACATACAGTAACCAGGGTGCGATCCAGTCAAATAATGGTGGGTTTCACCGGCACGTTTAACACTAAGGTTACCATAAAATTATGTCATTATCAAAACCTGAGTATGTGTTTGCTGATCGGGAATATGGTAGAAGAATCCAAAGGCTTTGAACAACAAGGGCTTCGGATTGGGTATAGATTGGCCCATTCACAATAAGTTAACTTCACTAACACCTTCTAGACACGGTCCTTTTCTAATGCCCACGAGAAAACGTTTTTGAGGGCGCACAAAAACAACCGCCAGGCATTTGACATAATCGATATAACCATTTCACCTACAAGGGTTTAAAACGAGTGTCGCCAAGTGCGAGAACGAAGAACTCATTACTTATGTTCTTGGTTATGGCATTTGAGCCAGCTGAGAGCCGTATATTCGAAGATGGTACATCAAGCATTTACAGTCGGTCACCTGAAAGCCCTAAGGGCGATTTGCCATCGGAGTTTAAGTCGAGGCCTCTACCGAGCAAGCACGACCTCCCGGAAATAAATTCCCTAGATCATCAGATCGCCCTAGCTCGAGGCTCCACCATTGCTTTGGAGACTACACGAACCCGTTTGCAGTGTTCCAAAACCGGAGGTCGACTGTCACTCCCAGAACGACGAGAAGAAAAACTTCGACAATGGGAGCGACAGGAAAGCGAGAACCGATTCTATCGCTCCTGCTGTGACATTTTCCACAACCTTAGTGCCGTGGCAATTGATGCATCCCAAGACTTGACGCTGCAGTCTCACTTTGAACCAGAGGTGAATCCGGTTGGCAATGTACGTGTCCTGCAGGCGGTCCACAGGCTACGTTCAGCTTTGGAGCAATCGCGGACCCTGGAGGCACAGGCTGAACAAGAGTGGAAGCAGCATTGGAATGTATCACGAGTTTGGAATAGAACCGCACGCTGGATCTAATGCACGCACAGCCCAAAGCTTCACGAGAAGCATAATGTTTCATTAAACAGCTTCCAATGATGAATTTCTCCGGACACAGTAGCAGCCTCTAATTTGTTTGAGTAGAGATCTTGAGAAGCTTTCAATCCGCTCAGAGCGTAAATCCATCGATATATTCAAACTATTACTGACACTTCTTTTTTTTGTGTGATCTCCTACATACGGCAGGCGCTTAGTACGCTGATATGCGTGCAGCATAAATTGACCAGTTAACCTATTCCGCACCTTGCGATGCCCATTCTCGATCATCCACCTAAAATATAGATGATATGTGTTACAGCGGCTCCGTGATTATTTTTGGGGGGAAGGGGAAGGGGTAGATGTCGGCAATGCCAAGGCTTGTTAAGTTGGTTGCTCGCTATGGATGTGTGTAAGCTTTTTTTTCAATTTAGGAAAGCACTCGCCTGATATAATCTTCAACTCGTAGACTAAAATCACGCTCATTCTGCTCTACCACCCTCTTAATGGCTTCAGGAAGCAAATTGCGTCGTGTTTTCCATTTTTGGGGGCGGCTCCAACAAAGGCGAAATTGCGTTCTAATTTTGCATTTCAGTTGCCTTGAGTGGTTATCCAACCTTGCAAGGAGAAAGTCCAAAATTCTTCGAAAATACAGAGTAGTAGTAGTAGTAGTAGTAGTAGTAGTAGCTTTCATTTACACTGGCCCCTCGCCGAAAGCGAGTGGCTCACCCAACCAAGTATATAAAATTCAAATCAATTTATTTTCGCCACAACGCCTTAATATATAAAAAAAATCTAATTCTATCGTTTTGGGCACTGCAATCTTCGATAACCCAATTCGTGGCAGTCGCTACAGCGAGGTGGCGCTCGTGTAGGTGGCTGCGAAGCTTGTTGACCAAGGTCTGCAGGGGCAGTCGATTGAGCTTCAGAGGCTTGGTTTGGCGTCGATATTAGCTCACGAGCTTCATGAACCGATAGACCTTCCTCTCGAGGTATCTGTCTATTAGATCTAGCTCTCTTTTGCTTCTGTTTCTCATTGGCTACGCGTAAATTCTTGTTTTCTTGCGCGAGGATCGTAGCGCTATGTAGAGCTAGCTGACAGCCTTTGATAAGCTGGTTTAAAGCTGCGCCAGTTGGACTTGGTGGGCTACAAGAGCGTTGCTTCAATAAAGCTTTTATTGATAAAGCCTATCGTTGTAATTGCTTTGAATTATGAGGCGTTTTTGGTGTAAATTGGCTGCTTTGACTGCCTTGGCTGCTTCTAGGGGGTGTTGGCGTACAAAGCTGAATATCTAGCTTCTCGAGGACCCGATCTGGATTATATAGGACTAATCCAGTAGCTGCGAAGCTATTTTGAATCGATTCAGCTTTAAAGGCCTGTATACGAGCTTGTGGGTATGCTGCGAGAAAATCGAATTTATCGATATGGTTGATATTGCATCGCATCTGCTTCTCAACTATACCGCCGTACGCCTTCTTTAAAGAAGCAAAACAGCCAATATCAAGAGGTTGTAAAAGATGCGAGGAATGGGCAGGCATGCAAATTGGAATAATATTGGCATCACTGCATGCTTGGTCGAATTGAGGAGTGAGATGGCTGCCATGGCCATCGAGGATAAGAAGTCGATATTTACCCTTCGTACGATTGGCAGTAGCTGGTATAAAGACTCTTTTTAGCCAGCGAAGGCTAATTTCGTCTGTAGTCCAGCCATTTTGGCTAACTTCGAAGTGCCAATCGGGTGGTAGATTATCAAACTAGCCCTCGATATAGACCTTGCCTTTGAAGATAATATATGGCGGCAGCGCCCATCCAGAGGTATTAATCGATTCAATAGCTGTCACCTATTCGCGATTCCCAGGTTGTAATACCGATCGCTGACCGTAGTATTCAGACCGAGTAA
Source organism: Penicillium alfredii (assembly GCF_028826965.1). Classification (NCBI taxonomy): domain Eukaryota; kingdom Fungi; phylum Ascomycota; class Eurotiomycetes; order Eurotiales; family Aspergillaceae; genus Penicillium; species Penicillium alfredii. The sequence continues at coordinate 930,649 of NW_026622699.1, read as the reverse complement.
TCACTTTAGCTGTTGAGGTAAGGCCCATTGCGAAACCAGTCTCATCGAAGTTGTATATATCGTCGCATAGAATCCCGTTCTCATCAATTGTCTTTCGGACGCAGTTAAACCACTCGTGTATGACTTTTGGGTCTTCATTTTTGGCGCGTTGATAATCGTATCGACGAGAGAAGCGAGTCTTAATCTCATCATGACGTTTAATAAAATTATAGACCCAATTTTGGCCGATAGATTGAATGGGGGTAGATCCACGCATAGCCAATAGAATATTAGCCATTTCTCGTACAGCTGATGGCCGAAGAGCTGCTCCGCGTCGATCCATAGAGAGAATCCATTGAAGAAGCGATTCCTCTTCAATTTGGGTCAATTTATGACCATTGGCGCGTGTATCAAAGCGATTAGTATGGCCATGGAGTCGGTCGGTGAGCGTAGTGTATGGTACACTAAATTGGCGTGCTGCTTCACGAATCGACGAGATTTCTTGCTTCCGAATAGCTGAGATAGCTAATAAAAGCCTGCCTTCTTGCTCTATCGATTTTCTTGATTTTTGAGAGCGAATTGGTGGCATAGTGGGTAGTTAAAAAAGGTAGGTACGTAGGGTGACGCGACTTTCGAGTGGGTGATCGGCTCGCTTGTGTGATCGGCCCACGGGAATTGATAGGGGCACTGCACTTTTTTTACTAACGGCACAAGGGTATTGATAGGGGCACCCCAAAATTTCGCTACGGGCACCCCAAAATCTGACATAATCAACTTTTGACTTATGTAATCTTTTTTCATTTAACGTGGATCCCGGCGGGTCCGTTATCCCTGCCGGTCCGTCACCCCATCAAAACTTCAGATGTTTTACGTTTTTCAAACATCATTTACCCAACCAAAACACCATTGAATTGACAAATTAAATCTTTTGCGGGCATGTAGAAAATCTATGCCCTTTTCCGCCGCATTTAGAACACGTAATTTGCCGACGTACAGGGGGCAAAACAGGAAGTGTAGGTTCAACCTGGGGTTCTGGAGCAGGTGCAGTATCAGATATATATCTTACACCACCACCTCCCTCACCACCAACATTGGTAGTGAGGTCCAAAACCTCTGTTAAACTACCTTTATTAGGCATTCGCTTCTTCGATTTCTTCCTCTTTTTTGTCTGCTTTCTGTTTCCCTCCCGTAAACGTTTTATTTCATCCCGCATTAAGATGTGCTCGTGAACTAGCTTAACCGACATATTGTAAAACTGTTGAAGATCACGTTTTGTAGGCGAAGAGATCTTATTGGCCGCTGAATTTAGACCAAAATTGAGCCTAGATTTGCGTTTTTCTAGCTGCTTAGTCGTTCGAGGGATGCCGGTAGAGATATTGCTGCCTGATGTTGAACCTTGTGAAACTGGTCGATCTGGTAGAGGCGGAGATTGAAGACGAATATTGAGCTTTGATAACACCCGATCGGGGTCCAGTGGTACTAAACCAGTAGCTGCGAAGGCACTCTGAATGATAGACTCTTTAAATGAGTCATCACGGGCCGCTGGAAAGATATCAAGGAAGTCATCTTTCTCGATAGAATCGATGCCTAATCGGGTATATTCCGCAACCCGCGTTCCATAAGAGCGCTTTAACATAGCAAAACAACCAACATCAAGAGGCTGTAAAAGATGAGAGGCATGCGGAGGCATACAGATTGGTATGATGTTGTTTTCCTGGCAAATCTTGTCGAATGTCGCTGTAAGATGACTGTCGTGGCCATCGAGGACCAAAAGACGATGTTTCCCTCTCGTCTGACTTGTTGTGTGCGGAATGAAGTGTTTTTGGAGCCAATCAACGCCAATTTCATTGCTTGTCCAGCCGTTTGGACTAACGTTAAGAGCCCAATGCTTTGGAAGGTCGTCAAACCATCGTACCATAAAGTGTTTCCCTTTGAAGATAACGTATGGTGGGAGCGCTCGTCCGGAAGCGCAAATTGATTCAATCACAGTCACCCATTCACGATTACCGGCTTGTAAAACGCCCCTCCGACCGGTGTAAAATGACTGTGTAATAACCTTCGTCGTCGCACTGATTCCCATCGCAAACCCCGATTCGTCAAAGTTGTAGATATCATCCGAAGTGATACCATATTGAGCTATCGTTTTTTGGACAAGCTTAAACCACTCAATAATAGTATTTGGGTCTTCCATTAGGGCGCGTTTGTAGTCATATTTGCGAGAGAATCGAGTAGTAAGCTCAGGATGTCGTTTGATGTATTGTGTTGGCCAATTTTTGCCAACGGTCTGGGGGGCATTATCTCCGCGGTGTTCAAGTAGTAAATTGGCCATATCTCTCAACATCGCGATTGTAAGCGCAGCGCCTCTCTGATCCATAGATATCAACCAATCCTGAATTGATTCCTCTTCCAGTTGCGTAAATTTATGGCCTGTAGCCCTTGCTTCATAAAGATTAGGAATGCCTTTCATCCGATCTGCAAGAGTTGTGCGGGGGACATCAAAAGAGCGAGCAGCAGCAGCGATCGTGGTAATTCTGCCATTTTGAATAGCTTTAATAGCTAGCAAGATCCTGCCTTCCTGCTCAACTGATTTTTGAGCTTTTTGACTGGGTTTCGGGGGCATGGTAGGCGTTTAAAGATAGGTGGTTGGGAAGGGGCAGAAAATCTGAGGTGAGATGACGGACCGGCAGGGATGACGGACCGGCCGGGATCCACGTTAGTTATTTTCTAATCATATGACACTCTCATCCCAACCACCCAAAACAGATTACCCTATTTGGCAACAGGGCAACTTCGACAGGTATGCCCAATTTCGCCGCAATTCGAACACTTCGGTGCCTTCTTTTTTTTGATTGGCCCAGCCCCCTCGCTTCCATCTGATATCTGCGTAAATTGCCTTTTTGGGAGAGCAGCAGGCTGAATTCGGGGATTTAGCAGAGGCTGCCAGGGAAGATTAGATGAATCTTCATCCCTAATTCGCCAGAATGGATGAATTTCAGCCAATAGAATTGCCTCTTTTTTTGCGAGCAAATCAGCAATTCGATGCTTACATGGTAACCCTATAGTTCTCGTCCAATAATTGGTGCATATACTGAGCGGGGTCTCTGGGGTAGCCCTACTAGCATCAACTCGCTGCATATCAATCTTCCTAAGCGCATATCGAGATACTCGTTTATTTAGATAGGTATATAGCCAATTAGATGCTAGCGAAGTAAGCTGTTTCGTCTGATCTTCCTTAATCTGATATCTAATCAGATTATATTGGCTGCTGGTAGCTATATGAATAGACTTCCATACAGTGAGTAAATCATTGATAGAAGTATTCACATGCCGTTTTAGGACTGAATGCGCCCCCTCAACACGTGATGATGCATTATTGCCAAAATGGGAAAGGTTTTTCGTCCAACAATAGACAAATCTCTCTTTGTAGAGTAGCCATGTGTCTTCGAGGTAGCGCATGATTGGTGGATGAGATCTCCCATAGGTCCGATTAAGGTTATGAAGATTGGTCTGATATTCATCTTCGGTAGATGATTGGACTAATCGAGACCACATACGCATGAATTCATTGAATTGAGGCTTCAGAAGATGATTTTCATCTGATTCGCTGGTATTGATATTTGCTTTACGAGAGATATCTCGCTTTGCCCTCGCTAAAACTGCTTTATTGATATGCCAAATACATAGTAAATGTGGGGTATCATACCCCCAGATACTATATATCACATTCATCAAAGCTAATTCGCGATCTGTTACCAAAATCGGACGAAAATCAGATTTAGACAAGAGACCCAGCCAATCAAAAAAGGTTTTAAGCACCCAAATATAGCTTATTTCAACCTCATTAGGCATGAAACATAGAGCTACAGTGAATGTATGGTTTGATGGCGTTAAACCTACTATATGAAATAGAGGCATACCAAACCGATTGGTCTTATAGGTGCAATCCATGATAAAAACCTTAAAATATTAGCTATTAGAATCATAGAAAAATAGATAAGATAAATACCTTATTATATGAATTGGCCAATTGAATTCCGCGAGGATGAGAGAAAAGAAAAAATTTGATATGCCCCGCATTATCTTGCTTAAATGAATATTTATAACCTTCCAAATCGAGTAATTCTTGAAGATATTCAAGAATACTCTGATCTCCTACCTCTTTTCGTCGAATCTCTGCTCGCTTATTATAAATATCGCGAGATATGATTGGCTGACGAGGAAACTCGCTGTGTAGCATACTAATAATATGCTTTGGTCTCATATTTGTAGCTGAGAGGCGTTGAATTAAGGTTATCTGATCAGAGGTAAATTGGCGTGCAATTGGGTGCGCTATCATATCTAGATCAGCAGAATGATTATGCGTAGGGTTTTTGACCCGAAGTAGCCAATCAGAACCCTTTTGGCGACTCCCATATACCAAAAAAGGGCAATTTTGCCGCCTCGTACTCGTTTTGCGCCTTTTAGCGCCAGCAGGCGCCTGTATTCGGTCCCAATATACCCCAGATCTATCGCAGTGTATACAGATATTCCGATTTGGGTTAGACCGCTTAATAGCAGTAGCATACCCCTGCGATATACCCCACTGTCGCACGAAATTGACCAATTCATCCCGATTAGGGAAGGTTTGTTGTGGTGGGGGTAGTAGACCGGGCGAATCAGTAGTAGCAGGGGTAGGCGAATTAGGCAAATTAGGCGAATCAGCATGCAGAATAGTAGGTAAGGCAAGCGAATCAGACGAATTGGTATGCAGAATAGCAGGCAAATCGGGGGTAGCGGCAGCAGGGGCGGCGGGGATAGGCATAGTGGTGTTGGTTTGCATAGTATGCATAGTAGGGCAGACGAAGTAAGTAGGGTATGCAGAAAGCGAAGAACTAGCAGGGTAGTGGTAGAAGAAAAAAAGAGATTAAAGCAGAATATGGAGCATAAATATGATATATGGTTGCTATGGTGATGGAAGTGGCAGAAAAAAAGATTATATCAGCGACTTTGCTTATGTCAGATTTTGGGGTGCCCCTATCAATACCCGAGGTTCGGGTTCGGTTCTCTTCCTCGGCTGAGGTCGCGTCTTCCTCTGTTCATTGTCGATCTCTTGCTCTTGAGCATAGGTTCTTGGTGGTCTGGTGGTGCGTTTCGGTCTCGACAGTCGCGGTGGTGAATTTTCACGTTCGTCGCGGTCGGGCGGTTCAGGGGTTCGCATCGCGGCCCGTCCCGCTATCATTCTCAATCAGTACAGGAAATCGGTATTGTCGCCACGTGACACTCCGCAAAACTCCAGTCCACAAACTCGATTCTGAGTCCTGATATTGCTCAAGCAGTTGTACCGCAATGTCCGCACCTTGTGTATATCAGGATGTCTACAGTCTGTGTGTGTGTGTGTGATGTCATTTACACTGACCCCTCGCCGAAGCGATATGCAGTATACGACAACTATATATCCGAGTATGTACAGTGAGAATGATCCACTTCCTGACATGAACTTAGAGCCTCGTCACGGCCTCTCGTGGCCCATTGCCGCTCCCATTGTTAGGCTGCCCTCATGGCGCACGACTGCGAAACCGCTGTGATGCCTCGGCAAAGTCCAAAACGGCCTGAACAGTCTTCGCCCTCGAGACGGTGTCTGGTTTACCTTTGTCACCTTCGGTGGAGCCTCCCAGCAGGCTCGACACGCCGCTCAGCGTGCCTCCAATTTTCCTCCTCAATTCTATCCTCAGCTCTCGTAGTCTGAGGCATTCCAATAATACGTGGGCAACTGTCTCCCGTGTTCCACATTCGCATAGGTCGTCATCGCGGAAGCCGAACTTCTTTGCGTAGGTAGATAACCAGTTGTGGCCCGTGCGTAGCTGCGTCAGCAGATAGGCGCGACTCCTTGGCAAGTTGCCGTAGAGCTTTCTCGTGTGCCGCGCCGGTAAGCCGCTGTCTATCTGCCGGAGATGGGCACCCTTGATGCTTGTTTTCCACTCTTGCTCCCATTGGGCGTGGGTTTTGCTGCGGACCAATGCGGTCTCTCTCGACAGTAGCAGTCGAAAAGGATGGGTTTTACCAGGCTGTGCTGCTTCCTTCGCCAAGCGATCCGCTGCGTCGTTTCCGACGTTCTCGCAATGTCCTGGCACCCATTGGAGGCGGAGCTTGACGTTCGCTGCCTGGACCTCGGAGGCCGCCTGTGTGATTGCGTGGACGATGCGTTGTCCGGATCGGTTACGTGGGTTCTCGATTGCTTGTAGGGCTGATCTGCTGTCGCATAGGATTGTTGCTGTTGACACAGGTCCGTGCTCCCGGTCGGTACGTTGATGGACCAGCATGAACACCATGTCCACCGCGTAGAATATGCCAATGAGCTCTGCCACGTGAACCGACCAGCGGTCCATCGGGCCCACCTGTACCTGGCGAGATTCCAATACCTCTTTGTCACCATTGAGCGTGACAATAGCCGCTCCCAGGTGGCCCTTGCGCCCAGACGCATCCGAGTAAACAACGACCTCGGATGTCTCCCTCGTGGACTCTGCTCTTTCTCTCGCTGTCTCTCGATCGAGCTCGAGTTCGATTTCAAGGAAAGCCTTCGTTCGCCAGGGTGGCAGTGGGCGTGGGTCGATCGTCTCTAGCTCGTTGAGCCTGTCGACGTCCATGGTCTTCATCGCCTCTGCTAAGGGGAAGCGCGCGTACGATCCCACGTTATTTCTACGATTCTGGGCGCGTGACAGTGCGTTCCAGATTGGATGGTCGCGTGGTAGTGTGTGTAATCTCGCTATGGTGCATTGCGCTCGGTGTCGGAGACGGAGGTGCGTGGGGACGACATGGGCCTCCACTTCCAGCGTTGCTGTCGCTACTGTTCGAAACGCCGATAGGACTCGGATCAATACGGTTCTCTGGACAGTGTTCAAGTGGCGGAGATGTGTTTTGTCCCGGAGTGGGTCATGCCAGACCGTTGATGCGTAGTCTAGAGTGGGTGTAACGCATGCTTGGTAGAGCTGTCGCATTTGTTCCGGCCGCAGGTGCCGGAGCCCGTTCAGGGCGATGGCTGTCTTGGTGGCGCGTTTGATGGCCTGCTGGATGTGTTCTTTCCAGCGGAGACCGTGATCGAACACCACTCCCAACAACTTGGCTGTCGGCGATGGTTTGATGTCGGTTCCATTGAAGGTGACCTTCCCGACTGAGTGCTCTCCCTTCTTCCTGGTGAGGTGGATGAGCTCGGTTTTCTCCGATGCGAAACTGGATCCGATGTCTACAGTCGGTTGGTTGGTTGATTGATTTCATTTACCCTGACCCCTCGCAAAAAAGGCGATATGCAGGTTACCACAACTATATATCTGAATGTGCGTACATGTATCGTGCACCCCTTCCTAAACGAACTTAGAGCCTCGTCGGGGCCTGTCGTGGCCTAGTAGCCCTTTTTTTTGTCTTGCTGCCCTCATGGCGCGCGGCTTCGAAATCGTTGAGACGCCTCCGCGAAGTCCAAGACAGCCTCCACCGTCTTGGCACGTGAAGCATTATCAGGCCTACCTCTCCCCCTTTCTCCAGATCCTCCTAGAAGTGTTGACATGCTATTGAACGCGTCGCCAATCTTTCCCCGGAGCTCTCGGCGCAGATCTCTGAGTGCAGGACAGTCTAGCAGAACATGTATCAGGCTTTCCCGTTCGCCGCAGACGCACAGGTCGTCATCGCGGAAGCGGAAAGCCTTCGCATATGTTGATAACCAGCAGTGTCCCGTTCGCAATTGCGTGAGTAGGTACGCTCGATTCCTTGGCAGAGATCCGTAGAGCCGCCTCGTGTATTTGGCCGGCAATGCGTTGTCAATCACTCGAAGGTGGCCGCCATTCCTACACTCCTTCCATTCCCTCTCCCATTGGGTGTGGATTCCTTTCCTAATGTGGGCCCTCTCGCGTGATAGCAAGGGGGAAAATGGGTGGGTTTTGCCAGGTGTGGCTGCCTCTTTGGCCAGTTGGTCTGCGGTGTCGTTTCCAGGTGCTTCGCAATGTCCAGGCATCCACTGTAGTCGGACCGCGATGCCGTGGGTCTTGGTGTTTGCAGCTGCCCGTAGAATAGCGTGGATGATTTGTTGCCCCGATTTGTTCCCTGGGTTTTGGATTGCTTGTATAGCCGACATGCTGTCGCTGAGGATGGTGGTAGATCTCACCCGCGCATCGGTTGATCTCCGGCGTTGGAGAGCGATCTTGTTGATGATGTTGATGGCGTACAGGATTCCGATCAGTTCGGCGGCATGCACAGACCATCCTTCCATGGGTCCGACCTGTATCTGTATTTTCTCAGTCGTTTCTAGCGAGTCGTCGAGCGCCACGGCCGCAGCGCCTAGGTGACCTTGGCGTCCTGATGTATCGGAGTATATGACAATGTCCGAGTTGGACCGTGCTTGCTCCGCCCGTTCCATCGCAATCTCCCTATCTGGTTCAATCTCGATCTTCGAAAAGGGTTCTGTCCGCCACGGTGGCAGTGGAGTGGGGTCGATCATTTCTAGTTCATGAAGTCTCTCTGGGCTCATTGTTTTCAAGGTCTCTGCGAGCGGGAACCGGGCACGCGTCCGAACGTTATTTCGTCGCCGTTGGGCCCGAAGCAAGGTATCCCATATAGGGTGTTTCTGTGGTAGGGTGTGGAGTCTGGTGATGGTGTTTTGTCCGTGGTGGCAGAGACGAAGATGGGTTGGGAGGACATGCGCTTCAACTTCGAGTGTGGATGTGGCCACTGTCCGAAAGGCAGAGAGAACTCGGATGAGTGCTGTTCGTTGAACGGTGCGTAGCTGTCGCAGATGGGTCTTATCTCGGAGTGGATCGTGCCAGACCGTTGACGCGTAGTCAATGACCGGTACGACACACGCCTCATATAGCTGGCGCATCTGCTCTGGGCGGAGCTGTCGCAGCCCCCCAAGTGCTATGTTGACCTTGGTGGCTCGCTTGACCACCTGCTGCACGTGTTCTTTCCATCGTAGTTCGTGGTCAAAGATCACGCCTAGGAGTTTGGCGGTTGTCGACGGTGTAATGGTATTGCCGTTCATGAGGATCTGGCCTTGGCACTGTTCACTTCTCTTTCTGGTGATGTGGATAAGCTCGGTCTTCTCTGCTGCGAAGCTGGACCCAGTCTTCTGGGCCCATGCTTCAATCCGCGGTATGTCTTCGGATTGGATTTTAGCCAAGTTCTCTTCGGCGGACCAGCCGACCCGCCAACGAAAGTAGTCGTCGATGAAGGCCGATGCGCCGCCGTGGAAATCGACGGGTTGGTCGACCAGGTCGCAGTTGAAGAACGATTCTCGAAATCGGCTTAACCATTCTACACTCAATCACTATTTTCTGGCCCCACCGCCAAGGCCTTCGCGTGAATAAGTTATTGAGCAAGTCACATTAAGATGAAGGACAACAGAAAAAAAAAAAGTGAAGTTGCATCCTACATTTTGGTCATTGAATGATAAAATATTCTAACCACTGTACATGTGGACTATGTGGCGGCATAAACTGCGGGCCTCAATTTGATGCGGCTTGTCAAATAACTTGTTCACGCTAAGGCCTTGGCGGTGGGGCCAGAAAATAGTGATTGAGTGTAGAATGGTCAAGCCGATTTCGAGAATCTGCTAGACTGTCCTGCACTCAGAGATCTGCGCCGAGAGCTCCGGGGAAAGATTGGCGACGCGTTCAATAGCATGTCAACACTTCTAGGAGGATCTGGAGAAAGGGGGAGAGGTAGGCCTGATAATGCTTCACGTGCCAAGACGGTGGAGGCTGTCTTGGACTTCGCGGAGGCGTCTCAACGATTTCGAAGCCGCGCGCCATGAGGGCAGCAAGACAAAAAAAAGGGCTACTAGGCCACGACAGGCCCCGACGAGGCTCTAAGTTCGTTTAGGAAGGGGTGCACGATACATGTACGCACATTCAGATATATAGTTGTGGTAACCTGCATATCGCCTTTTTTGCGAGGGGTCAGGGTAAATGAAATCAACCAACCAACCAACGACTGTACCAGAGGCATCTTCATGACCATATATGTTCATCGGGAAAATGGACCGACATCAACTTTTTAGTCGCATCAATTGTCACCATACTTCAAATCTGGGTGAGGAAAGCACCAATCCATTTGAACAGCCTCATTGGATATGCTATTACAAACTACCTCGAACACGGTCTATTTATTTATTCGACGAGAATTCGAAAATAATCTTTAATTTACTTGAACCATAAGATATCTCTCTTTTTCGCAATTCTAGCATCGTGGATGCTGCTATTCTGTCCGTTGGCTTCCAAGTTCCATCGCTGTCCATTTATCAGCTCCCATCCCAACTGCCCGGGACTATGCCCGGTCTCCTTCAAATCACTATTGTCCGTCGTTCCCGCGATGGGCAGATGCGTGTTTTTCACTCCACCTTCCCTCACCATCAGAGTGATGTGAGCAGGATATCATCGTTTCTTTCGCTCAAAGCTAATGGTCTATTAGGATGATGAATTGTGCGAACTCGACAATGAACTCGAAAATGAACTCGAAAATGAACTCGAAACACCAAGCACATCAAAGGGGTGGTCAGAAATGTCAGAGGTTCAACCCAGGGACAACCGGTGTATACTATAATATCGTTCATTGTATGAACGGTGCAAATTCCAAGCGCTGTTCAACGACCTATGTTCACCCCCCGAAGAAGAATTCGTGGGGGATGACCGACCCTGAACGGACGATAGCCAACTTCCCTGGAACCATGATCCGCGTTGGTCGTTTGAGAAAACCATTGCAACAAAGATAACCAGATGCCAACCAGCGTTTCAAACCTTAAGAACATATCCGGGGATTGATGGTGGGAGAAGTCTTCACCGCTTGTACTCTAGTAGCAAAGACCAACGGTTTAAGCACCCTGTTCATTTGTTCAACGTCTCGTCCGCTTATTTCTATCTGTAGATCCATATTAGCCATAGGCCTGGTTATTTTTGATGAACACCTCGCAGAATAAACAATAAATGGTTTATTGCTAAGAATGGGCTTTCCTTGACATTCGATGACTGAAGAACCAGGTCCAGGATGACCAACTTTAGCCCTCTTCCGGATGCCCAAAATATTCAACAGGACGTCACATATTTGGTTTCTGCACGCTTCTCGACTGGGACTTGCCTATGCTATCTTACCCACTTCCGACAACGATTGAAGCTTTACCTTGAGGACAACAATGGTGACATACGACACAGTTAGGCGATTAAATGTAATCCGTGCTTGTAATTTCACACCAAAAGCGAGTGCGCAGCGAAAATGGTAGGGAAAGATGCCGACCGTATGGGATATGCGTTCGTAGAAAGAACTGGGCCTCTTAGGATTTAATGGAAATTCATGATCAGTATACACTTGATTTATTCTGAATTACTGAGACAAAACCAAGTCTATAATATCATTTTGCGCCATACATTGATGGTTGCCCATGATACCATTGGGTTATATTAACGGGAGAAAACGAATAGAAAGACTAGGACCATATCGTAGCTTGGAGAATTTACAGAGTGCTGATCCCCAGGACCACGAAGAGGTGCCTGTCCTTCGCTGGGGGTACGACGCATTAAAGCAAGACACCCGCCACATAAGGCAGCGAAGCCATATCGCAGGGTGTGTACAATACCGTTGTGGAGGACAGAAAGCCTGAACCTGGTCTTGTAGAGTCGGCCGGAGGTAGGTATTTATTCCCAACTATGGCGATCAGCAAGACCAGTTTCGCTAATATTCCCAGCCTCGCATTTTTGACCCCCACTAGTATATTCGAAAATGGCCCACCAACCATCATCTCGCCGACGGCATACACCTCGAGAATATATTATTAATTGATTGTCGGCTAACATGGGCCAGGGAGCGATAGGAAATCTGAGATATTTCCGATGCTAAAGTCCATCTAGGGCCTTGCCAGTATGCTTTCTCGGCTAAGCTGCCATAAAGGGCTGGGTGGTAAAGGAGAATTATGTAAAGCACTCCCGTTATCACCCACATCCAATAAGCGAAGAAAGGTTCAAAAGTTGGCGGACAATTCACTTCAAGAAAAGCTCTCTTCCTCTGGCATTTTGCTCGTCCAGAGCTCACCGGTCAGCTTGTTTTCAATGATGAGCCGAGGTCAAAACACTCTGGTCTTCCCGCAGAATACAACAGCTGGAGAGCGTCCCTGTCATACGCTCAGCCCAGCCTCCAGGCACCATGGACAAAATGCTTCGGACCAACACCTCTCTTCATTGAAACACCAATTCCCCGAAACGGTTCTGGCCTACAATAGCCAACTTAACCAGAGACCATCCGAGCGATATTCACGTTGCCGCAAAAACACGGACTGGTGTTCTCTAACTTTGCACTGTATGTTGAATTTATTTCCTTTTGGAAGCGCCCATTAATTCTAGGTGGGTCGACGGACTGTGACCGTTTTTTGACCTAACAGGGATATTTGAGGGCTACTGCAAGTATCAGAAATGGTGCCGTTTATGCCCCTTGTCGATCCAGCTGTTGAAATTAGCGCCATGTTGTGGAGGGATTTAAAGCCTTTGTTTGTCCTTTTTCTGTACTGTACTTCACGCAGGACAGACTGCCGCTTGGATAACCAGTTTACTTTCTACTACCGAGCCATTCTGAAGGTGATCGCAGGATGCCCAAAGCTACAACATCTTCCCGAAACCCGGCTTCACACGCCCCCAATCGCGTCAGACGGGCTTCTGGCCGCGGGCCATCTTCCCTCCCTGTTGCACAGACTCGGACTGTCGCTCCCGGTGCCTCTCAGTGCACCACCAACGTGCAATCGCGACGGTCACCGGTACGTGGACGAAGCCATCCCTATTGCTATAGATGTATGGCAGGGATACCGGTATTGACTTCTGACCACTAGACCGAACCCAACAGGGATTCGAAGAAAAGACCCATTGAGGAAGATCCCAAAGTAATTCATAAGGGCTGCTACGAGGTCATTGGCAGAGCAGACCGTATCTTGAATGAAGAGCGACAGCGATCTTCAGATACCATACGACAACTCACCGCGGTCAAGGAGCAGCTCTCTGCTGAGAAGCAACAAGCCATTGACGACGCTCGCCAACTCAAGTCGGAGATTCAGCAAGCGAAGCAGGAACTCGAGCTTGCCACCACAAGCTTCCAACACCAGGGGGTGCAGGGCGATGAGCAGCGGTTTGTGCTAGAGGTTCATGCCATGGCTCTGGCCTTGACAAATAAGCTCTGGAGCAGGACGGAGGCACACCGAAATGCCTATATACCTTCCCAGTTACAATTTCCCGATGTCACTCAGACTTCGTGGCCGGACAACGCGGGGCAGCACACCGCGCTGAACAGTCACCCCCTCCCGGCAAATCATCTATCGGGGACCCAAGATGAGCTGGCACAATTCAATACATACTCGTCGATATCCTGAACCATACCGGGGGAGGCTCGCCGACAAGAGGAAATTGGTGTACCCAGGCAAATTAATTCTACATTTCTAAGCAACCTTGTCCAGCGTTCCTGGATAGGCCTCACAACCAACTTTAGACAACGCGATACCAGATCCAGTCGGGAGACCGGTTGCAAAGGGTATAAAACTAGGCCGCGCAAACATGGCTTTTTTTTTTTTTGGTAGCGTGTGAAATATACGTAGTAAGACCGAAGCAGTAAGAAACAAGGGTGGACAGGAGGCGTAGAGAAGCTACAATGGGCCCGCGCTGTCCGCTGTCGCCATGAGCCCCTCTTATGGCAAAGTGGGACCAGGCTTGCGACCTCAGTGGTAGCCGGATACAGGTCCGACCGCTCGCAGATCTGAACTGTGGAATAAACTTACACCAGCTCGTGCCATTTCTACCATGAAACGACGATCAGGCCTAGGGACGCGCCGTCCCAGCGCCCCAATCCGATAATTTAGATCGACACGTTCTAGGCTTCAAGCGCCCGTGTGGATTGTGGATTACCCTTATATAACCCGCTTCCCCTCGCTCCCACGAGAGAGGGCCTGTCTTTCTCTTGTCAGCATAAACCGGATCTGACAGCAACCACCCACATTGAGGGATTGTGTCATGAGCCGGCAATTGACACTGGAAATGAACTCTGCTCGAGGGAATTCCTTGTTGGCCGTCGGATTAGCGTTGGAATAGTGCCAAAGCCTCAGTCCAGGCGGGGCAGGTAGATTCTCCATATTTTGCGCCACCTACGAGCCTGAAAGTTCATTGGAAGCCGAGAAAAACCACTGTGAAGTGTCCAATGATTGTTTCTGAGGTGATAATTTTCCTACTACTCCTCTCATAAGTCCGGCAATTGCTGGCCCGTCCCACGGCCAAGCCATTTACGGTATTCTTGGCAAATCGTGTTTCATCCCAAATCTAGATCTCGCAAGATGCGACCCTACATGTACCCCAGCATACTTGCATGATTTTGTCATTTCCACGCTATAGCGAATCATATTCTTGCAGAAACTTATCCACGGGCAGACAGGTGATGAAGAGGCAGTATTGCGTGCGGATCTTACATGGCCTTCCTGAACATTCAGTGAGGCAGAACAGTGGTAATCGGGTTCATGTTTTCTAAGGAACTGGTCTGTATAACGGGCATGGATCGCCACTATGGACCTCCTTAGCTCGTGTTGGGGCCATTTAGTGGCTTGTAACATAGCTAGGCCCATTTTATATCACCGGGCTAGATCGAGGACGCGGATCAAACGGCTTGTCCGAGAGCGATGATTTTCCGGCCCCTTCCTTTCTCGCCTGCCGAGGATCCGGGCGCATCTCCGCCAGTTCCCACTTTTTCCGCCACCTGCCTCTTTTACGTCCGCCTTGGAAATTGATATATCAAATCGCTTTTCGTTGGCAAGGGTTCAGCTTGGGGAAGGAAATTAGAGGGTCGTGATCGCAATAGGTGCGTGACTCGGCTCAAGCGAGCTCATGGACTGTGGGGCGCGGCGCTGGGGTAGGGCCAAAGGGTTGTCAGGTTCGAGTGGTCCTCGGCCCATTTGCGGCTCCTAATGTCACCTTAGAAGCTGGCAGTCATCCGAACTTAATGCATGTGCCGATATTCGAACCTCTGTTGTACTAACGGCCAGACCCGTGTATGACTCGCAGGATCCATATCCTAGGCTGAACCTACAGGCTCCTGTCAGTAATACCATCACGCGCGACTGCTGTAGATCAATCGAGGCGCGAATTTTGTTCAAGGTTGGATTATTACGCCTTAACCCGTCGCCAGAGAAATCCTTACCCTCATGCCGATTACCCTCGCGGGACCCCGACGAGAAACGATCCCTCAGCAATCCTTAGCACCGAGTGATCGTGTTTGTGGGCCGGCAACGCTCAACGAGCAATTGGCTCGGCTCAAGTCAGTCCCTTGGATAGTGGACTAGAAAGTCGGACTGGCAGGAGCAGGTGATCACTAAACACTCTGTGCCGCCTTAAGATAAGGCTGGGAGCTTATTGGAAGCCGAGAAATTGCGGCCGCTATGAGACAAGTTTGAGGCCAATAGTGGGCTTTCTTTCTACTATCGCACCTAGTTGGCTGGTAAAACCAACGATTCAAGAATTTTCCTCGACAAATCGGTTGCTGTGTTGATCTTCGGGTGACATCTGTACGCTGGCGAGCACGGGGCACATCGCATTTTGCCGCCGTCTCCACGCTAGAGTGAGACCCTCGCTTTGATAGATGACGGAGATGCCGCGGTTAGCGGGCAAGCAATGGAATCGACCCACTTCCCTTTTCCGATCATCAAGACAATTGGGTCTCGTCGATACAGACTCCTTCCAAAGAGACGATGGCACAAAGAAGGGAAGAGGAGTGCGCCATATTCATAATGGTACGACAGGGGTCCTGCCCGGCGATACAGGGTAGTAAAACTTTGCTGTCGTGTCTCGGCAATATCGTCTCCTCGCGTAAGGTTAGACAGGCGAGTCCGACCCGTTCGCACCATTTACTTGCCTTCTCGGGGTGTGGACTTGAATGGGTGCGATCACCGTTTGGATCCACCCTGCACGAGCCATGACCCACCTGTGATGGAGAACACGAGTTCGGAGAAATTTGGGCGCTTGGGGGAAACATGGGACGGAACGGAAGTGCGACATCAAAGCCGATAGGGCCCGTCGCGACTGGGGTGTCAATCCTTCTATTTGGAATTACAAGCTTTCCGTGACGCAGCGGTTTCGACCTAGCACAGATATCGGCACCTGGGATTAAGCCCAGTGGTTCCTTCCATTTGGCGATGGGCAATTCCTGGGTCTTACTCGCATCGGCCTTTTAATATGCATTGGTTCAACGCCCTTTGCTATTGTCCGATCAAATTCTGCGGGCTAGTTTTGCCGTCGATCCTCCGTCACCGAAGTGAGATGACGGGGGGAGGGCGGCAGGAACGGGACGTGGAGACCCAACTTAGCGCTGCTGACTGGATTCGCGGGCCACGGGCTGCTTGGACCGAAGCCAAGTTAATCTGGCCGTGCCGTGGTTGGTTTATTTGACCCACATCGCCGATCATCTCAACACCAGCCATGGGATCGTGCCTGACACTGCCGTTGCGCCGGATGACGGTGGTCAACAAAAAGCTCTACCAAACGGCACGCATTAGGTCTGTGCGCCAGAAGCCAACCACCAATTCGTGCCCAGAGGAGGAGAGGAGGGGCCGGAGCTTACCGTCTGTCTATCGCCTGGGGGGTTTTTCCGGGCAGGGATCATCTACATGAGCTGAAAGGGAATCGAAAATCTGGTCTAGATTCGGATCATACTGTACAACTTCCTACGGCCATCCTGCCTTGTAATCTATTACATTCCTTTCGTAGCCTCACGGTACAGTCCCATTTGCCGTGACCCGGCGCGTTTTTTCTCAACCGCAGCGCGTAGCGGCGAGCTAGCTGATGTATCCACGAGAAGTTGTATTCCTATTGCGTTGAGCGCTTACTGCGTACCGCCTTTCTCTCCACAGCTGGCATGCTCTGGGACTTGCATAAGTCATTTATCATTTCTTGCAAGCGGTCGACCTTCGCCTCCAGTGCGCGGATTTTGTGCGACATTGTGGTCATGCTCTGGTGGGTACTGTCGTTGAAAGTGCCTTGCTTTTTCAGCTGATCCTCGTTGTTTCTAGTGTTTTAGGTTAGGACGATGACTTGAGGGGGGGGGGGGGAAACCAGTGCGAGCGATCCGGATGATACCCACTGGACTCGGTCGTCTAAGCTAGGAATTGTCAGTATGAACACCTTAACAGTAGATAAAATCCCAGAAAGACATACTCTCTAATCAAAGTATATGCCACCGGATCTCCGGTGATGTTCGACATAGGATCTTGTGATGGGCCCGGCTCATGGTCGACCACGCTTTCCGTCTCCATCGCCCATGGTTGCTGCTCCTCCTCCTGGTTGTCTTCGTCCATGTCCGCCACATCATTCTCGTCACATAAATTATCACCCGAGGCATGTGACCGATGTTCATCCTCCTGCGGAAGCTCGGGAGAGTTTGTCGAGCTCCTGTCTCCCGTCTTACTAGGCGAGTGTGATACCATCAACATGTGCTGCAGTTCGCCGAGGAGACTAACTGGCTCGCTGCTGGACTGGTCATCTCCTGGATTGACCATCTTGCTAGGGCGACTGGAAAGGTAGGAGTGAAGGAAAGTTGTCAAGCCGTTCTGCTGGAAGGGAGATTGGACTACATTTATATCCAACCAGGAGACGAGGAACCGTACTAAAGTATAATATGGTAACAGAAACAGCCTTGGCTAGCGGTATTAGGGGTCTAGGCCCCTCAGCTTGTGCGAATAGGGAAGATTTCGTTTAGTTGGATACTGTACGGCCCGCTGGGGCCAAGACTGTCATAGCTGAACCCCAATAAATGGGTACAAAGAATTTCTATACTGTGGGTCTGTCTATTCGCCTCGCGATATTCCCCTACTGATCTCCTATATGGTCGGCCTTCAGAAGACTCTCCATTAATCTCGGAAGTCTCAAATACCCGGGGGCCGTGAATGAAGCCATGTCTTGACGTGAACACAAAGAGATGACTGCAGTGTGTGCATTAGCAGCACGTTGAAACCTATACATTTCCTTTCGACCTTTGTATTGCACGAAAAGTTCACCATCTACTGGTTAAAAAAGTTGAGACATGCCCTTGTCCATATTTCCTCGGCCGTCGGAGACTTGATGGTTATATTGCTATTTTTACCAGCTAAGGAGGACTACAGTTGCATAACTGGTGATAAGACTTTTTGAGGGGCGGGCCTTAGTCTAGTAACGTAGCAAGGTTCACCAGGCCCGGAGCAGGTAACATGGGACCGGCCTAAGCTGGGCAAACAATACCCAGTTAAAAGATTCACCGAGACATTGTTGATTCCGCTGGTTTTACCCATAGTTTGCAGGGGTATCCTTGGAGCCTTGAACCGATACCATCACCAGCTAAGCTATAACAGTTACCCACCCATCGGTCATGCCCTCGACAAAATTCTGTCCGTGGCTACATTTCCTACCTGTTTCCCCAATCCCCACAATCCTTTCTCACACAATGCCCAAAGCAGACTATATCCCTTGGAACCCATGGGAGGTAGAAAACCTTCCACGGTGGTTATCCCAGCATAGCATGCTGTCCTGGAAGGCCAAGTCCGAGGCATATTTCAGGCAATATAATCTTCCAAGGACGCCCGAAGGACTGCGGAGCAAGCTCAACCAACTGATTAAACCTCCCAGTAACCCCGACGGGAGACTGCCCACATACCACCGCTCAGCTGCTCGTCGGGCACGCCATCGTCGGCATCGAGAATTGCAAGGCTTTCCTGCCCCCACTTTGCCTGTCCGGCCGAGAGCTCCCCGCACAAGGACTCGAATCCTCTGGCAGCTAGTGCATGGATCGAGACCGTATGAGCAAGGGCTGCGGCAAGGGCTGCGTGGCCGATGCGAGCAGTCCTCGCCGTCTACTATCCTACAAGCCGACGATATCGCCGCAATGCCACTCAAAGATAGCCGGTTGTCTATGTCACGTCGAGGTTGTCCCAGTGAGATCTATAGTTCGCGCAGACTCGAGGATAAGCTGACAAAAGTACTTGTCGCAGGATACGAGCTTTCCAGTCCACTATTGCTACGACGAGAGCAACCTCGATTGATGGAACAACTATGGAGAGCAATCCGCAGAGTCGCTGATCGCCGGAGAGACTCGGAGAGAAAGAAGGGGCCTGAAGCACAACATGAGATGTAGGGATCCAGGTTTACTAGATCACACTTGCGGGCATTGAAACAGATCATATTCCTATGTACAGTAATTGATTGGGACTTGGTTATCTCATCCAATACGACAATCAACCTCCAACGTACATGCATTAATATATATATATATATATATGTATGTATTCTAGAGAGCACGTGGTGAGAACATGAGATAGATCTAGACTAATATACTCAAGAGCATATCTCTGCTCATCTGATGCCTATTGGCGTGGATTATTGCTCTTCCTCTCACCGTCGAGCTGTACGGAGGCTAAAATGTGCAATATAGAAAAAAAAAACGCCGCGCAGAGGTCATCAACTTACGATTAGCCTAAGAGCGCGAGGTTCCTTACTCGGACTGATTTTTGTCCACTACGAATGACGGGATTCCAGTTGCTAAAAAGTAAAGTGAAGCGCGAGGATGGAGAACCCCACAATAGTGCTAACAGCGAGGGATCCTACTGAATGAGATGATGGGCGCAGACTCAGGGGATAGGCTGGGCATGTCGTATTCAGACTACTACAGACAAAGAGTGCGCAACTTCTGTCCCTTGTAGCCTAGGATGACATAAAGATATGGCGCTAATCCCGGGGCTTCCGAGCGACAGCAGCTTTCCCTTGAATAGTCAACTCCACGGGAAGTCATTTCCCGTTGCCCCTGTTGAGTAAGAGAGCTGCACATCTTTCTCCATCTGGTGGGAAGTAGAATGTCACCATAGACGAATAGCTGGAGCAGGCAGGCGATACGACTCACAGATCCGCTAACACATAACCCACCGCACAAAGTCGCCAGATTTTTGAAGGATTCCATCTGGGATGTGCACTGAGGTAATCCAAGCCCAGGCCTCAGTATTGGAATCTTTCCAGATCGACAGGGGACAGTAATGGCCCCACTGAATATTACAGACAAGTGCGAGGGCCCCACAGTCGGGTGGATCCTACAGTCTAAGTTCGTGGTGCGGTGGGTCATCTCTGATCAACGCTCCAGTCTACCGTCTACCATGTCCCTGATGGATCTACCTCTGTACACTACGTTCCGACTGAAGCGGGCTAATCGACGAAGCTCGCGGAAGCGTTCCCGATTTCCGACCCGCTCAAATCTCAAATCTCAAATCTCAGGATGAGAAGATGACTAAGTAGATCGTCTTGGGAATTTCCCCATTTGAAGCTCGGTTCAGTTTCCCCGTAGGACCACAATGGTGGTCTAGACAATAAGTTCGCGGTGGGACAGTCGAATTAGAACATCAGGATGGGCTGTGCATATGCGAGTCATGTTTATCAAGTGACACTGACAGGAACGCTCAAAAGATGACGGGGTGAGCAGAGCGGTAACGTGATGGTAGGTCCCCGTACAAGGTCGCCCGACATGATGGGAGACTGGGCGTATCAATTACGTAGACCTAAGGGTGGTGGGATAAACAAGGTGGTGAATTAAACAGTGTGGTGAATTAAACAGTGTGGTGAATTAAACAGGGTGGTGGGATAAACAGAGTGGTGAACGCAAAGCAATTAGAAAGCCATCGGCCTAACCTTCCCTCGTTAACTTTGATCGTAGCACCACCCTGTTTATCCCACCACCCTGTTTATCCCACCACCCTGTTTATCCCACCACCCTGTTTATCCACCCTGTTTATCCACCCTGGTTATCCCACACTGTTTAATTCACCACCTGGTTAACCACCCTGGTTATCCACCCTGTTTAATTCACCACCCTGGTTATTCACCCTGTTTATCCTATCGATCTGTGTATGCTAATGCCCTGTTTATGTCATTTTACTTTCCACGTCTGATGTCAACGCTTTCTTCACTATGACCCTTAAAGTAATATGCTGACAAAAATTGCCTGCAGCGATACACCATTCAGGTTATGCCGCTCAACGGAAAGGATTATCTCTCAGAAACATTGGGAGAAGTGACCACATGTGTGTGTTAAGTGCTGGAGCTTCTTTATTATTCTCACCTTGTTGGCAAGAGTTGCACTGTTCCCAATTATACAACTCTCTTGGTCATACGAAACTAGCCGGCCTTCTCTCCTCAATTACATACGGCTGATCAGGTCATCATCTTCAATTGGGTGCTAGCATTCCGGCTTTACCCAGATTTGACCTGTTCCTATTCCACAAAGTGAGCATCCCATTCCTACTAGACTTGCAACCTGCATGGACATTAATCCCCAATCTGTAACTAATCGAGTGCCCAAGAAAACGACAGCAAGAAAATGAGTTGAATAGATGCCCCTCCAGTACGTTTTGGCCAATTCCGATAGCCGAGGTAATGTGCGGGTATTCTGGCATGTGGATTTTATTTCTCTACTAAAGAAAAAAAGCAACACAAAGAGCATTTCGCGGAAGAACGGAACAGATCCAAGACGCACTGAATTATAACAGCCTTCCATATCGAACAGCTCGTTGGCCTCAGTTACTTGCATCCGTCAATAAAATGAGATGCGCACGAAGATTTAGGGAAGGAGAAGATTGAAATGACACCAGTATCGTGAGAACGATTATGTTAGCAACCTCGAACTCCGACCATAGACAGCTCAATGTGATCCAATCAAATAACACCGGATAGCTGGCGGTAACCGATTTCCCTTCCCTCGTGTAAGGGCTGCGGGTGACGGAAGGGACTTTCTTTCTCTCTCCAAGACAAGTGCAAACAAGTTTCGCCCCGAAACCAAATTATATGCAAAT
This sequence comes from Penicillium alfredii, assembly GCF_028826965.1. Taxonomy (NCBI): domain Eukaryota; kingdom Fungi; phylum Ascomycota; class Eurotiomycetes; order Eurotiales; family Aspergillaceae; genus Penicillium; species Penicillium alfredii. The sequence continues at coordinate 908,844 of NW_026622699.1, read as the reverse complement.
ATTTGCAACCGATGCCAGATAAGTTGTCTGGAAATGAGATGGATCTTACTTGACATTGTAGTTACAAGGCTAGTCAAAAACACCGAGTCATGTTAGTTGGGTTTCGGTTAATATACTGCGTCAGCTTGCCATCGGTGGCCGGCACTAGGACGCGTAAGCCATTCTGCGGATTGCGTCCGACTGATTATTTCACTTCATTTAACACGATATGACAAGTATAAATGGCATCGTGATGGAGAATAATGGACGCATTGCACCACGGAAAATACCCAAGGCCCACTCTGTTCCCTAGTGGTATTTTACGACGGATCGTCTCGACCTTTCACTTCGAAATACTGGGACGTGATACGCAGGCCCTAATTCGGAACTAGCGTGCTTTGGGGATTTTTATAAATTGGCAATGCCCTGTAGCCCATCTTGGACACCAATCCCAGAGCCCAAGACAACTTGTTGAGTCTATATCACCCGGTACTGTTATTTTCATAAGGAAAAGGTCCATATTTGCCCCGCTTCCTTTTTTCGACTGTTTTTTGACGCCCACTTATTTAGATTCAACCGTGCTAGATGAATGCCGACACTGATGGGGCCCCAAACCCGGAGAAGAGCGCCGACGTGGACGGATGTAACTCGAGACACTTGGTTCAGAAAGAGGATGTACGGCTGCGCCATTTCCACCCTTCGCGAGAGATGTTCCATTTGATTCTGGAACGATCGCATTCATACCGGGATCTCCTGGAGGGAGGCGAAAGTTTTGCTCGGCATTTGGGGGTGCCTCTCATAAGTGACGACGTGGCTCGTGGGATCTGTGAAATATTCAAAGTCCCTCGTCCCTCCGTACTTGGTCCCGAGAACGGTGGATGCGGGGGAAGTGTCAGCTGGCTTGATGTCGTTCAAGAAACGGACTACCAAGCCGAACCCCAGCAGGGTGGTACATACCACTGTCGGCTCCATGATCAGGGGGTCTGGGTTCAGCTATCTAATTATCAGCATGAGTTGCTCTTGACTGGCCTACCTCAGCGGCTTGTTCATCCGTGGTCCTACGAGAAAGATGTGCGGACGGAACTCGAGACACTGGCGCTGGCGATCACGGAGATATCGAAGTGGGAAACACTTGCCTCGGAAGGTGAGCATGTCTAAGACCATGCGTTGTTCCCGGTCTAGTCACTCATACTATGTCGCAGTCCTGGAAGTCACCAAAGATATGCGTATGAGAGCAGCGAAAAGGATCCGCATCCTGAGTGGAAATTTGCAACCAGATCGCGCATCAGAAAATGTGAGTCATTCCCATCGTTATTCCAATGTGGCAACATATCTAATCAATGACGCAGGCCAATGCAAATTCCGATCCTCAAGGCGTTGTGTCTGCTGAGGAAGATGTATGTACGCCCAATTGCACCGAAAAACGGTCTGGTGAGCAATGGTCCCAAGGCAAGTACGACTGGAGATGACACAGCTAACATCGGCCTGAAGCTGAAACTCTGCCCTTAATTGCCAACAACCGTCGTTGGGATCCTGAGCAGAAACGCCGCGTCTTCCAGTGGTTCGAATCTCAGTCACGTTTGTCCGAGGAGGATGTCGTGATGCAGTTTGAGCGCGACTTTGGCCATCGTCGGAGCTACTCTGCCATTCGATCTATATGGTATCAAATGAGACGTCAGCGCCAGCGAAGAGAAGAAAAGAAAGAATCTCGACGACAAAGCCACGTGACCTCAAACGATGATCATGCGCCATGTGCTCAGCCAAGGGAACCATCTGGTAGGCCTCGATCACTCTTGACCTCAGGTGCAAAACCTGGTCCGAAATCGGTGGCAGTGTATCGACCAAATGAGCATTATCCGAGTCCTTCAAAGAGCTTCACAGAAGACACAGAGGGACACGCCCCGAGCCAGGACAGTGACAGCCCTGGCCGCTCAGTGGAAGATGCTCAACCTGCCCGTTGTGGTCCTGGTGGTTTGAGGAATGCTGCCGAGCATGGTTTGATGCATGGTGGGGTTGGTGGCCCTAGCGAGTCGCGAGCAGACAACCCTCAGCAGAACTTGCCTGAATCTGGTGTCGCAGTGAGCACTGCCGAAAAATCAATACCGAGTGGGAGAACCCACGTTTGCGAATCGGCGCAGGAGACTTCCGGGCATAGAAATTCTATAGGTGGAAACATTCAGGCGAGAATACTGAACCAAAGTCCTCTGAGCAACATCGAAGGGAACACATCACCTGGTCAACTGCCAGCTCAACCACCCCATGAGGTGCAGTTTACAGCTGCTAACGCTTCCAAAAGCAGCCTTCGATCATCCCTCGTTGTGGATAGGCAGAACAGAGGTGCCGACCAAACCAAGAAGGGCGAGCGAGTCCGCCGTCCATTCTTTTCGGGGATTTTGAACTAAAACCCTTCAAGGATTGTGGGTGCCGGTTACTGGCGTCGCCTGCTTTCCGGACATGAGAATGCGGACTGCCGGTCAGAAGTCGTGTGAAGCGACCGGAGCTTTTATCGGGGTCAAGGCGATTTGGAGACGAAGACAGGGCTTTCCTAATTGCGGTTAACCGGCGCACAGAAGGCATTGGTTGGGTAGCACGAGTTGACGTCGATCCCACTGCACTGGCCCGTCTGTGATTTCGACCAAAGCACCAGATCGCTATTCGACTTTATAAGACTCAGACCAACTGTACGTATAAAGCAGTGGCACGACATAATACATCGGCGCGTCTTCCCCAGCGCAACTGATTTGGAGGGTCTTGTATTCTAAGGAGGCAGAAATTGATTATGGTAGCAAGGAGAGCTTTTGATGAAGAGTCGGGCAATCACCGGAGGCGTTCAGATCTTGTCTAGACCTCCCAGCCAAAACTTACGAGCCCCATTAGTGATGCGTATGACCAGAGAGCCTATGATTCAAAGTGAAATAATTCGATCAGTAGAAGGAAGGATCCCACGAACAATAGCGGCGACATATGATATGGACCAATATTCTGGACTCTTCAGGCTCTTATTGTCGCCTTCACACTTAATCCAGCAGGCAGGTGATTCGATGGTTTATATAGACGCAGCATGCAACTAGGGACTCTAATGTTCAGAAACACAATACAAAAGTGAGGGCCCAATGTGAGTGCTCAAGTTGACGAGATATAAGTAGTCCTCAAATATGTTTTCTCAGTGCACGATTGATTACGGATTCGCTGGCATGTTTAAATGGTGTAAAGTTGGAGCATTGTTTCTTATTCTATGAGTCTGCAGTCCTCAATTTATCAATTATTTCCAAATCGCCAACAAAATAGAAGTCCTCCATACTCTGATTGCAGGTTAAAATGGAAATAAGTGAAGCGTACGAAAGGGAGCTTAATGCAGGTGATTCTCTAAATTAAAAAAACAAAAAGGCGTATCGGGCGTATCCGGAAACTTTTCACATGTGAATTTTTTGATTTAAATAAGTCGTGCATAAACACGTTTAAAATGGCTGTTCAAAAACTGGCTTCTTGGTTTGACACTGAAGATGATCTAGTAGGTGGCCAACCTGCTTGCATCGCCTACCATTGTTGAAAGGAGCTATACTGCAAGTCAAAATAAATAGTTTCGGTTTTTGCATTTCCATGTATTACTATCTGGATATACAAACTTGAAGGATCGGCAGCCAATAGAATTTGCGATTTGCACGAAGGGCCTTATTCTACTCTATACCAAGTTGCACCCGATAGACGGCCCTCATTTAACGAGGCAAACTCTTGGAACAATGCACGGGAAAGGTCAATGGACTGATTGTTGCAGCCTATGCATTTGTCGACAACGGTACCGGTATAACTTTTCTCGCCATATTCAATGTGAACTGTCTTTCCGCAGTCAGACTCTGCCATGATTCCGCGGGGCAAAGCAAGCACAAAATCTTTTCCGCCGTCGTTGATAGTATTGCATGCACTTGGTGAAGAAGCACTCATGGCCGTCTCATAGTAAGTCAGGTCACCAGTGCAAGGAGAATGTTCAGAGCAAGGACTGCTATGAAGTCACTGCTGCCGTGGCCAGAACCTTCAGCAGCGTCTTGCACGGATGAAACTCTAGCCTTGAAAGCGGAAACAGAGGCTAGCTTCTCAAACTGAATTGAGTCAGCAGCGACTGCAGATGAAGTGGAAGTGGCCTGGTTTTGTTGCCAAATATTCGAGGAGTGAATACTTAGAGCTAGATCTCTCATCGGAATCACAGTGACGGTATACCTTACATTAGTTGTGGCCAAGACAATATCGGAGGTGTTGGAACAGTGATCTAGCGGCGCAGACAAAACAGTATCGGCAAACATCATAGCAACAAAGACAGCCTTGCCAATGGAAGAGATCATTTTGACCGGGAAATTGGTTAAAGCATAAATGGCCAAAAGCTCGTCGTATGAAGAAGATATGGGGAGCTAAATGCAACAAGTGACGCTGCATTTATGTGGCTCAAGTCTTCCTCATCTAGTGCATGGATGGTGACCGTTCGGAATAGGAGAGGGGCCGCAATCGTGTGAAACATTTTCGACACCAAGCAAATGCTATGTATAGAGGACGGATCTATCACACTAGAGTTACTTAGCCAGTTATCAAATGACGAAATCGATGAGCTTACATTCTGAAGAACCATTAAAAGGATCTCGAGTGGAAGTTGTCCAAGCATAATGTGAAGGGTTTGCTGTGCTGGCTGTGGAGTGAATTTTAGGGACGACTTTTTCTCCGTATGGGTTTCTGAGGGTCTTGGAGAAAAGCATTTAATGTGCAGGGTCTGTTGAGCACGGACCCTCAAGAATACAAGTCGTGCCACGAACTATCACGGGGAAGCCATCCGTTGCGGATCACCAACCTTCTATCGGCATGAGCTCATGAAGTGGATGGCATGTCGGAGTCAATGGGAACCAGAATTTTGGGTCATGGCTCCTCATGGGCAGCATGCTCCATCTGTCACATCATAGGTCAGATGAGTCAATAATGCATTGAACTGGTGCGCGCGGACAGGACACCGAGAAATTGATCACAAACGGGCCCACGAGCTAATTTGGGCGCTGATGAACTCGACAATTCTATTGGATGGGGGCGATGTGACGATCTTGTGCAGTTAACGCCCTTGGCAAAATTTCACCCTCATGGCTTGCGGAGTGGAAACGGCCCCCTTTTGCCTCGGGAAAACGACCATGCTAGCGGGTCCACCGGAATCAATCAGGCATTCCCTGACAAATCGGGGGTCATCAGTCAGTCTTTCCCCTGTTGCCGGGGCCTAGGAGAGTTCGTAATACACGTGACATCCACGCTCAGACCTTGGGGCGCAACCATCCGAATTTCCCTGCCAAATTCCATCACATAGCTGGCCCAACTTCGCAGCCACCCTATGGCAGCTGATATCACTCCACCTGGGAGTGTCTTCGAGCTTCCTTTTTCGCCACCACCCACGACAGAAAAAGCCGTGTCACGGAAGGCCGAGCGCGTCGTGAAGCGTCTACGATTTCATCTTGCACACCACAAACTGAGCCCATGGTGGGAAATTCGACTTAAACCGCAGAGCTATACCCAGGTACTTTATCAATTGGATGTCGATAAACCCCTTTGGAACTACGTTGAAGACAAAGTTCGGTAAGTGCTCCATAGCTACCCGGCAGAGAAACATAGCTAAAATTCCATCATAGGTACGATATCACCACCGCCTTACGGTCCGAATGCCATGTCCCTTACATGAAATATTTGCTGCCAATGTAGCCGATGGTATATTACAACAAATTAAGGAATTCGAACAGCATGACGGCCCTATCGGAGATTTCACTCGCGGGGTCAAGCATTTTGCTACATCCAGAATCCTTTTACCCGAAGATACGAATGCTAGGAAGCAGATTTTCTCGAGGCGCGAGCCAGATATTTGGGTACGACCGAGCACTTTATCCGGGTGTTGGTTTGGAGGTTTGCTCTTCCCAGAAAAGCCAAAGGGTTTCCTATCTAGCCGATGATTATATACTAAACACGGATGGGAGTATAAATATGGTCATCGCCTTGTATGTTGACTATCAGGGTTCCCAGAAAGCAACTTTCACTGTCTGGCGGCCTGAGTATCTTCAGTTGAATGGCATGAGCGAGCTTTGTGCAAAGGCGGTTATAGAAGCAAAGGTTTGTTCCTACCAAAAGACCGATGGAATTTTGAAGGGCTTACATGTCACAAACCTTTCGAACAGACAATGGAACGCCTGCTGAAGGAGTAGCACTGCGGTTTTCCCTAAACTATTTTTGCGCCGAAGATGCTGTCGCAGGAATATAGCAACCTCGACAAAGAAATATACATCTCATCTCGTCAACTTTGCGACTTTCTCTCAAATGCCGAAACCAGGCAGCGATTACAGACTGAGCGGACAGATCTCGTTAATCAGATTGATCCCAGTACTCGAAAGCGCCGTCGACTCCAGACACCTTCGGAACACCCAAGCTCAGAAGATGACGGACACAGCAAGAAGATTTGGGCCAGGAAACGGGAAAGTCAAAGTAGTGACTATCGTCCAAGCTCTTCTAGGGACTCGACGATATTGAAAGTTTAATGGATGGTGGCTAAGGATTCTAGGCTTTTTTATCACTTTATTTTCAATAAATATCGCTTTCGTGTGCTAAGTAAATGCGGTTTGCAGTGAAAGATGCTTCACTGCGACACTGCTCTCCTAATTATAGGCATTTCACAGTAGCGCAATAAGTTCTGGGGCGACCTCAATGGCTGTTTGATTATCACCGATATAGAGGATGGAATGGTTGAAGCACATTCGGCTTCTCTTGCAGTGCCATTTCGTAAGGCCGGAAGCTACTGCTCATCCCGCAATTGTATAAGAAAGTTGATTGCATCCTGATCTGTCGAAAAGCTTCGGATCTCCCACACTAGCTGTAATACCTCGTCGGTTGTTCCGCCGCGAATCCGATTGATCAATCTATGGAGAGCAGATTGGAAGTTTGAAAGCTCAGCCACATAGGATTTTCGTCTTCGATCACGACTTGGCTCGTATATACAGTCGCAAGCCTTGGTCGCGCAGCTCGTACATGGTTTTGTTCCTGAGCACTATGGAAAATTTGTCAGTTCGATCCATTAGGCCCTGGCCTTATACTCCTGACCTTGGTCCTTTTTTCCTTGCATTTTCTGCATGCCATAGAGGTTCTGTGTCGCCGTTCATCCGATGAGCCCATGTTTGGAACTGGGGTGTTGGAATCTTTGTTTGCCGGTAAAATGCGACGGATGGTTTGTCTCTGGGCCATAGCGAGGTCGCGGATAACCGGCTTTCCTTATATATAGAAGGAGTATTGTATAAAATAACCGAGATAGATTGAATATGGGTAAACGCTTAGTAGGGCAATGGAGAGACTATTTGAGATAGAAGTTGAGGATCGACAGCGAGGATAGGAGAAAGGAGTAAGAGCCAAACGTGGACGAAAGAGCTATAAAAGCGGTCGATATGCCGCATATTTGGGCTGGTCCTTTTCTTTGTTTGCTACTCTACGCCAACAGAGAGGATTAACAAATCAGAAACTCCAGACTTGGCTCCACTTGGCTTAAATTGTACAGTACTGTACCGTAGCAAACAATGACTGCTGCAGCCCCGCTTCAAATCCGATTGGTCAACCGCTTGGCCTGGATTCATCCGTGTTTATTGGATATTGGATATTGGAGTGAGTCTTTTCCTAAAACCACTGGTCATTAAACTTGGCCAGCGTCTTACCAGGAGGAACAGCCTTAAGCTACCTTGCGCTTCTTCATGGCGTCTTGCTCGGCCTGGGCTCTGGTCCTCTTCTCCGCCTTTTGTTTCTTCGCAGCCTCTTGCTCGCCAACTTTCACCGACCCAAGCTGGATAGTCGTCCTACTACAGACCGGCTCAGGTCACTGAAGAGGCCTCGGTGTAAAGCACCAATGCCCGAGGCCAAGCGAGTATGAGTGATCTAGCCTGATCAGGTCAATATTGTTCTGATCGGTTATCTGCACTTCCCCGTGGTGTCGCCTTTAACGAATATCACTAATCTTTCCACTATTCCTAGCATTATGCGCTCTAGGTGCAGGAAAATCAAGGAAAAGGGAAACTGCATCCCTAATATGAATTCAGATTAGCCTAGCACACAGGAGTAGCTCTCTGTAGGTTGCCAGGGATTCAACGCCTGAGATTGGCGACGTAGCAAACTACTCGCGAGGTTCTCCTGACCTCACGATCATATCAAGCTGGGAATCCTGAAGTTGCTTGAAAGCATCGAGGATAGTCTTTTTCTTGTTTTCAAGCATGACAAGTCCTTCCTGTTGAGGTTTTTCCGCATCGTAGGGAAGAGAATCCCGGATTTGTGCTTCTGTGGCCCAACAGAAATCCATGTGCTCATCCGGATTCAACTTGATGGCCTCTTCTCTAGTCTCGCGTATTGCAGTGTCAAGTATGCTTTCGCCATGGTCATGACTTCCCCCGGGTGTCTCCCAGCTTCCAGCCCACGAGTTCGCCTTTCCTAGCGAGTGGTCCCAGTGTGCACGCTGGCACAGGAAAGCGTATGGCTCGGTTGGGTTATGTGGGTCACGGCAGAATATAATGGTGCTCGCTGAAAATCGCTTAATATCGGGGTTCTTTGCTTGAAGGTTGGCAAAGGGGATATCGACTTCTTCGACTGCGTAACCCATAGTTGAGGTGGGTTGAGAATGGGCTTGTACTGGGGGATAGAGAAAGAAACTTTTGAAATGCGAGAGTGAATAGAGGAAATGGGAAGGAAGGGGTATATATACGCAATAAATATCTCAATAAAGGGTCTAGACCTGCCTAGACATGGACACCGCTCTTTTACAGTTCCCGCCCCCTGTTTAACCTGGCCGTGCTTGCCATATGGTTTGCACTGCTTGACGCTATCTCCACATATATGACTCAAAATGTGGATAATACTAGCTTACTAGCTACACCCGGGCGAGATATACGAGGGGAACGTGCCCTAATCCTCATCATACCTTGTGCTAGTCCTGACTTGTGTTGATAGGCTCGACGGAATAGACAGAATATGTTTGAAGAAAATGGTAATTCAAACTAGCCCCGTATAACGCAAAGCAATCGACATTTCACGTACGTAGAACCATTTATTCATGCTGTCGCTTCTAGCACCTTTATCAGATCTGTGATTCCAATGGTGTAGTCAACCAGAGCTATCCCGATCCGTTTGAGTTCCTCGCCTAAAACTTTGCAGACGCCTTTCTTGCTTTATAGCCTCATAACCCAATTCAATATATTCCTTCTCAATGTTCGCTTGTGTATATCGCTCCGTAGCACAATTGGTCCCATATGTGAATGAATTCTCCATATAGGCTGTCTGGTGACTTTGTACTTCGAATTTTTGTTTTGTGGAATCTTTCCTTTGTATATGATGGTGAATGGCTGGCTCAGACGTGGAAGGTGGTGAGTCATCTTCCTGGGCGAGCAATATGCCCAGAGATTCCATAGCTGATCTCAGTTGGCATAGCGCTATACCGTCCACGAACAACGGGGACTCATGGAGCTGTGAAAACATCTCCTTGAGGACATATTCTGGCCCCAAGGTGCATGACAAGAGGGTGTTCTTTTCAACCGGTGACGAAGTGATAGAAAGACTGATCCCGATAAGAACTAAATTCGCCTTCTCTCCGATGATTGTAAATGGTGATGTGGATTCGCTTCGCGGCTGTAGTGCATTCAAGCCTTGGGAGGATATCTGTTCGATTCGGCGAAGTATGCGACAGAGGCACCTGCGAAGTGCGTCTAGCGAAATATTTGACTCGATATAACCCCACTGTATCAAGTCATTCCGAATCATGGCCCAGTTTTGCCGCGTCCCCTGATCCACTGACTGCCATGGTCGTGATTTCATGTCGGAGAAACTTTCTCGTCCAATATAAGGCTCCCAATCGCCCTATTTGCGATTGAGTATGTCGTTGAGTTGACGAGAATCGCCCAATCTTGCCGGTAGAGAAGATTCAAGAATCACATAGGAAATGATGAAGAGCAGCTGTGAGAAAGACAGACGCCCTGCAATGGAAACAGCAGGCTCGTGTGTTGAATGACGTCGGAGATTATCCATTTTGTTTGTTTGAAGAGAGGATGAATATTTCCAAACAGAAGGGGAATAACATTCGACGACAGGGGGAAAGGAGTTCCTTTAAGCGTAGAAGCGGGCATGGCCATGACCTCACCCAATTCCTTGTGAAGCAATTAGGCCAGCATGTCTATTGGATAGATGTTTATGGGGAACAGAAAGCACAATGGACTATTCGTGCTGTCTCTCAATTGATGCTCGGTGGATTCTTCTTGTGTCAAGGCCTCCTTACCCGTGACGATACCTCCAGTTGGCCAGTCTGCTCTTGGACAAAGTGGATGCACAGTTGGAGCAAAGAAATTCTGCCAGTATTTGTATTTAGTTTGGTTACAGGTTTTGCCTAGTCAGGTTTACTCCTCTTAAATTGTTCGCACTGGGGATGGGTTGGAATTCAGACAGTTTGCTACGATTGGCCGTCCCATTGTGGAAGATATGGCCTGATTCGTTCGGTCCGACATCTGCTCTTAGTCATGTGATTGGTTTGTCATCAAAAATATATCTCAACGAAATTTCTTCCGTTTCGGGCTCCTTGGTCCAAGACAATATCATCTACATAGCGATGTTTCAAAATTTCCTTCGTCACGCGCAGGCTCCTGCGCTTGGCATTTCACGTTTACCAAATCGTCGAGCTTTCTCGTACGTGTCGACGCACCAAACTTTTCCAGCAAGCCTGCATCGATTTCAGATCCACCGCGACTCAAAGCTTTATGACAGAGCTTTTGGACAAGATGACTGGGAATACGAGGATGGAATAGAAATCTCTGCGGACGGCTTGGTGCACCCAAATATTACTGCCGATTGTATGTGTGCGAACGCAACCTGATATTCTTTGCTTGCTAACGTATTAAGTTTCTAATGGAGCATTACTCATGCCAAATACGCACTTTATGCAAGAGATCACACGGAGGTCGTTTGATTATTACTTGGACAGTGTGGAAAGTAGTCAGGCCCCCGCCGAACCTCATTATTTGTGTATACCCAAAGGTGATTAAACCCCGGTTGGTCGAAACGCGCGAAACTGATTTTTTATCCTTCAAGGCACCACCATTCCGAAGTCATTGATCCTTTTCCGTGAGCGGACTTCTCGCTTCTCCCTCCAACCTGCGCATCCCATGTCGTTGGATAGTATGTTCAAAATAGTCACTAAGAGAAGAAGCATTGCTGACTGGCAAAGGCCTGAACGAAACCCTGACTCAATTTTATCGTGATTATGGGCACTTTTTTGATCCAGACGATTGGCTTGGGAGGAACCCCTACCATGAGGCATCCTTTGATGACAAAGAAGAGTGGATGAACAAATAATATGCACGATGGACTGCATGTCTCTAGTGGTTGAGCAGCAATTGCTGTACGAAACATCAATATCGACCATGTTCTTTCATGTATGATATAAAATTCGATCTCGTGGGCACTTCGTATTTAAGGCCTATGTGGGTCGTTGCGGTTTCGCAGACTGTCGAAGCGATTCAGTCTTGGGTTTTTGTGCTAGGTAGGGAGGTTTGAGAATCAAGATGGCTAGCTGCCCTATACCTGATTGGGGAAAGAGTGGCTGTGGCGGTTCAGTTCGGTGTGTGTCACAAGTCACAGGCAATTTTATTGCTCTCGTGGTTGGAGGATGAAGTCATGAGTTCGCGGTTTAGTTCGCGGTTCTGGACAGCCACGCTTGATCCTCGGTCCTGAAACAAAGCCATGCGATGCTACCAATGACTACCGTACTTAAGGCTAGCTTCTCCCCTACCAGCTTAGATATTTTTATAAATGAGATCGAGCTTCTCATTTTCGTGTTCCTGTGTGAACGTTGGTTCGCTGAGCGATGCACGTGTGGGCAATTGTTTACCGTCTTACTGACATCGCTGCTATTTAACTTATACAAGACCCTGTCTCGCCCTTCTGGTCATAAAATGTTCTACGATATCGTTCTCGAACCTCCTCGAGAAGCGCAGCTTGCTTGCTTTAGTATGTCTTGTGATCATCATCCTAGAGGGGTATCTCCACATTCTGAGACTGCAGTCTGCCCTGGAGTATGGCAACTTATTGGCATTGACAGTTATATAACCAGACTTGCAGAACGAGAAACACCTGAAGCAAAGCAGAGGTACGCGAACGATCACCGCAAACGCATGAAACAAAAATTTGAGACGGGATATCGATCTGGAGGCGGCCGGACAAGATTCAGACGGAAGGACTCGTGTCCTTGCAAGGTTAGCCTGTTCATGCGATACTATTAGGCTTCGTACAACTCGACGTCGAATCCCAAAGATTCCTGAGAGGGAAGAGTATATTGGTTTGCGGTGAGTGCCATTCGGACGTGACTTGAGGACAGCTTAGCACCATCACTTGAAGCAACATTGTGGTGTCGTTGGCTAGAGCCAATAACGGCCAGGCCTATCTATATGCAGATCGTATTCCCATTATCGCGCATCAATCTTCACGAAATTGCGCCCGAGGTGTGATAGCGAATTCGCAGAATTAAACCAGTTCTCTTCCAAGGACTAAGGACTGGTGCCCATGGATCCACGTGTTAATCACGTGCGGGGTTTGTTGATCTTGATCGACAACGGTCGATTTGTGACGACTTTCACCGATTAATGCAGAATCACGATAATTTCGGCCAATTCACCTCCGTTTTAGCCCGAAATCTTTTCCAAATGTTGCATACCAGCGAGCAGTCTCTACTTTAGCTGAATGACTTCTCGAGCTTTGCTTCAGGGGAGGCCAAAAAACAAGGGTTTTGTCCAAAATCCATTACAGGATGGGTGAACCTTGAAAACTATGAAATATACCTTACTGTCCTCCCTGGCAAGGATGGTATCCCAGCTGGGCCACTCAAGTTGTAAGCCACCGACAGTTGAGTTGGAGTGACGTGTCAGACTCGCCTTGATAAAGCGGGGTAATTGCATGACTCCATCGGCCAAAGGTATATTTGAAGTAAGAGGGCCATCTATGTGATCCAACCTCTTTTATTGACGTGACCCTCCGGAGTCAGGGTTCCACTGCATAGTCGAGTTTATAGCAGGCCATATCTTCTCGAGGCTCCCGCCTTCTGTGCAGGTTGATCGACAGCGTCATAAATCCCAATCCTTGTTCAGGGTTCTTCGTCTCACATATCAGGTAAGTGCAAACACAGGAACTTGTATTTGCTAGCTTTACTCACTGAAAGTATCTATAGAACTATAACGATCGACGGGTCGCTTGCGTTATCCGAGATGGGTGACCGGTCCTCATCCAACAAGACCACATTAAAGGAGGCGGTGTATGGAATCAAAGGGGATGTCAAAACTCTTCAACAACTCAGCTCGTCGGGAGAAGCTGCCCGAAAGAAGAGACAAGAAAATCACAAAGAGAGAATAATGGGGGCCTTAGGTGAGGCAGTCCAGACTCAATTTTCAAATGAAGGGACGAAGCAGGAGGATTCTGGGAAAAAATAGCTTTCATTGAACATAGTGGGCTTGGTCTGAACAGTCTTCGAAGGCCTGTCGAAGTTGCCGATCGTACTCCTCTTTATCCGTCAACTTGCGACCTGCAATTTTCCCCACGTTCTTTTCAAAGAAAAATGGCATGACCACACCAAACTCCTCCTCGTAGTCCCTGCAAAACAAGGGCCTGATGTGATTGCTGAAAATAGTGAACAAACCGGAAGGACTTGAAAGAGCCATTGCATACCAAAATGCTCCTGTTTCCCATGTTCGGTCCATCACGTCTGAGAGACACAACAGCGCGGATTCATCATGACTCTTGTTCAATGTACTGCAGTCAACCTCTTTCTCCTCAGCGGCTAGGAGTTCCACAAATTGCCGGCGAATAGCATCGTATTCTGCTGGAACCAACTCATCCACACCCTTGTCTGTTAGCCAAGATGGAGGCCTTACCATCTCAATTGGTCGAGTGCAGGCCCATTCCAGATCCACGAGGCATGCTATATGCCATTCTGAGTCAACAAAAATGTTGCTCTGGTGGAGATCTGTGAATACAAATACAAACGGGCCTCTGCGGAAACTCCGAGTAAAAATCGACTGAAAAATTGCTCGCATCACAGTCAACACAGACAGTTGATAAGCACAGTCTCCAAGGTTATTCACAGCATTAGGTTGATACCGAAAACGGTTGTCATGCATGCCCAGTATATCGATCACGTAGGAGTCAACAGTCGAATAGGTATAGTTGCGAGGAATTTCAGTTGAGATTTCCTCATTCTCTAACTGTTGCATCTCAACCGAAAGTGGCCGGTTCGTCAGATGCAAAAACCCGTCATTATTGATGATAAACGACCCAATCCTCGGTAAGGGAATTCGACAAAGACCCAAAAAGATTCGGGATAGATCACGCAAAAGGTTCGTCCGCAGCTTGAGATCATGCTGACCTTCTTTCCATGTGTTGGAAAGCATTGCTCCTCGTGTGCTCTCAATGAACTCCACCAAAATGTAGCCGGCACCCACCACTCCATCGTCGGAAACCTGACTTGTATTCTGATGGGGGCAATAATTTGAAGGAACTGGTTTCCCCAGCCACGATAAGATTTGACGGCGCATAAGCTGGAAGAAGCGAGGGAAGAAGGGCAAATATTCTATTCGAGTGTACTAGAGTTAGTTAGTAGGATGCCACAGACGCCGAGTATACATGGTCTCTTACACTTTCACCAGAGGACAAAGCAAAGCCATACAATCGTGGGATTGGCACTCCTGCACAATTCTCTTGGAGCCATGCGTAGGTTCCTGCCTCACATCGAATCTTCTCATCACCATTTCCAGGCCTGTAGGCCTCACCGACACGGTATGGCAATGGAAATCGGAGAAGCACTCGCTTTCTATTCCAGGTGTCGATGACTATTGGAACACAGACATTGAAGCTACCGTGAAGCCAATCTTCAATGCCCGCAACATGACATACGGTGGCGGATAGGTTGAGGTGGTGAGCAACAGCCCTCTCCATCCAGCCACGTTTGTCAAGGAGGTGAGCAAAGAAACGGCTTTGTTCAGCATGATACCCAAGCTGATGGAGAATATTGAACTCCTCATCCTTGACATCGGAGTATGTGACCTCCTTTCGAAGGAGGCTTTTTTTTTGGGCATGTTGGCTGAAGCGTTGAATTGGATGTTTATTCCATTCCTTAGGGGGCGGCTTTTACTCTCTGGACTGAGTCACATGAGTTGAACGGAATATTGGATCACGTGATGATGATCACGAATTTCATCGATCGCAACCGATTTTGGCAGTTTATTCCCGCAAGCCATCCTCCTTCCTCGATCTTGGGCGACTTCGCTAATGAGGTGGCAATATGTGAGCGAAACTAATGCACAACCTAATGTATGACCTGTGTAGCAGGTGGTCTTGGTAAGCCACGTCAGCAGGTTAATGGTAGCTATCAAGATAACTTGGTCCAAGCTGGCTTTCTTTGTCCCCTTGATGTTATACTCTCTCCGTATTGTAACGTCGATCTAACTATTTCCTCTACAGACGCGGGATGCTATGCTATGTGAGGAAATACATGACCATTAGACCCCAGCCACCAGTTGTAAACATTAGGTTGAATAGCTTCAATTGTGCGATTGTGTGGAGCACGCATATCGGGAAGATTCCCTGCAAACAAGCCTAGTTCGGCCGATGGGCGGTTCTCAACAGTCGAATTTTGGAATCCACTAAATCTCTCTCTATCTGGTTCTTCCATCTTCGACTCTTGTGATCAAAGCACTTTCTAGGTCCTTTACGTCCTTTGCAGTGGCTGACAGTCTAACGCCAGAAGCCTGGCCTTGAGCTAACGGTATTCCTACCAGCTTGTTGCACCGAGAAAGCCTAATCCTACAGTCCTACAGGGCATTGCATAAAGGTAATCTTGTTTTCTTGGTAGTAGCGACAAAAACCCTTAAGCTGAGAGATTAGGCCGGTGAAAAGCGGTCGACTGCGCGCCTCGCTCGAGATGGACCGTATCGTTGCCTGGTCGGTAAGTCCGCATCAACACTCCTGCTACTTGCCGTTCGCGATATAGAATGTTGGCCACATGCCTCTTGGTGAGCAGCCGCTGCGGTAGCTGCAGGTTTAATCCTTCCACTCCGATCTCGCTTGAGACTTTCGGTGCCTCGGTCCTTAAGCCTCGTGCTATAACGGACCTGTAGAGAATTCTTCGTCCTCTCTGGAAAATGCTTCACAATCCGATTCCATGGAAGACAGCGCCTTTCCTTTAATTCAACCAAGAGTTCGTCCTCAACAGGCAGGAAACGCGTTGTACGGGCAGATGACCTTCTGTTGCTGAGTTGCTCGGTGTGTCCATTCTGACCCATATTTTCGCTGTACGAGGGAGCTTTTGAAGTTCCATGCGAACAAGGCTGTCTATCTTCTTCGAAGGTGCACGAGTAGACAACTTTTGATAGAAAAGTTTGCCGTGTGAGGAAGACTCGGACAGGAATGGTTTCTATATCCTGCAAACTTGTGACGGGACATGGATTTGCGAATAGCTCCTGTGGCCGAGCTAGTGAGGAGAACTCAGGATGCGGGCTTTGATGTCGAAACCGAGGTTGGATCTTTATTGCAGCAGCTCGTCTCTGGCTCTTCGCTGGGCGTGGCAACGCAGCGATGTCACCAACACCAGAATCGTTCCCATTCGTATAGTCAATATCATCAGGGTCATCGCTATCAATATCACAAGGGGACTTGTCTCGAATTCTCCTTTTCCCTGTGCAGCGTGCGCGGCCGGCCCTAGTAGATCTTTTTATTCCCAGCCCATTGAACTGGGGTTCAGGGATAACAACTGATACGGAGCACGACCTAGGTAGATCTCTAGGTGAATCCTCTCCGCCTGGTCTTAAACCCGCCCGCTTTTGTTGTTGCAGGACAGGCGAGATAGGACGAGATAATGCTTCGTCAAGCTGACAAACTGTCGAACCGACCTCGTTGCCGTCGCTCGGCGCTTCCAAATAGCCGTTGTGACTCGCTGTAGGGTCCGTGGCTTGTGACTGAATGGAGTGTGCTTCCGTAACGGGTGTAGGTCTAGATTTTCCAGGCTCTGTACCTGCCTCAGAGCTGTACCCAAAGAGTCGCTGATTTGCAGGCTCCGTTTCGTCTCTAGCTGGAACAGGTGTGCTGGGGTTGTGATATGGAGACTGATCTCTTGGAATGTCACAGTCGCGTTGGCTAGTAAATGTATGACACGGTTCATCGGCCGCCACGCTGTTCGCTACTGTTTCACAGTCCACAAGGGAAAGCTGGTTTTCTCTATGCTCAACGGATGAAGGATCTATATTCGCAAGGTAAGAAGCAACCCAGGAAAAGCTTGAGTCACTAGATGCACTAACTTTGAATGGGAGACTGCTCGTTCGGTGAAATAGATGTTGACGAGAGGTCCGTCTCGGCAGCACCTAGGGAGGTGGCGGTATCTTGTGGCGCAGTAAGGTCCTGAGACAGGAGCCGTAAATCGTCCCTGTGGCGTTCGTTGGAGTGGGAGTCTACTTCCAAAATAAGAAGTCAGCGTATATCTCTTTGCTTCAACTTCGAAAATGGATGTCACACAATGAGAACCCAAGAGAACAGAGGAGGAACCAGCAGATGAGGATATCACTTACCATCGTATGGATCATCCAGCTCCGTTCTTTGGACGCTGTTCATGGCCTCTACTTGACTCTCTTCGCCGCCTCCAATGCGCAATTCCGAAGTCTCTTGGCTCTCAATCCCGGCCAAATCGAAGTCGGCTAATTCTTTATCAAAATCGTTTAGATGCGCCAATTTAGTCCGCGCGTGGGCATCGTGATCGCTAGGCAAACATGACACAACAGAAGAAGTGGTCTGTCGACGAGGATGAGGTGTTTGCGGCGACTCATGAGAATGACGCGGGGGACGCGGGGGTAGAGGATGGATTAGGATGGGTGGATTTGAAGGAGGGTGGGAAGAACCACGAGAGGAAGTAGGTAGGTGTGGTGGTTTGCAAGGGGGTCTTGGAATGGGAGGAGGGTGGTAATGGATGATATTGTCTAGATCGATAGAGATCATGGTTTGCACAAGAGGCAGGAGAGAATGAAGCCGACAGCTAAAAGAGGTGGTAATTATCCACGCGATGGGCAAGATTCCCGCCAGCAGGACTTGACTTGACCACGTAGAAGTGAACCAAAACATAAGAAAAAATATTGAATGAGCGTGGCCTGCTTTTTCCCCCGTCGCCATCTCGTGTCCCTTTCCCATTCTCGCTCCGTCACCCCGCGCACCTTTTTCTGCCGTTGGCTGCCGCTCTCGTGTCCGTTCTGGTCAAGGAAAGGTGGACCTGGCACCAGTCTCCTCGCGGGCATCACTTGTCTTCTTCCGTCACACTGTCCTTTTGGGTCATGATTTCTCTTCTACTGCTTCCATCCCCAACGCAGCAGTATCTGTCCCTAGGAATTGGGTCAAAATTCCTGTTTCGACCATGAAGTCGGCAACAATCTCGCGCGCCTCGGGGCGCGTCAGGAGGTCGTCCCGACGAAAGCTGATCCCTTGCCCGGACAGAGCGTTCCGCATCCGAACGCGTTCCTCGATGTGCAGAGGACATTCGAGCAAGACGTGGGCCACCGTCTGGTTACCCAGATCACAGTCGCATCGTGCCGAGTCTCGTCGGTTGATGCGAGCCAGATAGGCACCCAGGCCGATGCGCCCAGTGCGCAGCTGCATCAGGATGGATGCAGTTGCTTTGCGTAATCCCGACCAGTATTCCAGTGTTTTCTTGCTTGGTGTCTCGATCAGCCGCCTTGTCGGCCGACTGGTCTTCTCTGATGCCCATGCTCTTTCCCACTCGAATTTTGCCTCTTGGCGGAATCGACGCTTGGTCGCGGCTGCGAGGCGAATATATCGATTGGGAGGATTCTGTGGATTGTCGGGTTTCTGGGCCGCATCTTTTGCGTGCTGGTCCACTGTCTCGTTACCCAGCACTTCTTGGTGAGCCGGGATCCATCGCAGTTCTGTTTGAATTCCCCGTTCCACCAGTTGGCGGATCAAGTCTAGACATCCGATCAG
Source organism: Penicillium alfredii (assembly GCF_028826965.1). Taxonomy (NCBI): domain Eukaryota; kingdom Fungi; phylum Ascomycota; class Eurotiomycetes; order Eurotiales; family Aspergillaceae; genus Penicillium; species Penicillium alfredii. The sequence continues at coordinate 889,824 of NW_026622699.1, read as the reverse complement.
GTATATCTGACCTGATGGCATGCGGGGTCGGCGGAGCGCTTTCAGCGCCGCTTGGCTGTCTGCAAAGATAGCTAGGCCATTCTTTGCCTGTGCAGCCCAGGGTTCGGTACTGTCGATGACTGACTCCAGCGCCATTTCGATAGCGCGGAGCTCTGCAGCGTACACGGTCGTTGTGTTATCGTCGCCCATTTGACTGTGGGCGACATGGTCCTCGAGGTCAACTACTACTGCTGCTCCCATTCTCCCCTCGATTCCACTTCCGTCGGTGTATATCATCAAGGGTCGTTCCTTTGATACCTTCAACATGATTTGCTCATGAGATTCTATCGCTTTCTCCCTGTCCTCGATGATCACCTCTGGTGGCGTTTGCCATGGTGCCAGAACGAATGCCTTTCGACTCTCCCAGACGCTAGCCAAATTTCCCGGGAGAGCGGTCAAGCATCCGCCCGTTTTCCAGGCCTGCGCCTCCATTGGTGACCATCCAGCCCAGCTTCTTTCATCTGCAGGTCTGCGTCGGAGCATCGTTGGTGGGACTGCGAAGAGGGGACCGGTGCGCAATCGCAGCGCCGTTTCTTTCACCAGTCGATTCATATGAATTGAGATAGGAGATAAGTGGGGCTCTGCGTTCAGTGCTTCTGCTGCGGTGGTTCGAAAGGCTCCGCTGATGAGGCATGCCGCTTGTTTTTGGACCGCGACGAAGGGCCGACAGATTGCCTGAGCTTTGGACTTGCTAACGAGCATAGGTTGGTACCATGCGGAGACCCCAAACAGCATTTGTGGAATGATCACTGCCTGGTAGATCTTGCGCATGGCGTGTAGTGACGCTCCCCAAGTCGAGCCTGCCAAACTCCGTAGAGCTCGGAGAGAGATACCTGCTTTTGTGACTGCCTTCTCCCGGTGAATGCCAAAATCCAGTCCAGGGTCCAGCCAGTAGCCCAGATACCGCTCGGCCGTTTTTGTCGCGGGCACTGTGTGTTCTCGTAGGCGTAGTGGTGTGTGTTGTTGGTCGACCTCTTTGGCGTTCACAAAATGGATAAGAGCGTATTTCTTCGGGTCGAATACTGATGCATGTTTCTCTGCCCACTGATCTGCTTTGCGGCATGCTTCTTTTAGCTTTCTAGTAGTCTCCCGTTCGCTGTCTCCCTTGGACATGGAGCAGATGTCGTCCACCCAGCCGTTACTGGTAATACCTGTCCCGCAGTTCTCAATGAGGTCCGCGTTGTAGATTAGGTACAGTATCGGTGAGATTGGCGACCCCTGTGGGATGCCAGTGGGTGTTGGGATACGATCTGATATGCCCTCAGGCATGCGGATTCTCGTGCTTCGATTCATGAGGAATGATTTCACCCAAGGGACGAAGTGTCCCAGGCGTCGTTTCTTGAGGTTATGGAGTAGACGTTCGTGGGATACGTTGTATGCTCCGGAGACATCTAGCATCAACAGAGATACCACCGGTTTGCCTTTCCCCCAAGCGGTTTTGGTCCGATCGAGGATCATGTGTATCGCATGATCCGTCGATATCCCCTTCCGGCCGCCCAGATGGGTTCGCGGGAGAAGGTTTTCGGTCTCAACGGCGTAGCTGATTCTTCGGGCGACGATGGCTTCCAGGAATTTCCCTACAGTTTAACAAGGCAACTGGCCGGTAGGATTTTGCTAGTTGGTAGTCAGTTTTGCCCTGCTTTCGGAGGACAACCGTGATCGATCGTTGAAAGTGTGTTGGGTTGTAGCCGGTGCGTATACAAGCATCGAAAAGCTGAACCATCGTTTCCAGAATCACCGGAGCCTCAATCAGCTTGTGCCATAGGGAGTTCGGCAAACCGTCCTCCCCTGGTGCTTTGCCTGCCTTCGCCCCTCTCACTGCGTCTTGAACCTCGTGTGCCGTCAACGGTGGGAAACCGATAGGCTCCGGGTATGTAAAGGAAGTTGTGTCGGACAGATTGGCCGTAGGCGGTTGCGGGAAGAAAGCAGCTCGGAAGGCTTCTGCTTTCTGGTCAATTGTCTCCGCAAGGGCATCAATTGCTTGAGGTTGTTGGATTTTGAGAGAAGGTGTAATCCCCTTTCCATAGGCTCCATCTCGGTTTCTTGCCCACTTCGCCAGCCGCCACATGCCTTGCGGTCCGTCCTCAATGACCTGCTGAACTCGACGTCGATGTGCTCGTGACAGGGTCTTTTTGATCAGACGTGTTTTCTTGTTACGTGCCTCGGAGTAACACATCCAGTCGTAGGGATCCTGCGTGCTCGTGTGTCTGCGACGAAGGCGACGGACCTCCTTCACCGCAGCTTTACACTCCTCGTCGAAGTCGGGATTCGACCACTCTGATGGTCTTGCCCATGGAGTGGAATCTTCAACAGCCAATTGGATGTTTTGCATCAATTCTTGACATTTCTCTTCTATTTGCTGCGGGCCAGCCTGGGACAGGTCTTCTGCCTGTAGGCTTCTCTCGATTCTTTGGAAGAGCTTGGCGTCATCGGTTGCCTTCCAATTCCTTCGTTTCTGTTGAGTCACAGTTGAGGTTTCAAGATCGAGCACGGTCCTGATCGGGAAATGGTCCGATGCGTGTTCGATGTCATCCGCTCTCTGACATTGTATAAGCCTGTTCGCAAGCCTTGGCGTGGCCAAGGTGAGGTCGATCACCGATGACTGTTCGTTCCGGGTCCAGGTAGGCCGGCCCTCTTCAGTCAGGAGGTCAAGACCCCACTTGTTGATGATATCTATTAGTTGGATGGCTTCCGGATCTGCGTTGGTTCCTGCTCCTCCCCATCGTGGGTGATGTGCGTTCATGTCACCCAGGACCACGTGCTCCCCGTGCGGATGCCTTGACAGTTCTTGTCTCAGTTGCTCCAGTGTGTTGCTACCGGGTCTATTGTATATGTTGTGTATGAATAGGTCTCTCCAGTCTCTGTCTCTACCGGCCATCCGTAGCTTCAGTAGCTGATAGTCCTGCGATATTAGTCGACATGACCAGGTGGCCGGGTCAAGGTTTCTAGACACGAATAGGCATACGCCTGGCTGGCGGGGGCCGGGGTCATTGTCTTGATCCCTCTGGTCTGGGTTGAATGTATTAACTGGTTCTTTTGGTGGGTATAAAAGTTGGAAAGCAGCCGTCGCCGGTTGGTGGGTTGTGTGCTGTAGCTCGTTCTTCCATGGCTCTTGTATTGCGATAACACTCGCCTCCAGAACCTTGCGGTCCCGGAGAAACGAAGCCATCACTTGCCACGATTTGTGTACGTTGTATTGCAGAATTTGGAACTCTTTCATTGTTCGTTCTAATCATCATCGCTTCGCTCACTGGTCTCGTGCCATATTTCATCGTTTGGATCCTCGACCGTTGGTGCGTCGGTGGTTAGCGTTGGCGGTGATGATCGGATCCGTACCGCTCGTTGTGATTTGTATTTCAGAACCACAACTCCTCGGCGGTCGGGACTTTCTGATTCTCCTTTCTCGCTTTCTGGTTCTGATGTGTTTCCCACATCATTCATTGTCGTGACGTCGTTGATGAATTGACTGAGTTGGTTTTCGAGGCTGTCTTGTTCACTGTTGGGTTGGGAAATGTCGGCGGGATTGAGCTGGATGTTGAACCAACCGTCATCGTCGGGTTGTTCATCCATCTCGTCCCCCGGCTCACCAGTGCGGCATCTTTTGGAGCTGCTCCCCGCCTGCGTCGCTTTTTGAGAGGCTGCTTGAGACCTCGTTGATCCTCGGCACGCCAGTGGTATGATGGTTGGCTTTGGAGCCTTTGCTTTGGTCCTTGAACCTTTTGGGCGACCAGGACCTCTTCTAGTTTGTGTCCGATCTGTAGGCATCTCGAAGGATGTCCCCGCTTCTACTGGCGTTGGGTCTAGGTCAACCACCGCCTGCTGGCTATCCTGTGGGGCTCCTCATCCTCCGTATGAGTCTCTGGGGCATGGATCGATGCCTCTATTCCTCTCCCGGCAGTATCGTCGGATCTGACCGTAGCTGTCACTATTTTCACAGCTTCCCTAACTCGGAAGTGTAGCGGAACACGGTGGTAGGTCGGACAGGTGGCCAATGCCTGTTTGGCTTCGTTCATGGCTGTGATCTTCACCGGACATTCACGGCTCGTCGGACGATGCCCCTCGCCACAGTTGGCGCACTTGATTTGTATCGCTTGCCCTTTAGTTGACGGGCACTCCCAGGTCGGGTGCCCGCCAGCACAGCGGCCGCATTTGAAGGCGTTGGAACAGTGTGACTGGATATGCCCCGGCTTTTGGCATTTCCTGCATAGTTTCATCCGTCCCTCGCGGCAAAACCGAGATGCATTGTGAATCTGCTTTCCCCATACTACTCCCATGCTGATAGCACGATTGGCAGCGACTGGGCTGGTGAATTCGATCAAAATCGAGCCCTCCGCCCTTTCACCCGGACGCGTTAGCCATCCGACATATTGAATCTTGGAGCCTTCGCCCCAGTTATTCTGCCGGAGTAGTTCCGTTGCAACGTCGGCCATCGTCTCCAGGGTGAGCCTCATCGATTTCACAGGGATGTGATATGTCACCACGCCCCATGAGGGTTCTTGGATCACTGACCCGGGCCCAAAAGCCCTCAGCCATGCGGGATGCTTGCGGAGGATCTCTGCTCCTGCAGCACTGTTCGCAATCATTGCTACGTCGCCCGATGGCAACTTCCGAGCAGCGACGAATGAGGCCTGTTCGGCCAGGATTGTGGAATTTTTCTGGCGGGCATTGTAAACTTTCTGCCGTTCGGTCCTTTCTACCAGATCCTTTGGCGTCAATCCTCGGATACTCTCACGGTTCGTTCCGACCTTGATGATGATCTCCCGATCCTCGCGTAGTTCAATTTCCGGCACTCCTGGAGACGATGTGCCGCCGCTCCGGGTGATGGGAGCCGCAGCCGTAGCCAAGTCGCGCTGCCATTCTTTGGCCCTGAAGTTACGCCACGCTGCTGCGGAGTTCGCCGCGGGGTTGGATAGAGTCGTCGATAAGGCGGTCGTTGTCTTTTCAATGGTGTCGATTCGCTGGTTCAGACGATCGGTGTCGAGGTTGATCTTGGTCAGCGCCTCGAGCACCTTGGCCATCCCCTGGCCGTCGCCCCGCTGGGCGTTGAGTGCGTACTGGCGGACAGCTCGAATGTATCCCGTGACATATCGGTCCTCCGCGCCGTTGTTTTCGATGTGGTTTAGTACCTTGCGGGCCCCTTCCGCGATGTCATCCATGGATCGGGGCGGGTCCGCGAGGGCCGTGTTTTTTGATGTTCCTCGTCTGATAGGGGGCAAATTCTGTGCGTTCGCACCAGTCGCCATCGTCGCTGCCATTGCCCCTACAACAAGGGTATCAAATGGTAGCGCTTGAAGTTACGACTACGGTGAACTAATTCTTGAGGCCTCACGACCTCTGGTTGGCTAGATATTCCAAGAAAACGTTTTTGCCAAGAAAGAGTTCCACCTTTTTCCCACTCCTCGCATATTTTACAGCCTCTTGATAACGTAATCCACAAGCGAGTCGCGCACCTCACGAAAATCGCGCCATCTTCGCGAACCTACCCAATTCAACTACCCACTATGCCACCAATTCGCTCTCAAAATACCAGAAAATCTATCGAGCAAGAGGGTAGGATCTTGCTAGCTATCGAGGCTATTCAGAAGCAAGAAATTCCTTCGATTCGTGAAGCAGCACGCCGATTTAGTGTACTAGAAACTACACTACGCGATCGACTACATAGCAAAGCCTTTCGGTCTGAAACGCGCGCTAACTACCATAAATTGACACAATTTGAAGAAGAATCGATTCTTCGATGGATTCTTTCGATGGATTCACGTGGAGCAGCTCTTCGGCCAACAGCTGTACGAGAAATGGCTAATATTCTATTGGCTATACGTGGATCTACCCCTATTCAATCTATCGGCCAAAATTGGGTCTATAATTTTATCAATCGACATAATAAAATTAAGACTCGCTTCTCTCGTCGATACGATTATCAACGCGCCAAAAATGAAGACCCGAAAGTTATACACGAGTGGTTTAATTGCGTCCGAAAGACAATTAATGAGAACGGGATTCTATGCGACGATATATATAACTTCGATGAGACTGGTTTCACAATAGGCCTTACCTCAATAGCTAAAGTGATTACTCGGTCTGAATACTACGGTCGGCGATCGCTATTACAATCTGGGAATCGCGAATGGGTGATAGCTATTGAATCGATTAATACCTCTGGATAGGCGCTGCCGTTATATATTATCTTTAAAGGCAAGGTCTATATCGAGGGCTGGTTTGATAATCTACTACCCGATTAGCACTTCGAAGTTAGCCAAAATGGCTGGACCACAGATGAAATTAGCCTTCGCTGGCTAAAAAAGGTCTTTATCCCAGCTACTGCCAGTCGTACGAAGGGTAAATATCGACTTCTTATCCTCGATGGCTATAGTAGCTATTTGACGCCTCAATTCGACGAAGCATGCAGCGATACGAATATTATACTAATTTATATACCGGCGTATTTATCGTATATTCTGTAGCCTCTTGATATTGGCTGTTTTGCGCCTCTAAAAAAGGCGTACGGTGGCTTAGTTAAGAAGTAAATGCGGTGTGGTATCAACCATATCGATAAATTCGATTTTCTCGCAGTATACCCATACGCTCGCTCGTAAGCTTTCGATAAAGCTGAAACTATTCAAAATAGCTTCGTAGCTGCTGGATTAGTCCCATATAATCCAGATCGGGTCCTTGAGAAGCTAGATATTCATCTTCGTACGCCAATACCCCCGGGGAGCAGCCAAGGTAGCCAAAGCAGCCAATTCACACCAAAAACGCCTCAAAATCCAAAACAGCTACAACGCCAGGCTTCGTCGATTAAAGCTTTATTAAAGCAACGCTCTCGCAGCCCACCAAGCCCAACTGACGCAGCACTAAACCAGCTTATCAAAGGCTGCCAGCTTTCGATGCATAGCGCTACGATCCTCGCGCAAGAAAACAAGGATTTACGCGCAGCCAATAAGAAACAGAAGCAAAAACGGGCTAGATCTAATAGGCAAATACCTCGAGAGCAAGGCCTATTGGTTCAAGAAGCTCGTGAGCTAATATCGACGTCAAACCAAGCCTCTAAAGCTCAATCGACTACCCCGGCAGACCTTGGTCAACAAGCTTCGCAGCTATCTACACGGGCGCCACCTCGCTGTAGCGACTGCCGCGAATTAGGGCATCGAAGATTACAGTGCCCAAAACGATATAATTAGGTTTTTTTTGTATATTAAGGCGTTGTGGTGAAAATAAATTAATTTAAATTTTATCTTTCCTGTATGGTGCGCCACTCGCTTGTGTGCGCCGCTCGCTTGTGGATTACGTTAACTAACGTAATCGGTAAGCGAGTGCCGCACGTAAGCGAGTGCCGCACGTAAGCGAGTGCCGCACGTAAGCGAGTGCCGCACCATATTAAGTATATAGAATTTAAATCGATATATTTTCGCCACAACGCCTTAATACAAAAAAAACACTAATTATATCGTTTTGGGCACTGCAATCTTCGATGCCCTAATTCGCGGCAGTCGCTACAGCGAGGTGGCGCCCGTGTAGATAGCTGCGAAGCTTGTTGACCAAGGTCTGCTGGGGTAGTCGATTGAGCTTTAGAGGCTTGGTTTGACGTCGATATTAGCTCACGAGCTTCTTGAACCGATAGGCCTTGCTCTCGAGGTATTTGCCTATTAGATCTAGCCCGTTTTTGCTTCTGCTTCTCATTAGCTACGTATAAATCCTTATTTTTATACGCGAGGATTGTAGCGCTATACATCGCTAGTTGGCAGCCTTTGATAAGCTGATCTAGCGCCGCGTTAGTTGGACTTGGTGGGCTATAGGAGCGATGTTTTAATAGAGCTTTGATTGATAAAGCCTATCGATATAGCTGTTTTGGATTTTGGGGCGTTTTTGGTGTGAATTGACTGTTTTGGCTGCCCTGGCTGCTTCCGGGGGTGTTGGCGTATAAAGCTAAATATCAAGCTTTTCGATAACCCGATTTGGATTATAAGGGACTAATCCAGCAGCTGCGAAGCTATTTTGAATAGTTTCAGCTTTATCGAAAGCTTGCGAGCGAGCGTAAGGGTATACTACGAGAAAATCGAATTTATCGATATGGTTGATGCTATACCGCATTTGCTTCTTAACTAAGCTACCGTATGCCTTTTTTAAAGGCGTAAAACAGCCAATATCAAGAGGCTGTAAAATATGCGATAAATGCGTAGGCATATAAATTGGAATAATATTGGTATCGCTGTATATTTGGTCGAATTGAGGAGTTAAATGGCTGCTATGGCCGTGAAGAATAAGAAGCCGATATTTGCCTTTCGTTCAACTAGTTGTAGCTGGGATAAAGCTATTTTTTAGCCAGCGAAGGCTAATTTCGTCTGTAGTCTAGCCATTTTGGCTAACTTCGAAGTGCTAATCGGGTAGTAGATTATCAAACCAGCCCTCGATATAGACCTTGCCTTTAAAGATAATATATAGTGGCAGCGCCTACCTAGATACATTAATTGACTCGATAGCTGTAACCCATTCGCGATTCCTAGGTTGTAATAGCGATCGCCGACCGTAGTATTCAGATCGAGTAATCACTTTAGCAATCGAGGTAAGGCCTATCGCAAAACCAGTCTCATCGAAGTTGTAGATATCATCGTATAGAATGCCGTTCCCTTCAATTGTTTTTTGGACGCAGTCAAACCATTTATATATGACTTTTGGGTCTTCATTTTTGGCGCGCTGATAATCGTATCGACGAGAGAAGCGAGTCTTTATTTCATCGTGACGTTTGATAAAATTATAGACCCAATTTTGGCCGATAGATTGAATAGGGGTAGATCCACGTATAGCCAATAGAATATTAGCCATTTCTCGTACAGCTGCTGGTCGAAGAGCTGCTCCACGTCGATCCATAGAGAGAATCCATTGAAGAATCGATTTTTCTTTAATTTGGGTCAATTTCTGGCAGTTAACGCGCGTATCGCATCGATTTAGTTGACCTGCGAGGCGGCGACGTAAGGTAGTCTCAGGCACATTAAATCGACGTGCTGCTTCGCGAGTCGAAGGAATTTCTTGCTTCTGAATAGCCTCGATAGCTAGCAAGACCCTACCCGCTTGCTCGATAGATTTTCTGGCATTTTGAGAGCGAATTAGTGGCATAGTAGGTGGTTGAAATCGATAGGTTCGCGAAGATGGCGCGATTTTCGTGTGGTGCGCCGCTCGCTTGTGTGCGCCGCTCGCTTGTGGATTACGTTATCGGACGAGGGATTTGTAATCTGATCCAGCCAATGAGAAGCTAGTTTAAATATCAGTAAAAATGCAGCAATCTGATTTAAAAAACATGCCCCAATTCGACAATTTAAGGGGTCTTCTAAATGACTAAGCTAAAGTAGCACGCAAACCCCTATTATTCCTGCATCCAATCACCTTCGCTTTGTATGCGTACGCAGAATATTCTGTCCGCCCGGCAGAATTCTGCATGTCCGACATCAACATTCTCATGGCCATGGACAATGATAAGTATAACTGGGCTCAGCGTTTAAGGGGATCAACAGCCACTTCTTTAAAAGTAAGTTATGCTCAGAGTATGTGGCGGACCGCCGTATACTCCCATGAACACACCGTCTAAGGTATTCCCGATACTTCTACAAGGCGCTTCTGACTTAACATAATGCCTGTATACAACAATTGGTCACTCCATGGAAAGAAAATAATAAGCCTGAAGAACGAAGTATGCTCACGGCATACTGTACTGTATATCCATCAAAACAAGAAATATAACCAAGTATGTGCAGTAAACTGAAATCAGATATTCTCAATAGAGCGTGAGCTGGGCCCCATATCGGTTGATTCCCACGAATACCACAGGACCAGATATTGTACCACCTCATGCCCATCGCAATACATAGATCGCTGCGCGATGGTTTTCACTGGTATCATCCTTCCGACTCGTTGACCCTAACTTTGCGTCAAAGCCAAAATTCCATACAAAAAGAGCGAGACATTTACCTCTTGACATTTCCCGTTACTTGTGCCACTGCTGAATGCACAGGAACATGAATCATCGGTTTCGGAGAAGCTACTGGACCTTTGTGACAGTGGGTCTGTGTCGGAAACAACAAAGTCCCGGTCTTCACTTGTCTCTGACGGAATGTATTCAGACGTTGTTTCTGATATGGTGGATTGGATGATACTTTGTGTATCGGATTCATTTACGTTTTCAATAAAGTCACTGTGAGAATCTTCCTCCTTGGACCTGTTAGCTTGAACTCTTGTCATTTCGGGGGCTTTAGCGAAAAATGGTCCAAAGGCAACGAAGTTGATAAAATGTCTACAGATGAATGCGCGCATTTATACTTCACTACGAAGTTGCTGTAACTCCAAGCAAACTATTTTGGGTGGGGCACCGCAACGGTCAACGAACTCGCCCTCAGTATTTTGAGCTCAATTGTGCTCCTCGCAATCCTCCAAAAATAACCCCTGGGCTTTGCCAGTTCCAAGATTTGCATGATCATTTGGTAGAGAATCTTCATTCAGGGAACCATCACAAAACCACCCTAGAGCATATTATATATTTTAGCAAGGCCTCTTGCCATAAGAAGTGACAATCCTTATCTTGCCAGTCGAATATTAACCTTGTCTCCACGGGCATCCTGGTAATTACCGTCGTTAGTCACAAGAAAACCCGCTAGCGAAGCAAAGCATGATCTCCAAGACAATAATTTGGATACTTTGGGCGCTGGCCGTCAACTTGGTAGGTAACTGATCTCTACTTGTGAGGTTGTGGTCCTAATTAATCTAGGTATCGGCCCTTGTAATTCGCCCAGGGGCTTCAGACTTCCGGGGCGAAGACATAGTATGTTGGACCATGGCAAAAGTGCTGCTGTGTAACCTAATGAATTTGCAGGAATCTCAACCCAATCCCTCTCATAGCTTCTTTAAAAAGTCCACCATTCCTGCAATTCCCGGTATGTTCCATAAACGAGTGGTCAACTGAGAGTGTGATACACAGCTCACCACATAATCAGCCCGCGCGACCCGACCTCAAGCCCATACTCGATTCCGGGGTAAACATCGAACGATTCACAAGTCGCGAACCAAACCAGTAATTTAACTAAGGCCCATATCCATGTTCAGCGTTCAAACTAGATCAAAGGCCTTATACTTGCTGGCAAAACCGAGGATCTGCAACTTACAGTATTCCTTTTCCAGCAAAATATGTCGTTAGACCACTGCTACACGTGAAGTCACATTAGTAATAAAGTCATGTCTTGATTTTCTCATTCTCTTCGTAAAGGATTTAGGAGTCGTAACGTTGCCAGAGTTCCAGGGAAAACGAATTAAGCTTTCCAGGCCTCAAAACAATAAAATCAAGCGTTGAATTAGTGACTCAATTATCGTGCGCGGTCTTCAATGGACGGAACTTCATCATGGCCACCAATTATAGAAATACTGTAGCGTGTCGAGGCGTTGATTTTTGCAGGTTCATTTTATCCCCGCTGGGCAACGCGCAACCATATTGGGATAGTGGCTTAGTGCTCGATGCTACATCGTCAACAACCATCATATTTATTCCAATTTATCTGCGAATGGAGAATGTAGATTAGGACGAAAAGGATATGAAAAGTCATAAACAGTGGGAAGTGAGATCAAGTTTTTTTTGAATGACGCGTGAGGAATATTCAAAATTATAAAACACCCTTAAATTGACTCTTACTTTCCTATATTTAAGTATTTGATCCTCTGGAATCTAGACTTTTGGCCTCCTAACTGGTAATTTACATGGCAACCAGCTCAATCATGGCTATAAGCGCGCATCATACAGAAGCAGGAAGGAACAGTTCCGGAGCAGTGCCAAACCATGCGTCAGGTTCTCACTACCTACAAGGCCCAAACCGCAAGCTTCCTCTCAGAGTACACAAGTTCATTGCATGGTGCCGGAAACACTGGATTCGTCACTTGCCAAAATGCCGCTGTCCGGGAGCACTTGCTCATCTCCAACCCTGTGCAGGAAAGCCAAGATCCGTCAAAAGCCAGCTACTTTCAGCGATGCGCATGGTGCATGTCACTTCTTTAACCAGGTGTCTGAGACCCCAGCAATGCAAGCAAAGTTTGGAATACGATGGACCTAATATCCCTGATATTACCGTAACTTCGCCAGAGGGATACGAGCGAAAGATTCTCGACTAGGTTCAGCCTCATCTCAATTTATACTGTCTGATGTTCTATACATACCAGCCCACAAAATTTCGTGTAGTATTTGCATGTAAGGTGGACGGAGTGGACGTTCACTTTTATAATTTCTCTTGTCCATATGAGCCCTTCTTTGACGAATTCTAGCTCACCCCATAATAAAACTTTGCTGTTCATTTGCTCCATATTTATGGCTTCCCAAATATCGAGGAAATACGCAATGCATACGGTAGATTGGTAGATTGATTAATTCATTTACCCTGATCCCTCGCAAGTAAGTTGAGACCCTGGATTGAGGTACAGGTGTGATAATACATCTCTAACTATGCGGGTAGAAACAGCTTATTTGTAGTCACAGCAGCTGCCTTCTGCTTGGAGTGGTAGTGGTAGCCTAATAGGCTGCCACTACCATATCTATACGTCACCTAATCTGGGATCCAACCAACTAGGCGATATGCAGGCTACCACAACTATGTATATTCTTGTATGGATATGTATATATTTTGATATCTTGTGGACAATTAAGGCCAAACACTCAGACAATTTTGTATCCATAAGCACTTATATAAGCTGCCTATTTTTTCGTGGAATCATTGCCGACTCTTCGAAAATAGCGCCAAAATGGGTTCCATAGTTCATTACGGCGTTCCGGAATAGTGATGGTGGGCGGCTTCGGAATAATCAGTCCAGCTAGCGAATCGGGGAGGTAGTCTGCGGGGGTTTTATGCACTGCAGGCTGAGGGCGTTTTTTCTGGAAGAATTAGAGTCCAGGACGCTTTCTACTTTCAAATCCAGGTCTTACTATTTCTTCTCTTGTTGGTGCAGGAATATCGGGATGAGAGTTGTATGTATATATTCGACCATTTGGCGTTTCCATAATCAGCCAGCTCCGGATTGAATATAATGTCCAGAAATCATTGTGGCGACGAAGAAGATTATTGCGGCGTTTTCGGAGTTGCTCTTGCTTCACTCGGCTCAAAATGGGTGCCATTTACGACATTCAGAGTCATCAAGTTTCAGAACTAACTGGGAGAGACACAGTGTAGAAAAGAATGGCATGCTAAAGAAAGGAGTTTTTCCAGGTATCATATATCTCTATATCTCCGTAGCTTCGACAAATGAGCAAGATCCTCAATCTCAGAATTGGATGGATATTATGGTCAACTCTGCTTTTCGCGTGGAACGATACCAGGCGGTTTTTGATGGAGTTGGTGACTATTGATCCACATCACGTCCTTTCAACAACTCAATTTTCTATAATCCAAACAAAGTTTCTGGACAGACTAAAAGATATACTGATCATAAACTGTCTTCATGATTTTAAGGTCCTCATGATTTTAAGGTCATGAGAATTGGTTGTTTCTTGTTTCTGCGGGCAAGGACATCGTGCATAGTTTCATTGATAGATATTTAGGAATGCTCATAATACCTCACGCGGGCAAGAAACAACCCGTACTCACTGAAGTCTCAATTATCATTCAATGTTCCCGGTACTTGATTTTCGTTGAGCCTTTGTTGATTGCATTTGACTGTCCATGTATTATGACATGCACAATAACCAATTACCATTGCCTACTGCATATAAACGTTGAGGACATGAGCTTTGCCTTGTTGCGTGGAAAAAAACACAAAATCGCCAGCTACTTGCTAGTGGAAAATATTGCCCATAATTACCCACTCATAATTTTTGATCCTTTACTTTACTAACAAAGGGTGTTAGTTCATTCTCAAAATTAGCATCTCTTCATCGGGGCTTAAGAAGCGAGATCTTTTATAGGATGATAGGACAATTCAAACAGGTGTTTAAGTCTGTGTCAAAAACGATCGACAGATCGATAGCGTCTTTTTTTATTTGGCACTACTTTGTTGCAGTACAACGTTTGGTCTCAAAAATTTAATTTCGTTCCACATTTTTCATCTCGAATTTTCTGAAACCCAATTTCACGGCTGTGACCGTGGTTATTTTCGCTTTTAAACCTAAGATCTATCTTAAGTTGTTGCATTGCCGAGTTCCTAACACCTGACGCATGTGTAGAATTTTACTTTCGGAATTTCGGAAAAGCGTGGCTGAATTGGCATAGCTCACATCTGCTCAATTTTGTCTCACTTCAGCCGTTTGGTTAATCTCAGGTGGGCAATGTGAAGTGGCGCCATTCGACGTATGTTTTAAGCGCATTGTTATTAACAGATCATGTATCGGCCGAGAAGCGCGAGATCTCCAGATTTCCTGGGCGCTGAAAAAGAAGCGGCTTATTCCTGTCATCATCTCCTTGCGGTACATGAGCGATGAGGATTCTATCTCTTCTTATACTACGAATCCACCTGTAGCAGGGTTGATGTAAATAAAGAATGCAAACAAAAATCACACCTGCACCCGAAACGCTTCCCACTATTAGGCCGATGCTTTGTCTTGGAAGAGCTGGTGATGATTTACTCTGTTCCATTGTGATGTCTCCCTTTGTCGACGGCGTTTTACCTTCGGTGGTTGTTGGCGAACTCGTGAGTTGTTCCGTCTTTGATAGCAAGGAATCTGTTGTGAATGTTTGGGTAATGAGATTAGATGTGTAAGAAGACAATGGTTCAGAGAATCCTTCCGTTATTGGTTTTGTGCTGGGCCTGTCTTGCGTAGGAGTAGCATGTTCCGATGCCAGCCTCAGAACTCCAGTCGGAAAATCGATACTTGAAAAGTGATGTTGAAGATACGCCGTCTGCGATATTTTTGCTGGAACGCTCTGAGACATTGCCCTTTGGTAAGAATCTCTATCCCAACCTTCTGTACTCAGCTCAGTCGAGAGAGGGTTTTCAAAAGACGTGTGGTCCATTGAAGGCAGCGTTCTGGGAGGTGAAGGAGCCGTATTTACCGAATCTGATGTTGGTAAGAGAACACGAGAAGGATATTCGCCATATTCAGAATTAAAATCGTGAAGTTGATCTGAGCTGGGGATATACTTGCTTGTCTGTACTATCTCCGCAGAAGTTGGTACCATGTGCGCTGAACCAGGTTTTGTGGCTTCATTTTGGACAAACTTCGCGAATGGTTTGGAGAATTTTGACAGATGTGATGCTTGAGAGACAGCGTTGTTGTTATCTGATTGAATAAAGGATTCCAGGCCTCCGGGAATATCTGCCAGAGTCTTTTGCTCAGTAGGCAAACCGTTCGACCAACTGATTACTATTGCTTCGCTTGATATGACTCCGGGGGGCGGACTGGACGATGAGATCCATTCTAAGTTCTGAAATGTTGCCCCTGAATGAATGGAAACCGGCTGCCTATCTCGTATATCGCTAGTCCGTAAGGGGAAATATGATGCTAGTCCTTCGGGTGCCATTTTTGCTGTGTGAAGGTCCAACTGAGGGAGGCTCGTTTGGAGTGTGTCCGGGGCTTTTGGTGATGATAGGAGAGAGGATATATTGCCAACTAGGCCAGACGTGGAATGGGGGGTTATCTGCATTGGACGACTTTTATGGCCACAGGTTAGCATTTCGAAAGCACACATATAGAAGAAGGGGAAGTGCGAACATCGGTGGTACCATTCCTTGGGGGAGGGTAGTACTTGTCCTTTTTCAACAATGATATCGCATGGCGGGAAGGATCATCGGGGTCGATAGCAACCCCAATATCCAACATGGGCAAGAGCCCGATCGTTCTTTTTAAGGTAAGATTGAAAAATGCACCAACTGATTGGGGGAACGGAAATGACCACCAGGGTGTCTTCAAACACGCGCAAAACCTTTTTTTTTTTGGTATGTCGCAGATTTACGACTATTTTCTTGGCAGAATAGACTAAGAAGGGGGAGGGAAAAAAGCAATTATCTCGTAGGCGACTTGTTTTCTGTGGACAAGTTGTTTCGGCTGGAATTTGGGAATGCTGAATCGCATTTATACCCTGACAAGGAACCGCGATTCTGGGAGAGATAGCACGAGTCCACCCGAGTTGTTGAGAGACTGGATAAGAAAAATGGTGGACAGAACCAGGTGAAACGTGCATTTGTGAATATTTATTTTGAGGGGCTCGCTATTCCGTGCCCGATTGATTCCCTGATAATATAGGTGGCTCTTACGGCAAACTGGGAAGAGGACAACAACTAGATACTCGTTACACTTCCTACTATACAGAGAAAAAGGCAACAGTACGTTTTTGGATGGCTGCTGGCTTCCCTCAGTTGGTGAGTTGATAAACGCCCTCAGAAATTTCATACATTACCCGCTGATTATCGGGAAATAAGTCCGACTTTCCTCTTCTGACATACTAATAATCTTCAGTTAAACACGTTTTTCAAAATTATTAAATGTCTCTCAGTTTGCGAAACGGAGGGTCTGCTCCCTCGAACCCACCTAGGTGGTCGAAGGGGCATATCCACCTATCATGCGATCCATATCATCATCGACCGCATCAAAACTGCATGGGGAAAAGGCAAACCCATAGTGTCCCTGCTGATGCTAGATGTCTCCGGGGCCTACGACAATGTCTCTCATGCTCGCCTACTCCATAACCTCAAGAAACGACGTCTGGGGCACCTCGTCCCCTGGGTTAGGGCTTTTTTGTCCAAACGCAGCACGAGAATCCGCATGCCTGAAGGCATGTCCGATACAATTCCAACGCCCACAGGGATCCCGCAGGGTTCGCCGATATCACCAATTCTCTATCGGATCTACAATGCAGACCTCATTGAGAACTGTGGCTCAGGTGTCATTAGCAGTGGCTGGGTCGACGATGTCTGCTTTATGGCCAAAGGGGACAGCGAACACGAGACCCTCAAGAAGCTCAAGGCCGCATGTCACAAAGCCGACCAGTGGGCTGAGAAACATGCATCAGTCTTCGACCCCAAAAAGTACGCTCTCATACATTTTGTGAACACCAAAGAGGTTGACCCACAATATCTTCCACTGCGTCTACGAGAACACACGGTACCAGCCACAGAGACGGCCGAACGATATCTGGGTTACTGGTTAGATCCGAACCTGGAATTTCATCATCACCACGAGAAAGCCGTGGCGAAAGCCAGCGTCTCCCTTAGAGCACTACGAAGCTTGGCAGGCTCGACGTGGGGAGCCTCGCTGTATGCCATGCGCAGAATTTATCAAGGGGTAATCATACCACAGATGCTCTTTGGCGTCTCCGTATGGTATCAGCCTATGCACGTTAGCAAATCTAAGGCCCAATCAATCTGTCGGCCTTTTGCGGCCATCCAAAAACAAGCTGCTTGTCTTATTAGTGGAGCTTTCAGAACCACAGCGGCGGAGGCACTGAACGCGGAGCTTCACCTACCACCCATCTCGATCCACGTGAACCGATTGGTCAAAGAAATAGCCCTCCGTCTGCGAACGGGACCTGAGCTCGGCATACCGCCAACTATGGTGCGACGCCGACCGGCACACGAAAGAGCATGGACTGGATGGACACCAATGGAGGCGCAAGCCTGGAAAATGGGCGGATGCCTCACGGCTCTCCCGGACACTTTGGCGATTAACTGGGAGAGTCGAAAGGCATTCGTCCTGGCACCATGGCAAGCGCCGCCGGAGGTGATCATCCAAGACAGAGAAGCAGCAGTAGCATTTCATGAACAGATGGTGGTGAAGGCACCAAGAGAGCGGCCCCTAATACTCTACACCGACGGAAGTGGAATCGAAGGAAGAGTGGGAGCAGCGGCGGTGATCGACCTCGAAGACCATGTCGCCCACAGTCAGATGGGCGACGATAACACAACGACCGTGTACGCCGCGGAACTACACGCCATCGAGATAGCGCTGGAGTCAGTTATCAATAGTACGGAACCCTGGGTTGCACAAGCAAAGAATGGTCTGGTCATATTTGCGGACAGCCAAGCTGCGCTGAAAGCGCTCCGCCGACCTCGCATGCCTTCAGGTCAAGTGTACCTGATAGGATGTCTGGACCTCATCCGCCGGCTGGCAGAGAGAGGAATTAAAACCGAACTCAGGTGGATCCCAGCCCACCAAGGAGTACTGGGCAACGAGATCGTAGACCAGCACGCAAAAGAAGCGGCCCAGGCACCCGACGATCCACAAAACCCTCTTAATCGATACATTCGCCTCGCGGCAGCAACAAAGCGCCGATTCCGCCAAGAGGCAAAGATCGAGTGGGAGAGAGCATGGGCATCAGAGAAAACCGGACGACCAACCAGAAGGTTGATCGAGACACCGAACAAGAAAACACTGGAATACTGGTCGGGCTTACGCAAAACAACTGCATCCGTCTTGATGCAATTGCGGACCGGGCGCATCGGACTGAATGCGTATCTAGCTCGCATCAATCGGCGCGAGACCGCACGATGCGATTGCGACTTGGGCAACCAGACAGTGACACACGTCCTACTTGAGTGCCCGTTGCATCAAGAGGAGCGCGCCAAGATGCGCAATGCCCTGTCTGAGCAGGGCATCACGCTCCGCCATGAGGAATTGTTGACGCGCCTGAAGGCGCGCACAATTGTAGCGGAGTTCATGATCAGAACCAATCTCCTGGGTCAGTTCCAGGGGCTGGATCCAATAGCTATCGGAGCGGAAGAAGTAGAGAAAGAATGATCCCTATGGACAGAGTGACGGAAGGAGAGAAATTGAGCCCGCTAGGAGTGCAATGCCAGGTCCACTGTACTCCCTTGAGTAGAACGAGCACAAAAAGTGCCTGCTGGCAGCTGAAGAAGAGGCGGAGAAAGGGGAGAGCTGGGGTCAAGAGAGGTGGACCAGGGGGTCCCAACGAAAGGGGTGAGGACCGGGAACACTCATTTTCCTGCGGGCCAAGTGGTTGTAAAGGAACACTTGCAGCCCGCTTTCTTTTGTCTTAGTTTTATTCTACATTCAGTGTGATCGGAGAAAAGCTCATATTTTGAGCTTCTCCGCATGATACAATGGGCTGGATACCATTTTTAGCTGTCGGCAGGCCCGATAGCACTCCCGCATAGCAGCATTTACTTAGAGCGAGCTACATCGGGCAAATGAATTCATCATCATCATCATCATGTCTCTCAGTTTGAGAATTTTAAAGTTCTGGTGCTTCATCAAAACATTTATGTCTACGTACCTGTCGACTAGTTACGTAGCGCCTTCAGATTCTTACAAAAATTCTTTAGCTGCCACAGGTCTTTTGATGATATCCTGTGGGAAAGGGGCTTTATTCAGCTTTTGAATAGCTTGTATGTATTTCCTCCTGTTGCGAGAAAAGTTTAGTATAATGCGAGGTTATTACTCACTTTTACGAGAATTCAATTTACACATTTGCAAGGTGTAATGCCAAAAATTAAAATGAAGGCTTTCCACATGTTAAACCAGCGTGGTTGCAGGGGGCTCGATCAAAGGGAAATAAACTTGAATGCCAACAGCTAATCTATTTTGGTTTATCATGATGTCCATAAAGACCACTGCTTCATAATCATTATCCCGATTTTCACTATTTCTGCGTGCTCTTTCGTCATCAAATCTTTTTTGACCTTTTCTGGGACGTATTTTAAAAGTAACGGAAGCATGCGGATGACCTGGCTATATTTTGGATGTTTGTTTGCTAGCTCCTGCAGGATCGATTCATGAATCTCACCACCTGACAAGTTTGCTTGTTCATTGATGTAATGTTTTATTGATCGCACGTGGTTTTTGATGACTTCTCTCGCAATTCGTTTTGTGCTACGAAAAGCAAATGTTCTCATTGAGCTTACGTTCATCACATTGGGACGCGCCAAGGCCTTGTGCTTGGATCGGACTGGCCAAAGCGTTGGTTCAGTAGCGACAATTTTTTCGCCATCAACGGGTGGCTGCACCCGTTTATGTTTTTCGTGTGGATGCATGGAAGTTCCTTGGCTGATTTGGAGAAATCGTATTATTTCTGTGCTGAAATTGAGTGGTGATATGTAGTCCTGCTGATTCAAGAACGTGCTTTCCATAGGATGCCCCCTGGATGGGTTGTTGGGTCCAAACCCGGTCGGGAATTCCTTGGTCCTTCCGTCCATTTGTCCTGATATGACAATTGAAGAATTCGAACCAACGAAGCTGGGTAACTGCGGAGTAATTGCGGTGATCGGGGTCTTAATGGCGGGATATACATCATTGCCACGATTTTTTTGTGATATGGGGTGTTCCCTGACTTCAGAACTTGGACGGTTGATATCGTGGACATGCTTTGCGTGATGTGGGATTGTAGAAATATCGAGGTAAGAGTATCCTTTGGAGTAAACCTGTGAATCATCATGGCGTACGCATGTGGAACATGGCGATCCTAACGTGGTTGGTTGTTCGTTTTCTATTCCAAGGTCGAAGTGTATTAAGTCAGACATTTTATCCCATACAAGTGAAACTAATCGGTCGCATAATGGCCGCTATCGTGGGGCGACTGAGCTCTTAAATGTTCAAGCAGACCCTGGCGGTAAGTGTTTATCGGGACCTGTGCAATAATTTGTCCTCAAATTCATGCAGGCTGTTGGATTAATCACAATTCTGGCTTAATATACTTCACTGGAATATTATGGTGAAAGTTACCTACTATTTGCGGGCGGAGACGCTTTCACCGTTCCAATGTTCGTACATCAGTTCCATTTACTGGAGTGGCTCAGTATTGAGTTCGGATGCGTCGCCTGTGACGTAATAATCCAGAAAACCAGGTGCTACAAAGGACTAGAGACAAAGAAGTTGCGGCTCAGGGCCTCGTTGTTTTTCCTACATCATTACGGTATGGCTTGATAGGAGTTCGCTCTATATAAGTACTTGTCTTTTTCCTTTGGCCATGGGCAAAGCTAAGCCTTACTACAAATATCCCACTATGCATCTCATACCTTGGACTATTGTGGGTCTAGGGTGGCTTGCAAGTGCTTTTAGCAACACTTCCAAACAAACTGACCTTCGTTCTCAGACTGATGCTCTCGGGTTTCTCTCTGTGGCATATTTTGTGAACTGGGTTTGTTGATATCCTTCCCCGGGTCGGCATGAGATGACCTAACTGTAGTCGGCAAGGCTATCTATGCCCGAAATTTTGACCCTCAAAAACTTCCTACTGAAAAGTTAACGCATGTGCTCTACGCTTTCGCCAATATACGGGTGGAGTCGGGAGAGGTGTATCTCTCGGACACTTACGCCGACACGGAAAAGCATTATCCGACGGATTCCTGGAATGAGGCTGGTACCAACGTCTATGGCTGCACAAAACAACTTTTCCTTCTCAAACAGAAAAACCGAAAACTGAAAGTGCTCCTCTCCGTTGGCGGATGGTCATACTCTGCCAAATTTGCCAAGCCGTTGAGCACCGGTGCTGGACGAAAGCGATTTGCCTCTTCGGCTGTCCAGCTAGTTCAGGATTTGGGTTTTGATGGATTAGATATTGACTGGGAGGTACGTGCATCGCGATAAAATTGTTGCCAGGTGGCAATACTAAGTGAGTAAAGTATCCTGCGAACGACGCGCAAGCCAATGACATGGTTGCGCTTCTGAAGGAAGTACGGTCGGTATGCTCATGACAACAATTATAATGTGGACAAGACCTTAGCTCACCTTAGCATAGGCTTTAGACAGCTATAGTGCGGCACACGTAGGTGGTCATCACTTCCTCCTGACAGTCGCATCTCCTTCCGGTAAGTGACCCAATTGTGCTCTATATTCCAGATGTTGGTAACAGGATGTTTAAAGGACCGTCACATTACGAGAAGCTTCAGCTAGCTGAGATGGACCAGTATCTCGATTTTTGGAATATCATGGCGTACGACTATACTGGCAGCTGGGACAGTGTGTCTGGTCATGCTGCCAATCTATACGCTTCCGAAGCCGACCCATTAAGCACGCCTTTTAATACCGACCAGGCTATTATTTATTACAAAGAACATGGAATCAGCTCCTACAAGCTTGTACTGGGGATGCCCCTCTACGGACGCTCTTTCATGGGCACTGCTGGCCCAGCAAGGAATTTCGTCGGCGTGGGTAGTGGCAGTTGGGAGGATGGAGTTTGGGATTACAAGGCCCTTCCACAAACGGGGGTGAAAGAGTATGTCTTGAATCACTCAGTCGCAAGCTACAGCTATGATCCGATAAAGCAGGAAATGATCAGCTATGACACACCAGAGGTTGCGCGAATGAAAGCGGAGTATATCAAATCCACAGGCCTTGGCGGTGGAATGTGGTGGGAAAGCAGCAGCGACAAGATTGGGAATGCCAGTTTGATTGGAACGGTGGGTTCTTGTCTTTTGTGTCTACTCACTGCAATAGGCTGACGCTATAGCACACAGGTCGTTGCTGCGCTTGGGGGAATTGATGCACTGGAGCAGAGTCAGAATCAACTAGACTATAGTGCTTCCAAGTATGCCAACCTCCGCGCTAGGCTCCAAAGAAAGTAAATGTTGGAAATGGCAAAATTATTTCTTCCTGGAATTTGGAAACATACGTGCTACCCTTTATAGAGCTATTCAGTGAACCAAAACTTTGCATTGTCACTTGAGCTCTCAGTAACATTCTTATGAGCTAGTATGGATACTCCAAGGTCAGCCTTCTATCAAGCCGACATAATAAAGACCCTGCGTGACGTTTTGGACACGGATTGCCAACTGTTTATTGACATATTACTACAAAAGAAAGCAGCCACGAACGGGTGCTTCATATGGTAGTTAACACGCAAGTCGCAATCCTGTGCCACACAAAGATTATTAGTAAAGAATTCCTAGTGGCCTAAAGTACAATTCGTTCTTCAAAAACGTAAAATTAAAAATTAAGTTAGGCATGTTAGGCGCCGGTGGATCAATGTTCCTGTACCCGGTATATGTGAGTAGTTGCATAGTGTATGCTATCCAATCCTCGCAGATTTGCACATCCCTATTCGGAGGGTCCGTTGAAATAGTCATCACTTGGTCATTACGTAGTTTGATTTATTAATTTCCAGTACGAACATGGCAACAGAAATCAGCTCACGCCAACTGCCAACTTCTACTTTTGAGCATGTCTCTAGTTCCTGATCCATTCCGAGGCTATGGAATATTCCCTAAAAAACTCGGAGTAGCATCTTAACATGTCTGTGACCGCGATCTTTCGCGATAGCATGAGCTGTCTTTCCAGTACAGTCCTTCCACCGCCTTTTAATGAGAGGATGTGCAAGCAGCAGTTTGACAATCCCCAGATGTCCCCAAGCTGCGGCCCACCATAGTAGTGTTCGTTTATCCTCATGGGCCACGTTCAAGTTGATGTTGGGATGGCCCATTAAATACTTGACCATTTCATGGTTCCCTTTGGCAGACGCGAAGGTGAGTGCAGACCATGCTTGGGGACTCTGATCATTAACAGTGATTCTATCGCCATGGTTCAGAAGATGGTGAACGATAGAAATATGTTCCATGATAATTGCCACCTGAAGGAGCGATGTTTCCGTGGTGCCTTTTTTGGTTGATGTCAATCGTTTTCTGTCGAGGGAGGTATTCAATCAACCACGAAATATTGCCCTGCGCGGCGCGCTAGCCAAAGCAGAGGTTTAGCATCCACGGCTTGCGCATTGACAAGTATCCCTGGATATCGAAGTAAGAGATTCACTAAAACCACCGAGCCATTCTCAGCTGCGCATGCTAGAAAAATATTGCTAGCAAGAGGTTGTTATACTCGCTTGTGGCGATTGTCTGTCACAATATTTTGTTTATATCACACGGCATTCGAGTAGGGGTTATGGTTGCAGACATTACATGGAGACCCATCACTGTTCAGATCGGAAATTGCGCGTTGACATTGGAGCTGAACATAGTAGAATGCTAGAAATGATGCTTATTAATTACCAAGTACAAAGCCTTCTCTGACCATCAATTTTCAACACCCTGTTGAATAAATATATATTTTGTAAACGGCGGACCTGTGAATTACTGCATGCGGTTAGTTTTGCCTTTTAGGGTTTAGCGCCCCAATACACTGTCTTGTAACCTCTCCTTCACATCGCTCCGACATAAAAGAGCCGACCTGCCCCCTCGTCTTTCTTTCCTTCACCTCAACTCCTCTATCCTGCACTCATCGCCGCCCCCTTTATTTCCTATCGCCCCCACAGACCGACGCGCCTTGACTTCCAGCCCGACGCACTGCCCCTTTCATTTTACCGGAGATGCCGCTCGATCCGATTCCCAACTCGTTTTCGCCCCTTCAGCTGGAATTGGCAGTCGCACAGGGGCAACCCCACTGAGATGATCCAGCTAGTAGCGGCATCGTGTGACTTTGGGTCGATACTGCTACTGCCTCCCTAAGGGAGCGACTGCGCACCTTGCTAACGAAGCTGTACCTGCCCTACCTCTGCCTGTGCACCTCGTTCATCTCCGATTCCACCGGTCTACACGTCCGCCAGGTATCCGTACGTCCTCGACACGGTACGCCCTACTCCATCCACTCAAACTACGGTTACATTGCACCGCCCCAATGTCATGGAATGCCTCTCAGTTGCCAGGTTGCCCAGATCGTGGCGCCCGCATGTCGTTATCGACAATTCTCTCCTCTGCCTCCCCACCCGGTCAGTGAAAATACGACTGCACGGCTCGGTGACATAGGCCAATGGCAAATATGCCGCACGCGCCTCTGACGTCGGTCAATGATGAAATTCTTGACTGCGACCGGGAAATCCATAGGCTACCCCACCGTCACATATCGAATACCCAAGAAGATCATGACCGGCCGATGACTGGTATGGGCATGTGCGTCGCAAGAGCCATCAGTGCAAGTTACCAAGAATTGTTAGAGGTAAACTGCAGGTGATTATGGGCTGTGAATGGGCTATGAACCCGATGTAGCCTCGCGCCCTTGCGGTAAAATGGACTGGATTACAGGAGCTGGTTAGAATCCTCTGCCATCAATTGGAAAGAAACTGGCATTATTGGGACTATGATGGTTGGACCTATCCAATATAGCAAAGATCTTGGGAGTGCATGTTGTCACTAATCCAAAATGGGTCTATGCCAGTCTCTCCAAGGTTTCCTGACCTTTCTCATCCAGATTTGGGTACGGTCTCAGGTTACACATATCCGTCCAGAATGCCTTGGCATTTTCGTGCGCCTCGCCATGTACGTCTAAGCGCCCTCGAAGCAATTTTTTCCATTCCACATCCATGTCTGTAAATCCAAACGAGGCCGAAACATACTCATACCAGATAGGGAAGAAGGCAGCGTATTCCCAATCAAGTATACCGACAACTTTCCCGTCTCGGACCATGATATTTCCCAAATTGAGATCGCAATGAGTAAGCACATAGGGCTCGCACTTCGGTAGACGCTTTTTCAGATTCTCCAAAACTTGTTGAGGAAGATGGCAAAGATTCAGGGCCAGAGCATCCCATAGCTCTTGGTCTGAGTGAAACGGCCCACGGGGCTCAAGGTCGAAGAATAATAAGCCTGGGTAGCATGGGCTTTGATCGACACACTGAATAGAGGCCGACGTGACGGATCGAAGCTGTTTTCTCACTTTCACGACTTCATCCGCGACATCCATTTTTTGGGTTTCTGACAGAGAAGTCCATGCCTCCTCGAGCGTCTGGCCACTGATGCGTTCGTTCAAAACGAAGTAGCGCCCATCTCGATCAACCCAGTCTCGTAAAACTTTTGGGATGGGAATATTGGTATTGCTCGCTAAATATTCCAATGTTTTCACTTCGATTTTTGCTTTGGGACCCTCGTCAGGTCGGTCTTTCAGTATTGCATCTGATCCGATAGACCATACACCTCGTGTAGATGCACCATAGAAGAGTTTGAGGTGGCTAGTATAATGGCATCGTCTTTCTTTGTCAAGTGTCCACCCACATGCGACACAACCATTCTCAAGCGATTCACCCATTATGTGCATCTTGTAAAGAGGTCAATTTGTTGTAACAGATAAGTTTCGACTGGGGATTGAAAGCAAAAATTGAAACTTTTTTTTCCAAGCGAAAAGCCCCTGCGCATATTTCAAGAGGCTGACCGCCATTGAGCGCAGTCAACCACACATCCACTCTCCTCTTGGAACTACAACATAGCTTTTTGACATTGCGAACAGTGGGTCACTGTATATGGTCTACATAAGATTACCAATGAATTGCAGCTACGTTGACTACGACCTTATTACGTCCGGCTAAGCGGAGGAGGATGCTAACGCCAATGCGAAGCTTAGCATCAGTATTGCCACTCGTCTTACTGGACTGGATGGACTAGGGGCAGTGCTGGCGGTGAAAATGGCGGTGAAAATTGCGGTGTGGTTGTTTAGGAAAGTCTGTGTATAAAGGCGTCAGACTGCTCCATTTTCAAAGATTCGTATTAAATTTCTTGGGACAAGATCATATCTGCCATCTATATCATAGATGGATGCCGGAAGTATCTGCTCAGCATGTAGCTGGTCACCAACTCGTCAAGAGGAGTGTCGCTATAATAGTCATGTGAAAATCTTTTACGGCGTCAGCAACCGAGGAGCGTGGTCTCTGGGTTCAAACCTCATCCTCAAAGAGCGGTCTATTGAGCCACCCAATTTCGAATCTGCCAGCTTGCAATTTTTGACCGAAAAAACTTCAATACCTATACCCAAGGCTGTTGAGGAGTGGAAAGAGGATGACGGGACATATTTCCTGCTAACCAAACGGATTCATGGTCAACCCTTGAATGAAGCTTGGCCAACGATGTGCGGGACAGACAAAGAACGCATTGCAAAACAGACCGCTGAATACGTCATTCAGCTTCGCAAACTTCATTCGAGCCGAATGGAAAGCTTAGACGGACAGCCACTGTATTCCGCTTTTCTATTCCCCAATGGTTATGGCATTGGACATGGGCCGTTTTCATCCGATGATGAGCTGTGGGCTGAGATGTCATTGGCATTGAGCAATGTACCAGAGAAAGTTCGCTTGGAATTACGACAGCGTATGCCAACTGCTGCCCCCTATACCTTTTCTCACTGCGACCTTACGAATGTCAATATCATCGTGGATAATGGTAATTTGGCGGGTATTCTGGACTGGGAATCTTCGGGCTATTTTCCCGTTTGGTGGGAGTTCACTGCCGCAGGTATTGGTCTTGGTCAAGAGGACAAAGAATGGAAAGACCTTCTACGCAAGCACCTTCCGGATCATACTGAGGCTCGCAATTTCTGGCTGGATTTCTGGGCATTGCGCAAATATCCGAAATTGGACGAGAGAGGATTGAGGGTTTTGAACAGTTGTGGATTCAACTTGCCAAATCAGGTCTGAGAATAGAAATGAAGCTATTGTTCCAATGATCTTCCACAGTAAAAGCAACGAGTGACATTGTTTCCGATGACTTATGTCATTTGTCTATTCTTCCTCCATCGTAGTAGTGCTGATTTGCTTCTTGAAAAGCCTTCATCTTTAGTCGCCAATGTTGTTGGGATTAAACTTGAAACTGATTGAGACGTACCTTAATGAGGACATAAGGGCGGGACATGGATGCAGGGAGCTCAGCACGACAAAATTCACAATTTTCTCTCCCAGTCATGTTGTTTTTACCGCACTGAGGGCACTTCATTTTGAACGAGTTTCAGCTTGTGTCGGTTCCCAATGGAGTTGGGATGTTGTGAAAAAATTTCCGTAGAATTTTGTTGGATATAACACAGAATCAGGAGCCTCCAGTAAACTCCTGTGACCTTGTACCTTTATATGGTTTTCAAAGTACTCTTCCCTTCATCTAACTTCCCTCTGTTTCAGAGAATCCGCGCGAGTCCGTGTGGAGCGGGGTAAAAGAGAGCATTGGAGCGGTGATAAATACCCCTCTTGAGCTTCTGATAGCTCTCATTGATTCAATTTGTGCGGCTGAGAAAACGCCTTGACGCGTGACTGCGCTGCTGAGCCTCCCAGTCGCTCCAGGAATGGAAAAGGCTCCGGGGCATTGGAAGTGACCACCATGCATTAGCGCCCCCAGCGGGGGACGGCCAATGCCTCCTTCGAGCCACCCCATGGAACAGGCATAATTATTGGTAAAGTCCAGGGCTGAGCAAAATCGCAGCTATTTACAGGTGACGAGGCGGTTCGCAGAAACCCCTTCCCCGGGAGGTGGAAAGGATTCATAGTTGTATTGGGAGACGCTCAAGAAACGGCGGGGCCCTTTGGTGGACCTCACGTAAAAATTCCATGAATAGCCACTATGTCACGCCCTCTGTTTCTCTTTTATTTGACTGGCTGCAGCACGCAGTAAAACTGCAATGACTATGCATGGGAGCACGAACTGGTTGGCGGAGAGGGGGCTGGCGGTTATGTACTGACTGCCATTGGCCATAGAAGAACGGATCAGCCAGCCACTCATGAATCTCTCAAGCCAATATTTTTCAGCAACCCTCAAAATAGTGTGCAGAACACCGGCATATCACACACGAAGCACGTTCATGAGTCTAGTCGAAGTGAACGGGCGACAACTTGCGCAGCTTCCCCACTAGAACATCCCCCACCTTTTCGATAACACTGATTGCATTGGCTGTACTTGAAACAACACTCGCCCACGGAAAACCCCGCATTTTGATGGAGCTTCAAGCGCTTGCAAGCTAGCTGCAACACATTTTGTGATTTCAACTCGCATAATGGGCTGAAATGTGCATTTTTGATTGGCCCGAGATGAGGGGTAACTGCAGTAGCAATGCAACCCTTTGGTGAAGGATTGCGCATGTGAGTGATTTCTCTGTATTTCAACCCAAGAAATCCCATTTCTTATCATAATTTTCCATTTTCTCACGGTAGTATTATGTCATCAGCAGATGAGTTCTTCCGGTCACTATCCAAACAAAAAACTGCTTTGGACACTCCACGACCTTTGTTGGACGCAAGACAGCGCCGTGCATTCAAATCTTGCTATGCTCTTCTCCAGGAAAATGGTGGGAGTACGACATCACCGCAGACATCTAGCAGACGAGAGAACGCACGCCAGCACTTGAGAAATGCTTACTCCTTGGGAGCACGCGTGCTTCTTTTGTTTGCATTATCCGCATCAATTACACAGCTTGCCACTATAAAGCATTGTGACTTATTTCCCCGCTTCCAGACTTGGTTGAATGACCAAACCTTGTCCCAAGACGTTGAGGACGTAGCAATTGGGTTGGTTTCTGAGTTTGAAAACGAACCTCAGTACAAAAATCAAAATGGCAAAAGTAAATAGCCCTTTGATTTTGATACACGTTGACTCCATTGACATGCGAAATAGAGACGAAGAAATCCGGGAAAGATATGCATAGGAAAGCTAGCCGGCGACAGAAAAGACAGGAGACACCACAAACTTCAAGGCCGCAGTTACAGTTGCCTGGATCAACAGAGGACCAGTTGAATGAATTCCCAGAAAACACTGGTTTGTACATCATAGCCGACTTGCGAGAGAAAATTCTAACTTTATAAGGCTTGTCGGGACACAATTTGCCAACTCTGGTAGATCAAGAGACAATTTCGCTGCCTGCAACACAGTTCCTCGAATTTTTTCGCCAGTTTCAAGATAGCCATCCACATTTCCGAGCACTCTGCGAGTTTTTAAAAGCTCACAACTCCTCCGGCCTACAACTGACCTATTCGTGGCTGAACTTGTCCCCTCCTTGTATCCATACCAATCTCGACCTTCCACCAGGTATAAATGTCAAAATAGAGCTGTCGTTGGAACTCAGTTATTCATTCGTGGAATTTCTATCGATGAGTGGGTTTTCAGTCCTCGCAAACGTGGAAACAGCGAACGGAGGGCTGTCCATAGAATAGGCAAGTCTGTGTTTCACCCAAAATGACAATTCTGAAACCGTTTCCTGCAGTCGGGCCTGTGGGAAGTATTTCGACTTTACTTGCTCCATTGCGGGTATGAACCACTCCGGCTGGGCCATTTTCGTGGATGAGGACTGCGCAGGCTGTTTTCGCATCGAGATATCGCTTAGACACGTCGAATCTTTCTTTATCTAGGGTGACTTCTTTTCCGCCCTAATGAATTAGCTGCGGCACGTAGGCACGACATCAAGCAAACTTACAAGCAAATCTTTTACTTCCTTCTCAAACCCCTCGTCATCGAGCGATGCCGCTTTCCGAAAAGGTGTTTGTTCGCTCGTGGCCATTCGTTCGCTTCAAGTTTGGAGCGTATATCTGATAGGAGCAAGAGAAAAAAGCCAGTAATGACTACAGTCGAGCCTTCCGAGTCCTAGCGTCACAGTTATGCAAGGCCATAAGATCAGCGGTGACTTTTGCGAGAAAGTGCGTAGGATAAAGTCACGTTGGGCAGTTGGAGAGGGAGGGGCTTTGCGGCCTCATGACACAAGAGCTCATCACATGATGTAACCCCTCCCACTTTCTGAAAAGCATCATTAGGTAATCGGCCAATTCTCAATTCTAGTTAGTTATCTCTCCTAATAACCATGTACTTTACACAATTATTTGACTTCCAATGATCTGCTGCATCCTGATAGTACTTTTTAGTCGGCTACATAGCCTAGAGAGGGAAGTACATAATCACAAACCAGTAGTACTTTTGTCCTAATATTTTCTCCTATTTTCTCCCATTTCCTCCCATTTCCTCCCATTTCCCCCCAATTTATATTATGACTTTCTCCTTTGTCACCTAAATTGTCCCACAACTAAGCACATTTTTTGCTTAGTTATTGCATCATTTCCTATTTCCTCCCATTTCCTCCCATTTTTTCCCATTTCCTTCTATTCACACTCATCCACGGTCATAAGCTCCTCATGTAAGAGGAAAGAGGCTAATAGCTCCCTATTGATGTGATACTTCGTCTTTCTCACATGAGGTCTGAATTATCGGCATAAAAGGCGCTTCTTCCCACAATGAAACATTTTTGTTTACTCTTCAAGTCCTTCCCGTCTTGAACAATCTCATTAAGCTATTTTGCACCTCAAACGAGCTTCTCATACTGCATTAATATTTTTCAATCGTTTAGCTGCACAACATGGCACTCAAGGCTTCAAAGGCGTCTTCCTCTCCTTATTCCCAAGGGTTGACACCGCCTGATAGTCCAACGACAGGCTCGGCTACGCGTCAAGCACGCGTGGAGGATCTGAAGCATCTCTTCGGCATGTTTCTTGAAAAGGTGCTCGATTCTACCAACCAAGAACCCCCAAACACTCCCGTCTCCCAGGACCAATCCCTTCCAGGGCTCGACAAGGTTCGGCAGGCACTGGAATGTGTTTCAGCTGAGCTTTCACTGGCAAATAAGCCTGCTCAGTCTTCTGCAGGCGATGAACGAGCCAATGTTCCTGGGCCAGATCGGTTTGACGCCGAGCAGCCCATCTGTACAACACCTGAGGACTTCCAATCATTTGAGAAGTGGGCGTCTGCACCCCAATTTAAGACAGTCAAGGAAAGGTATGTGACAGACTAAGCTCTGTGACCCAGTCAACTCCCTTACTTCAGTCTCCTATCACTTCCAAAAAGTTTTCTGACGTGAAAATAGCTGGGACAAAGAAGCATGCAAATACAAGATCGCCGAACCGACCGAGAGCAGCGGCTGTCTGGATGACTATGCTGAATATGCATTCGTTGTCCGTGAGCGCGTTGGTATGTAGTCTCGTGAATATATAATTGAATCCATGCTAACGGTACTATCAGACCGAAGTTCCGAGGAGGTGACCCCGTACATAGACATCAAATCGAAAGGCTTGCGTGACATCCTGCGTGCGGTCCTGCACGGCGTCAAGGCCATCAGCCTGATGGAGGACAAGCCATCGGTAAGGGTGGTAGATTTTGTGTACCTGAGAAGGTCGCTGACATGAGTTTAGGTCGAGCAAAAGTTCCTTTTCCATTTCCTACCGGAGTTAGACAGATATGCTGAAAATACGAACAACCCTGACTATGAATTTCCATGTCAGCACCTCCGCTTGCTCATAGACCACCTCAAGCAAGCATATTCAGCCATCTCGCAGCGTCTCGAGTCAATGTTGCAGCACGGTCACATTACTTACGATCTTATCTGGGCGCTTTTCAAACCGGGTTCCCATGTTTTTACAACATGCTTTGGTACAAAAGAACCACGGTGTGTCATGTTCGACGCCGGGGAAGAGATCACACAGAACGATGAGACCTGGTTCAACCTCGAATGCCGATTCATTGATTATGATGGAGTCAAATTCGGCGAGGCCGGCATCTTTCTACGCGTGGCAAAGTTCCGAGGGTCGAAGCCGATCGAGGGCCTGGAAGCCTTCCCACTCCGCCACCATCCAAGTCACGAGCAAGTCCGGAAAGACCTGGTCGGAAGAGGCCAAAAGTTTCGGGATTTGGCCGGCTCGCAAATTCGGCACTGTAAAGGCAATGCATTTTTTATGAACAAGGGGAAGGCTGTCAAAGTGAAGATCGACAGTCGAGTTGCAGTGGACGCCGCTTTTTTCCATGAAATGCAGCCAAATTACTCCCGACCGTCTCTCCGCGATCTAGGGAGGAAAGAAAAAGATGGTATTCAAGTCTTTGATATTGACGCGATGTTCATGGAAGACCGTGAGCGAGAGAAGGAGAGAATGCGAGGAGAGGGCATGGACGGTCAAAAGCTGAGCGAGGCCGATCTATTAGTCGTCAGCCCAACAGTTTGCTGTTTCAGTTTCAAGGAGAAAATGTTCTGTATGTGAAACGACTGAGAAGTTTCAGCTTCGGACTAACAAGATTACAGTGGAATGTGCAGTCAGTGCTCTTAGGGACATTGACTGGTCACCTGAATCATTCAATTGTCTTCAGATTCCTTCGGATATTAAGACAATGCTCTCGTCGCTGGCGAAAACACGTCTAGGTCTTATACCAACCGTACCTTTTGACGACGTGATCGATGGCAAAGGCCAAGGGCTCAACGTGCTGCTAAAGTATGTCGGCAAATCGCAGAAGCCCTGCAAACTCATCAACTGACTTGTATTAGTGGTCCGCCAGGCGTCGGGAAGACTTTCACTGTCGAGGCGACGTCAGAGTATTTCAAGCTCCCTCTCTACTCGGTATCAAAAATCGCTTTCGTGCAATTATTGACTTAACTGACCTTTCACCTTCTCAGATATCTGCGGGTGAACTTGTTGTCGACCACGGGGATTCCCACGCGCTTGAATCGCAACTTGAAATCATCTTCAAAATTGCAAAGCATTTCAATGCCATTCTTCTTTTAGACGAGGCGGATGCGTTCATGGCGAGTCGAACCGAGCTCCATGATAGTCACAATCGCCTGGTCACGGTTTTCCTCCGAAAGCTTGAGTATTATCAGGGAATGCTTTTCTTGACTTCAAACCGGGGCACACACTTCGATGAAGCAATTTTGAGCCGAACTCATTTGATAATCGAGTACCAGGATTTAACAAGAGACTTCCGCAGGGGTCTCTGGTCCACCTTCTTAGCCAAAGTCCGAACAAGGCAAGGACCTGCTGTGGTTGAGGAGGACGACCTCCAGCATTTAGAGACTTTGGCTCTCAATGGGCGAGAGGTAAGTTTCATCTCCTTGGGCAGAAATGCAACTTGCTGACTGCTGGTCAATTAGATCAAAAATATCGCAGCAATTGCACATGCTCTCGCTGAGGCAGATACCGCGCAGGTCAGTTATAAGTATCTGGAGTTAGCAGCGGAATCGAACAAGAAGTTTTCGAAAGAATTTGGCAGGAAGAGCCCTGTTGACGGAATGTATGTCTAACGGCAAAGACTACAAACCTCAGCAAGTCATTCTGCTGTTCATCAGCGGCCCCGGACCTATATAGTGATAATTTCGGTTACTGCGTGATAGTCTTAGGTATTGGAATCGAATCACAGTCTGCAATGCTCTTATAATGATCTTAAAAATGGTATACCATTCCGAGAGCGTCTCAAGTTTGAAGGAAACACACAGTTTAGAAAACGATTCAAGATGGGCGGTGTCGAAGCATATGAATGAAGAGCGCACTTCGCCACGGGATTTATAGGCGATAATAGAAATTTGGATATCAAGAACATGATCGCTAATTTAATAGGTGGCAAATAGGTTTCCTTATCACGCGTGATCGGAAGGTGAAAGATGAAGCAACTCAAATGCTGTGTGATCATAGGCTTCCGGGTGCCATGTGCGGATAGGAGTAGATATTAGCAATAGTACTTGCCTTTCTCACCTTTGCGAGATGGCCATACCGTGCATTTCCAGACGTTAGCTCAAGGGCACGAGAGCGCTTCAACCGTTCCAGGTCTTCCAAGTCAATGACAATCAAACGGTTACCTAGGTCATCCCACAACATATTGCGCCACTCACTGTCGCGGTGGACCACTCCATGCGAACGGAAGGCAGCCAAGGCTTTTTCGCGCTCTTGGTGAAAAAAAATCGTGTTCTCGTCATTGATTGCGTGCTGGAGTCTCCTCCCCGACCAGCTGAGAATCATCATCTGCTCCATTAGCTCGCCATGGTACCAATATGAAACTCGTGGCGTAAAGGTACCAAGGCAAACAGGAATAGTTTGACCCTGCATACTCCTGAGGTAGCTATAATTGTCTGCTTCTACTTGAAGGCGATGTTGCTTTTCCAAGGTCGTTGCTTTGATCATGACAGTGTATCCGCGCGAAAGAAGGGTAGCTTTGATAAGATATCCAGTCCGACCACAGATATGGAGCGGTTCGAAACCGAGGTCTCGATCGCGGGCAAGTTGGCGATAAAGCCGG
The DNA here is from genome assembly GCF_028826965.1 of Penicillium alfredii. NCBI lineage: Eukaryota > Fungi > Ascomycota > Eurotiomycetes > Eurotiales > Aspergillaceae > Penicillium > Penicillium alfredii. Next base: position 855,120 of record NW_026622699.1, on the reverse strand, counting down.
CGTGTGAACTCTTGTGGTCCCATGCTGTGTCTCTGGCCACCGTGAAATTTCCAATTGGGGCATGTCTTATCCAAAGGGCCTCGGTTAACTATGCCATGGATGCAAGAAATGGTACAGTATGGTCGTGTGGAATGCCTTTCTTTTTGAGAAGTCTGTTTGTTGTTCCGGCCAGCTCGCGTCTTTTCGCTCTCCCTGCTTGATTGGCCTTTACTGCCTCGGTCGCGGCTCGATCGGCTGCGCGACGCTGCTGCTGCCGTTGGAGAATATGATTCCTCCTCACTGCTGTTGCCTTCAGTCGAGGAGTGCTTCGGTGTAGATACACCTGGTTGACAACGAGTGCGAGAGCGTGTGTTGTGTATTTTCCGATCTCGTTTCCAGTGAGAGGGCCGATAATTAGAGGCCCGCGGGTCTTTGCGAAGAGTTTCGGGGATTTCCCTCAACACGTCCAAATATTCAACTTCCCAGGTTGTCAGCTTGTTGTGCGCCGCATCGTGCCATTCTTGAGAAGGAGTATCGGCGATCAGTGCCTGAAGGGTGAACGCAAGAACCTGGCCGATGGCGGTTCGGTGGAGGCGTAACTCATCGTCCGCCTGTACATCTTGATTCGGAATACACAAGAAATATTGAACAATGGTAGGGTCATCCTTCGGGATGTGGAGGAAAACAAAAGCCTCTCCCGTGCAAATGTACCCGTGTCGAACTCCACTATCGATCATGTATGAAAATATCTGAGTGACCACGGCGGCAACAAGGCGTGTGGCATAGAATTCAAATGTGTCGCCCTCCTGGTCAATGACATCCCCGGCTAGATCCATCTGGTGTAGACCCGCCACTAATTCGGGTATTGTCACTTTATGTGGCGCTTTGAACTCCACCGCGTGCACCGGTATTTGACGTTCATCGGCCACAATATGCACGCAGAATTGGTCGGCGCGTCGATTGCGTTTTCGCGCAGTGCCATCCCTCTTCTGTCTCTGCGCCGCTCCTCTCGCTCTTCCTCTGCCTCTTCCATGCCTAGTGTTCGCCGGCCTTTGGGGTGTCTGCGTATCCTGAAGACTCATTTGCCCCAGGGTGTTCTCTAGTAAATTTTCTGATGGGTTTGCGCGATCATAGAAAGTAACTCGGCCTTGGATCCCAAACTCATGGCAAAGGGCTTCATCGTCTCGCAAAGTATTAATGACCTTTTCGACAAAGTTATCGACTGTGTCTCGCTCAAAATTCCGAAGCGACGTTTCTGAATAGATGGGGTTGTTCTGGATATTCGTGGCGACGTAATCGATTTGGGTATCGGAAGGGAATAGTGGGCGAGAGGTAAAGGCAGCGGTGCGGTCGAATTTGCTCCAGACTTTCTCCTGGAGCTGGGGGAAGTCAAGCCAAGGGACTATGCGCTTGGGGTAAAGTCGGTTCACTGGGTCGGTCGCGTTGCCCTGAGTCGTGAGGGTCGCATCCGTCTCGACTCGGATCGCTTGGGAAAGAGATTCATGGCAGCGATCGAGGAGGCGGAACAGGCTGTTGGGTTGGAGTCGTCGTTCTGCCTCGCCCTGGAGACGCTCTGCCTCTTCTCGCGCCTGTACCTCCTCTTCTCGCGCCTGTCTCTCTTCCTCCTCACGGCGCTCTGCCTCTTCTCGCGCCTGTCTCTCTTCCTCCTCACGGCGCTCTGCCCCTTCTCGCGCCTGTCTCTCCTCTTCCAGCTGACGTCGTAGTTCTGCAATGGTTTCTTCCATCGCTTGTTGATATTAGTATTCAGCAGATAATCGAATGACGCAAATCGAAATCGACATAATGTGGGTTCGCTGTCGCAGAGAGGCCCGCCAGGGCGGAATGCTCCAGTGTTTACCAGCTTACTCACCGCCTTGGCACGAGTCAATTATGCCTCAGGCATAAAACATGCCAAGTCGTCGGGCCTTTTTGATGTTGATGTTCTGAGTCCTTTTGTTTTCTGGAATCTGAAATATAGTCGAACCGATGAATTCGGATAATCTGAACTGGCAACCTGGCTAGAAAATGAATAGATTGAGTCCTGATTCACATTCTCAACAAGTACAGTCACTGTGGCGAGGCCATTATCTCAATTACATCACGCGAGAGACCCCGTTTTCTGTTCTTCAATACAAACAGTCGCTTGCAGCGAGGGATTAATTGTATGACTCGCTGAGTAAGACATTCAATGAAGCTAGTGGTCAGCGACTCTTTTTCAAATGTAGAGAAAGAATAGGTTTACCTTTCTCATTCTCCGTTCTACGGAACACGCCTCTGGTGTACTCTAAGCTTTGGTGATCAGATGCCACGAAATCACTCGCCAATAAACCCTTTAAAAAGTAAAGAGACGCACCTTCCCTGTCTGAGCACTTGGATTTCTCGTCAGAAATAGGCTCTATGAGCAGGTAAATTAGCTGCCTTCACCGGCCTACGAAGGTCATTTGCTGGAGAACGCCAGGAGAACCGACATCTGACAGAATATTTATAGGTTAAGGCTTTGCTTCACGATTATGGGTTCTAATCGAATCGCCAGTCTCGAGCAGGTATTGATGGATCGGTGGGAAAGTGGGTGGGTAGATTCAAGCATCCCGCAGAAAAAAAGATGCGGGCGATGGGGTCATCACTGCCAATAAAGTGTGGCATAATGCATTTCTTGATAGAGAAATATCAACCTCAAATTTTTGACCTACTTTGCTTCTCACCATATACCTCAAAATATGTATTTAATATTTTGTTTCACCGTTGGCAAACGTTGAGTCGTCTGAATTAAAGTCCTGTGCAGGCATCTCTATTGGCATGACGAATTCAACGGTCTGTATCGCCGAAACATATGTGTTCCAACTGGTACCGTTTTCGTTGATCCACGTTGGTGGGGAGCATGCGCTATCCACTAGAATATTATTGTTCAACTGGACGTACACAATGGTTAACCGCAAAGTCACTATGTTCAATAGTAAAGCTCTTGTGTGTACATATTCTTGAGGGTATGGTCCTGAATCTCCACAGAGCCCCACTGATCGCCCACTGACCATCCTCTACTCCGTAGTAAGGCTGAGGAATCGGCAAGGGGAGATAATTTTTCCTTTGGTCCGCCCTGGCCCCAGGGCTCGGAATGGAGCGGAGCGCAGTTTAGAAATTTTTATTGTCAGAGAGCTGGGGGTGCGAGACTAATAGGAAACGCACGGACCTATGGCTAAGGTGGAAAAGGTATTTTTGTTCAACCAATCCCATTCAATCAATCCGACACGAGAGGTCGCTGTTTAAACTAGCACCTTATCACCACTTCTGCGGCCTCAAATTTTTAACCGAAGTCTAGATTGCTCTTTCAACACATCCATTTCCCCTATTCGTTGAAGTCACAATTAGGTGTTCTCTCCATATCCTGCTCATTCAATCCGATCTAAGTGTCAATGCTCTCATTAGTTGAGACTCAACGGTAGTCGTGACAGCCTTACCTCACAAACAAATGGGGTGGTGATGAAGAGAAGCCGCATGATGTATGCAAGTCTAGTTGGTTATGTAGACGTGACTGCCGCAACCTCGGTCTACCCAGAGCTTTTGCGACGGAGGTCTTGAAACCTCAACGACAACTATTTTAGATATGTAATAAACATGATTGTGGGAAGGCAATCGAGATGCTGCAGCATGGTCATTTAGCGAACGCTCTGCTCGTACGTACTCCCTGGTCTGCTCAAACTCCCTGGCCTGACTCCCTGGTCTGCACAAACTCCCTGGTCTGCGCAAACTCCCTGGTCTGCTCGAACTCCCTGGTCTGCACAAACTCCCTGGTCTGCGCAAACTCCCTGGTCTGCACAAACTCCCTGGTCTGCGCAAACTCCCTGGTCCGCTTGAACTCCCTGGTCTGCTCGAACTCCCTGGTCTGCGCATACTCCCTGGTTTGCGCATACTCCATGATGACGTGCAGTCCTGCAAAGCGCTCGCAAGATACGTAGCTGAGACCAACCGCTGTGTATAAACTACGAATTCTAAACAAGCAACATAGCTAATACAGACATTTAGCCATCTAGGCTTGAAAACTTCATCTTTCAGTCCGCGCAGGCCTCCCATCATCCCTAGCGTATGTGGGAGTGAGCACCTTCATCGGTTTTGCTGGTATGGTAGAATAATTTCTTAGCTAGGGACTAAGATCATGGAGCAAGAGAATCTTTTCCCTATCTCGATCAACTCTAGGACACCAGTATGATTAGTCAGAGAAGATTCCGCCTCCACTTTGATCGACAATCAAGATTTATTTAACATTAGTTATTGTCTTTAGTCTTCTACCTGAAAACTAAAGGGTCTTTTTCACTATATCCTGCAAGCCGGTCGCAAATACCGATTTGCTTGGTTTGCGCAGACCAAATATTGACAATAGAGAACTCTATTTAGCGGAGGCTGGTGGACTTTGGGGCCCAGGCATAATCATTTGTGCGTTGCTTAACATTAAAGTAAATATTACTGGTCTCCAGAGAAGTGGGGATCTTCTAAGACCTGAACAAACGGCATGGTGTGACGAAGTGCGAGGCGTAGTTAGAGGGCGTGAATGCATGTTGGGGCCTGAGATTTAAGGCCTGTCCAGTGAAGACTAATCACGTGATCCGCAGCGGCCGCAGCCGCGGTCGCCCAGCTAGCTTCTCTTCTCCAGCTATTATGTACGTACCTTCGTACAATACACGCGATTACTATCAATTTGATATTTGGCACTGGTTCATTACACGTGGGGTTAAAAATAACCTAAACTCTGCTCCAAAAATCAGGGAACCATTGAGGCAGAGCATACATCGGATTTCTTCCTTAGATAGGAGTGCACGCATAAACAAAGTGACTAAAATGCCAGTATCAAATATACACCGCCTGTGCCACAACGACAAAAACGTCTCCTAGAATGCCGCTCTCTTGAATAGGGGATATAGTCAATCTGTACCTTTCACTACTGAGGTTCGTCACATCAAACTGATTATCATTCCGCGTCCATGGACCATTCCAATGCAGCGAGGCTATTCGTCCGTCGTTATTGTGGTATAAATCCATATTGCCTTCAACTCCCACTCCGTAAGTTGCGCTGCCGCAGAAAGATAATGTCCTTTTCTCGTCATGTGGAATCACTATTTTGTCCACGTCTTCGAGAGATAAAAGCTTAGGCGTGTCGCCTTTTTGGTACGGTTGACCGCTGTTTCCGAGTGTAAGTTAGTCCGATTTCAGGCTTGAACGGTGACAGTTATCTTTCAAATACCTGATTGCGGTGGTGTTTTTGATGATAATGTCGCCCTTTGGAAGATCGTTCTGGACACTTATGGAAAGACACTGTGTGACATGATATTCCATCTTCCAGATTTATACTAACACTCTCAACAAACGTAGAGCGTTAGGTAAATATAGGAAAACCTTTAACGATAAAGCTCTAGCTCGCAAAGACGGCGGAGCACTTTCACTTCTAATATAAACATCTGGGTGTCTTTAGCCACCCCCGCATGTTGGTTTCTGGGCTCTCTTCGCTTACTATGTTACGCGTTAAGACCGCAATATTCCAAGGAATTTAAAGGAAAATGAGCGATCGGATCCACCGTTCCGAAGGCCAAGTATGTGGGTATCCAATGCGATTGTTAAACTTTGACAATTCTGGTGTGGGTCCCCTTCGAGACTTTGACCAATAATGAAAGCGGCCGCCTTGGCTCCACACTCTTCCATGCGCGATTAGTGCGTAAAAATATGTCATTGGCCTGGATCGTACTCTGTAGTTATCCCCTGTTAACAGTAATTGCCACCAGTGGCCCAAGCAGTAGCTTAACCCACACCAGGTTCCTCTCTCTGTGACTCTCAAATACTGTAGAGAGTCTGATTAACTCCTGCCCTTTCATAATTACCATTTATTACGGACCCTCGCATAGTGAGCATATTAGTAGTCGGCATGGGCAGACCGCTAAGTACACGGCTGCACTACTGGTTCATTTCTTACAGCTGAACCCTTCAAGCCAAAACCGAAACATTTACTCCAGGCATTGTGGATTTGTCGCTCATATTGTATTACTCTGATGCCGTCTATGGATATATAGGAACAGACAAGATCTACGAATGACCGCAACCCCTTTGGTGTAAAGTGTCAAACCTGAGTGCTGGGCAAAAGACATGGATGCTTCGATCCGGACTCGGCTATTTAGCCATCAGGCCATTTTAATTACTGCTTTCTATGATAAATCATTCGTACGTGTCCGTATAGTTCCCATTTAATCATTAGACAGATATACAGATAAGATATTCTCAAAACATATCGTGATCCCCTTGATACTCAATGTCTTGAGAGCTGGTGATTTCCGGAAACGATTTTCCGGCATTGTGGGCAAGTTGTCTGCATTTCAAACCACTTTTGTAGACAGCCCAAATGAAATATATGCCCACAAAGTAGCCTTTTTGTTCGTAACTTCAGTTCATGACGCGGGGCTTGTGTATATCCCGGTGTCGCTCTCTCGTCAGCAGAACTAAACCCCTTGGTAGCGCAGACTTCTTCCCACGACCACATACGCTCATAACAGATAGCGCACACTTTTGTTTCAAGTATCTGTTCAGCGGTAGCATCGGAACTTTGTTCACTGATCTCTTTAAGTGCCCATTGATATTTAAGGGAATCAAGAAAGCGCGTTATGAGCGAGAGCGAAGAGGAAAATATATGGCTAGTGATGATAGGGCGCTTATAAGAAACAAGGCAGACAAGGAGGTATAATACGCTGATGAATAGCACTGCGCACTCTGCAAACATATTAGCAACGTTAAGTTTTGAATGTGGCAGTTGTATTTACCTCTTATCGCATTCAGGGAAAGCATCCACCGCCGCTTGTCCGGCGGCCCTCCAGAGGAAAACCTCAAGAAAGCCTCCCCAAATAGCGAAAAAGAGAATAGCAGTATTGACACAGCCGATACCGACAAAATTGCATGCTCGAACACAAACATAGTCACAATTTTTGCATCGGTGGTCCGCCGTGTGACGTGGAAGATTCGATTCATCGTGAATGCCTCGAAAGTTAGAGACAACAAGACAGCAACCAATACACAGATATGGGTGCGCATTCGTGTAGTTCGTTCTTGATGGAGCGACTCGACCCTCCATTCTCCTATCCAGACCCACATCCTTGCCGCTATTAGTGCGGTGAATAATAATAGAAATTCTATGTCGACGTCTATGTCGAGGATGATCACTGTCATAATGGACTCCAAAATAGCTGGAACAAATTTAGTGTATAGCTCTTCGCTTTCTGCATGCTCAAATGGGCCGTAAAAAAGGTAGTGAAGCCCGAGAATTATAAGGGAGTTGCATAGGAGGAGAGTATTAACAGCGATCTGTCGACCATTAGAATTATATTTTTCACTGCATCACGGAAAGCCGAACCAAAAATTCTGTATAAGTTGGCGGATAACCAAGAGCTTGGAAGTTTAGGACCCGAGAATAAAATGATGCCATTGCTGTGGCGAGGTTGAAACTACCAGACAATGGGAGAATAAAGCCATTCACAGCGGCCTTGAACTGTTAAATCGTGCGGATGCTTGGGGTGGGGGGAAGAGGGGGGGGGGGGGTGTTTGGAAAGGAAATGGATTAGACTAATGATGTCACTGGTTCTAGATCGCTCTTGCTCACCGGGTGGCTGTGGCAGTAGTTGCGGGATTTGTGCGTACTTGCTCTGTTACGAACCCTGCAACCACCAATTAACTATGGGCGGCAGCTTACTGGTGGCCACCGAACTAACAAAGTTACCAGAAGCCGGATGCTAGCTTCAAGTCACCTGCATTTCCCTATACCTCAGCATCCCCCTAACAATCATTTCAACAACCCTGGCTCAGGCTCACCGAGCAAAGGGGTGAGTGGGACAAGAAGGAATAGGATGGAAGAGGAAACCCAGTACATGTAGGCTTTAGGCCCGTTATTATTATTTTTTTTTGCGGGAGACATTGCCAAGAAAAAAATTAAATTTACGAAACGTCTCCATTGCTTTAGTCCCAATCAAGCGTAGTCTATGTACATAGATGTCATTCTTCGTAGCGTCCGTTTACCTACGCTAGATTCCCCCATGTAAAAATGTTGTTCGCTAAAGAAATTTGGTAATTTTCTATTTCCTGTCGAGTGGTCCAAGGAAGCCAACATATTTAAAAATCCAGGGCGCAAGAAGTCATTATGGAACACGCGAACCCCTTGACGAGGCTAGCTAATCCGCTGAAATAATCCGCAGGAAAGGACGAAGAGGAAGTGATAGTTGGACTGGAGGAGAGGAAACTGAAACTGAAAACCTCACCACCCAGACGCAAAATATTGATGAATCAGTGACAGTTATGACGGTTATTTGTAAACTGAACCCGTTGGTGATATTGCACATAGGCCAGTAGACAAGCACAGATGATCGACCGGCGGACATTATTGCGACTGAAGCCTTCACTCCATATGCTCCACGCGAGAGACAGGATCGAAATGGTCATGAAGATAGGGCGCAATATCTGTACGCTGGCTGCGGCCACTGAGCCAGCAAAGACAAAATCAAGGATGATCTAAGAAAAATTAGACCTGTATATTGGAAAGCGTCCGTGCAAAATGAGACCATACTGGTAACCAACAACATGAACTGGACAATAAAGCAGACCCTTCGGGTAAAATCGACGATAGTAAGCGAAAGACCCGGGCAGAGAGAATTTTATCGTCAGGCCCGGGTTTCGGGGTTTTATCGATAGGGGGCGGACAACTGTGACACGACATATTAAATGATGGAGATAGAATGGTAATCAAATCTAGTTTTGAGGTTATGTTTCTTATAACTATGGTCTAAAATGCGGCATTTTCGCCAGCTTATCTACTATTCACTCTGCATTAGTGTTGAACCCGCTGAAGCAAGATCGTACTCGCTCGGCCGCACAAACCACGCATCCGGTTCCCCATAAACGTCATCTCCGGCGGACTGTTGCTAACCCTGGGACGATGCGCGATTAGTGCGTTAGTGTGGTAAATGCTATGATGCACTCATTCGCAGACTCTGGAACGTTCAAAATCAATTGTCTAATGCAGTCTTCTGAACCAAAGCTCGAGATCTATAAAAGCTCGCCACTCTCTACAAACTAGACATCATCTTTTTGTATCTTTGGTATCTCAGCCTCCCGTCTATCCGTTGTGATGGCTCCGAGTGATAAACTATTGCCGCCTCAGTCGAGGCCGACCACCATCCTAGTCAACAACCTACACTGCCCTTCGTGCGCGACACACGTCGAAGAGACTCTTTCGGCTCTCAAGCCGCCTCCTTTTTCCATTTCGACATCTATCCTTCGACACGAGATAGAAATCGTGCACCCCATTTCGCTCAGCACCGACCGCATCGTGGGCGCACTCGAGGCTGCTGCCTTCGAGGTTGACAGCGTTATTGTCCACGCTAACGAAGTTTATATCGATGCCGAGGCCTGTACCGCAGAACGTCCAAGAAGCTATCGTAGCGAGATAGAACATGATGCCCTTGCTCAATCTGAACTGCACATCGCAAAATGCGATGCATGTTCCGCACAGCTCGATATGCAGTCGTCGAAGAAAACCCCTACCGTTGGCAAGGAAAAAGTCGCCGGCAAGAAAGATCAGCACGGTCTGCAAGAGTCTCAGACAGAAGAAGAAGTTCTAGTGTCCGTTATGGATGACCGTCTCATTGACACTCGGGCGCGAGTCACACTGTCCGTCAGTGGGATGTCATGCAGCTCCTGTGTGAGTAAGATTACCGGGGTCTTGGAAACTCGACCCTGGGTGCAATCGGCCGACGTCAATCTCTTGACAAGTAGTGCCGTTGTCATGGTTCTGGACAAGTCGCACGTGGACGAGTTGCTCGAGACAGTTAGGGGAACAGGTTATGCCACGGAACTGATTGAGTGTGAGGAGATCCGATTCCAGCAGCCATCGAATGCGTCTGGGCTGGGTGATACGTGGCGAGCTTCGTACATCATCCAAGGCATGACCTGTAGCTCCTGCGTCGGGAAGGTGACCGACACGCTGAAGCAGTATGAGTGGATAAACACAGTGGATGTGAACCTCGTCTCCGCCAGTGCGACAGTGGAGTTCCGAGGTAAGGATCGCCTGGGCGAGATTCCTGGCATCATCAACGGCCTTGGTTACACAGTCACCCTTAGCGACGTCGAGAGCAGGACCCTCTCCGGCCAACCCAGCTTGAAGCGGTCGGTGACCATCCAGGTGGAGGGAATGCATTGTCCACACTGTCCGCAGCGGATTATCGATGCCCTAGCCGTCTATTCGGACCGATTGGAAGTGACCACGCTTCCTAGCAAGACACAACCCAAAATTTCCGTGAGCTATCTGCCCAAGGCACCAAATTTTACAATCCGGCATATCATGCGCACGATCACCGATATCGACAAGGCATTTGCCGTTTCGGTCTACCGCCCTCCGAGCCTTGAGGAACGCTCTCAAGCGATGCATCGCCGGTACCAATGGCAAATCACTCGCCGGTTGATTTTGGCCCTACTCGCTGCTATCCCGACTTTTATCATTGGTGTGGTGTATATGTCCCTGGTCCATAGCGACAATCCCGGCCGGATTTACCTCGATGAGCGTATGTGGTCGGGTGAAGCATCGCGCTCTGAATGGGCGCTTTTCATCACGTCGACTCCTGTGTATTTCTTCGCGGCAGACATTTTCCACCGCCGCATGCTCACTGAGCTCATGGCGCTCTGGCGACCCGGAAACAAAACACCTATCTTGCGCAGGTTCTATCGCTTTGGAAGCATGGATATGCTCATGTCACTGGGCACCAGCATCGCCTACTTCTCATCCATTGCAATCCTGGCCATCAATGCCTCGCAGCCACGCGGTAGCCCTAAGGCATCTCATACGGGATCGTACTTTGATGCGGTCGTCTTTTTGACCATGTTTCTGATGATCGGCCGGCTGCTCGAGGCCTACAGCAAAGCCAAAGCGGGAAATGCAGTTAGCCTTCTGGGCAAGCTGCGCCCGACAGAGGCAACACTAGCGGAAGCGGTTGAAGCGGGCAGTCTCTCCACCTCTCCGAACCCAAGCATAGTTCCAATCGACCAATTAGAGTACGGAGACGTTGTGCGGGTGGCGAACGGTGCCTCACCTCCATATGACGGAACTATAGTCTATGGAGAGTCACAGTTCGATGAGTCGAGTCTGACTGGAGAATCAAAACCGGTCTCCAAGTCTATTGGAGACGAAGTCTTTTCGGGGACAGTCAACCAGGCAAGCCCGGTCTTGGTCCGTATGAACCGCCTTTCGGGCGACTCGATGCTGGATCAGATTATCAACGCTGTTCGCCAGGGCCAGATCCGTCGAGCGCCAATAGAGCGTACTGCTGACTTGATTACGGGTTTCTTTGTTCCCGTTGTCACTCTTATCGCGGTGTTGGATTGGGTGATTTGGTTGGGACTTGGTATATCCGGCCAATTGCCCGACTCCTGGAAGGGCGACACCCTAGGAGGCTGGAGTTTCTGGTCGTTGCAGTTCGCCATTGCAGTTTTCGTCGTGGCATGCCCCTGTGGCATCGGACTCGCAGCGCCGACAGCTCTTTTTGTCGGTGGTAGCCTCGCGGCTCAGCATGGGATCCTCGTCAAAGGTGGGGGTGAAGCGTTCCAAGAGGCCAGCAATCTTGATTGCATCGTCTTCGATAAAACCGGCACAATCACTGAGGGCGGTGAGCCATCTATTACTGATCATGAAGTAACAACCAACGAAGGCGTCGATGATCTTTGGGGCGCCGTTATAGAGCTCGAACAGAATACCAGTCACCCGATTGCTAGGGCGGTGGTGTCTTTTGCCACCTCTAAGCAATCACCAGACCTCAAAGTACTTAAGGTGGAAGAAATACCGGGAAAAGGTATGAAAGGCTCATTCGGCTCTCGCAGTCGGGTCTCGTCTGTCCTGGAAGTCATTGTGGGCAATGAAGCCTTGATGCAAGATCATGGAATCGTCATTCCTTCGGCTAATGCCGAAAAATTGAGAGCCTGGAAGCACCAGGCCAAGTCTGTGGTCGTGGTAGGGCAAAGAACCTGCCCGGAACAATCCGCCACCGAAGCAGTCCCCTGGAAGCTCTCCATGATGTTGGCAGTGGCCGACGCTATCCGCACCGAGGCCAAGGGGACTGTCAAGGCTATCCAGGATCGGGGCATCGCGGTGTGGATGATATCGGGGGATAACCCGACGACTGCGCATGCGGTGGGTAGCGTGGTCGGGATCCCTCCAGAGAACATCATTGCCGGTATTCTGCCCGAACAGAAGGCGGAAAAGATTCGATATCTCCAGAAAACCCTGCGTAAGAAATCAGGCTCCGCCCACGCACTTGTCGCGATGGTTGGTGATGGGATCAACGATTCGCCCGCGCTAACCGCGGCCGACGTCGGCATTGCCATCGGTTCAGGGTCGGATATTGCGATCTCGGCCGCTGAATTTGTCCTCGTGTCTTCTCGCCTTTCCACTATCCTGACGCTCATCGATCTTAGCCGCGTCGTTTTCCGCAGGATCAAGTTCAACTTTGCATGGGCGTTGATTTACAACTGCATTGCCGTGCCCGTCGCTGCGGGAGTATTTTACCCCATTGTCAGCAATGGCAGCCATATTCGTTTGGACCCTGTCTGGTCCAGCCTCGCTATGGCGTTGAGCAGTGTCAGCGTCATATCTAGCAGTCTTTTGATGAAAACGCGACTGCCACTGTTCGGGTTCAAATCGGATAATTAACTCCTCGGAGCAGAACATTTTTATTTTGTTTTGGCTTTAGGCTTTGGACCCTGGACCTGCGCTTTTTATGCGCGCTTGAACGGATTGTTGCTAAAGTCATGAAGACCCGAAATGCGCAGTCGGATAACCTGGATTAGCTGTTACGACCGCCGCATTAGCCAACTACTTCAGTGGCTGTTCATAGAGGTGTTATTACTGAAAACCAACCAAGTTCCCAGGAACCACCAAATTGCTAAAATCATGTGCATAATCTAATACTCTATCAACCCCCAGATGTTCGATGATAACCATGTCCACCTACTCCACCAAGGGCCCTTTCTGACAACTGTGTTTCCAGAATCAGCCCCCAATTTACCATCCACGCGCTTTACACTGCCAGGCTATAACGCAAATAACAATGATTAGCATATGTATCACGCGGTATGCATAGGAATATTTAACTACTCCCTATATCTGCTTCGAGGGGTCGACATGGGAGTAGGGACTGCAGGGTATATAAGGACACTACGTGTATTTAGCACTTCGCGATCAGTTACATAGGGTTACTTAATTGTTAGTTACCATTAGCCTACCTAAGCGTATATTTCAGTACCTAAAGTACCTACTTGACGCCCTATCTGGCGCTGTTTCTCTTAACAGCATCAAGTAGGTGTATAGCCGGTGACCAGCTAGATCCGGGTAACATTGGCCCTCACAACCGATATGCCCTGTTAAACAAACCTTTGCTAAGTGTGTGTTCAAACCTAACCAGAAATTTGTTTCTTTCCCCGCTATTTTTGGACTAAAGAGCAATCATTTTCTCTGTTCGGCTTCTCTTATGCTGACGGGTACTTTGGGCACGTATTAAGATTGCATGGGTTAACAGAACGTCCCTGCTATCTAGGGCTGAAGACACCAACCTCCTCTAAAGCCGCGACAACTATATCTGTCCGAGGATGTGACCAATCAGTCACCTATGCCCATGCATTTTGCAGATTCCAGAAACTGCATCAACTCCCTATGAGCCACATCGGAAACTGAAACACCATTACATGAAGCCAAGGTACATATTCTTATCCACAAATTCATGCTAAACCCTCCACCAAGTCACATAACTATGCGTAGTGCCCAAAGGTCAACCGCCCTCGAGTCTTTACCCGACCACAAACAGCACACTAAACGCGATAAGTGTGCTAACTAAAGGCAATACTTTGGCGGCATTTGGTAAACTGCTGCCAGATGTGGCCGACGGATTCATCGCTGAGTGGTTGGACGATCCGACCAACATTTGCAACCGATCTTCGCCTTCAACTAGGACCAGCGCCATCCCGGACTGGCCGCATACTTAGCATCAATTTGCAAATGTAAAACGAGGGAGACGAGACAAACCACAATATGCCACTGAATATGGCAGTGAAGTATCCAAGCCCCAGGATTATCGGTCACATAGCTATTTACCGATTAGTTACGTGGCCACAGGAGTATTCTGGGTGTAGGCTCACCGGATTGCTAGCCATCCTGACGGTGGTAAATTCGCCGTGTCCCTATATGGTGGATCATCGAGGTTGATAATGGATGATGGCGCTTCCGCCACGGACTGATACGGAAATGAGCCACTGCCGGAACCCAGAACCCAGAACTTGTGACCATGAAGATGCATTGGATGGCCCATCTAGGAGAACGTTAGTCAAAGGAGATCGCGTACTTATCATTGGAAGTGATCACACACAGTATCCAGCGAGTCATTTGCGATGTTCATGATAATATCAATAGATGAGTTAGATGGCATATGTAGAGTAGTGCTTGCGTTCCAACCATCTGAATCATTTCCGTAAATAAGTGGAACCTTTGCCTCCGTATAGGGATCCTGGTTTACAACCCAGGTCACAATGTCAGTCTGATTGATTGTAAAAAATCGCGACATATCCGCAGCCTTAGACGAGGGTCTATTGCCTTCGAAAGGTGATAGCCGCGTCTCGGCCAGTTCACGAACCCCCTCCTTGGCCGAGCCATTGGTCAGCATCCAAACGAATGCTGGGTCCACCGAAACGTCTGGTGGATTAATATCCTTGCTATCTGCCTGCGTAGGATGTTAATGAGGATGTCGAATAAATGTGGTTGATCACTAACAGAGTAAGACACTATAGCCTGGCCTTCCAGGACCTGTTGCATATCACCATTGGGATAAGTGGCGAACCTAAGATAGTAGTTACCGGGTTGCTGATCGAGCTTTATCATTACTGAATATCGCTGGCCAAGGGCAATTTCCAGAACCTATGAAAGTATGGAAGTCAGAAAGAAGTATTAGATTCCAGGTTTCTCAAATGATGGACTCACTTGCACCTCCTGCGTTTTAACATAGAGACCATCAGCAGCGTAAATATGCATTGAATGACGGTCAAGTGATACCCTGAGAGCACTGACTGCTCCGGAATTGACCAAGTTAAGAGCAAGCCACCCCTGGGACGCATTTGCTGAGATAGTTAACTGGGGAGATGTAGTATTCGCACAGGTCTCTAGCGGCAGTGTGCTAATATTGTACCCTGGTCGAAACATCATAGGCGGTGTACATCCGCGAGCACCCAGTCCCATTGGCTGGTCCATGCTTGCTGAGCTGGCCATGCTCATCCCGCCTGTCATGGATGTGGTCGGATTAGACGGTCGCATTGTGGACATTGTCATCTGGTTAATGGTGTTGTCACTGGTGCTGTCATCCATCCTTTTCACCATTCCAGACATTTCCATTTCCGCAGATGTGGTTACCAGCGTTGTTGTGGCAGAAGATTGGTTCGCTGCAGTCGGTTGTGAACTTATCCCTAACCCAGGGCCAGCGTCCAGGACGTACTTCGGTAGGCATTCCACCCTACCAAATCCATTCGCAAGGATACTGTCAACGCAGCTAGGGAAGGCACCCGTTCGAAGATAGCGCGCAAATATTGTGTCTGAAAGTTCATGGGTCCAGTCATTCAAGAGGATAGAGACAGCGTTTTTCTCAGCTTGTATCATCCTATCACGATCAATGTCGTGCTCCACTAATCCTTCAAATGGCCTACGGCGGGACGGCGCCGGCCGGACCATAATAGGCCCGCGTACGGCATCATTATAGTATGCGCGGATATGAGAATGATACCAGTAGAATCCGTACTCATTCTTCACCGAAAACCGGTATGTGAAATTCCCTCCAGGTGGTATCGGATACTTCCAAGGTTAAATTAGTGAGAGGCCCTTTCAGGTAGCTGACAAATGTTCAATGCTCACTTGAGTGACTCCCGGAACACCATCCATATCAGGTGTCCCACGTTGTAGTATCCCTTTATTGAATGAGATAAGCACAAATTGCGTACGGTGTCTTTTCTGCATTATAACATACCGTGCCAGTGGAATGTAGTGCTAACTGGTAATTCATTTTTGACGAACACTTCCACATCATCTCCCTCATCAACTTCAATCATTGGACCTGGCTGTTGGCCATTGATGAGATAGACTTCACGTGAAAACCCATCTGTCAACAAATATCAGCTCTGTTTTATACTAGTTGATATCAAACAAATGAGGATACAAACCTGGACTGCGTTGAGCACTGTGCACAGTGAAGTTGAAGGTCTGCAGCCGAGCCAGAACACCTTGCGCTGCAAGGCACGCAAGTATTGCACGGAGATAGAACGCAAACACTGCCATTGTTAAGCTAGATTAAGGGAATAGCGGTGTTGAGGAAGCAGCAGACATTAGGATTTATTGCGCCCGCACCACCGTCTATATGACCTTGACAGTGATTTCACACGCGTGATTTTTGCGGATTTAAGTGGATATTAGTGGACTTTTGGTATCAGGGTACCCACTCCTAGCGGGACGAAAACGAAACATGCTAGGCAGTTTTAGATATTGGTCATTTCAGTCATTGGTGGTGGCAGTGCAAACTACCCGCTTGCCGCCTGCGGCGATCTAACCTAAAACACGTCGCGAAATGTCGCCTCGGGATTGGATCGCATCCCACTCTGTCACCAAATATGAGGGCAGTCAGGAGCACATCAGGCTGCGCCACGCTTTCTTGAGGAAACTTAATGATCAGTTCTACTTACGTGTGCCCTAGAAATTTCAAAGGCCCTGTAACTACCAAACTTTATGACGTAATTTTACGCACTAATCGCGCATGGAGGCGTGTGGAGCAAAATTGGTTAGTCTTTCTGATTGGTCTATAGAAATTAAGCAGGGTTATCTTCGAGCCATCAAAGATTGACAAGAAGTCGCATGAGGATAACCAGTATCTGTTCTTCTACAAACAGTCGACCTAAACGTGTAGCGCAGACAGTCGGATGTGTCCAGTGGCGTAACACTCCTGTATTATTAGCCCTGCAGCCGCCAACTCATTGAGGCGCCGCATCTTTTGGGCAATCGAGGGCCAACCGAATCCCAAGTACTATGCATTAGAATGATCACGTGCAGGACCCAATACCCAGCAGCACCCCCGGGATGCGACAAGAACCATTTCACCCGTTCAGTGAGCTCGCGGTGAGCTGGGCAGTAGACCCGATGGGTTCAAGGACACAGGACACTAGCGAAAGCGGTGTGTATGTCAAGAGGACACTGCTACCAATGCCCGGCCACAATTTACGTCCCAAGATTGGAGGACCGTAACCCAAGCACGTGACCGTGACCCCCAACGTGACTCATTTCTATGGGCGCCCCCAGGTTTTGCACCGCCTTTTTTCATTTTGTGTGTTTATCTTTACATCCTTCCCCATTCCATCTCCATCGTTGCTTGAAATGTATAGGTCAACATAGTACTTGTAACGTGCCCAAAATATTCTCTGGCATGTTCTTTAGGATGGGTCGCAAGAGTAAAAAAACTCTTTGTACGGTCTCTTCAAGGACATAGCGGCATCATACTCCTGGGACAAAGGAGTTGCCTCCCTGGAGTTGCTCCCTGAAGCGATGGAGCATGGAAAAGATTTACGCAGCCTTGTCTTTTGGGTATAAAAATGCCCTAGGAGATACATCGTGGCTCCTAGGGGCTAGTGATAGCATCCGAGGAGTCCTCGCTGCGGTCCTAGGAACAACATAAGGCACTCCCAGGACCCGTTTGTCCCTAGGAATTAATGCGACGAGCCCTGGGAACGACGGCTAACGGCCCCAGGAGCTTCAACTATTGCTCCTGGGAGAGCATATTCTATATTAAGTTGTCGCTGCATATAGGTAAAATTCGTGATTTATTATCATTGGAGATCATTCTATTTAGTGTGCAGCTAGAAGTATATGTCTCAAAACAGAATCAGGAGCTCCGGTACTTCGTATATCCTCGCTTTGCGCAACCCGGCGACCGGTGCAGGAGATATTGTTCTTTTCGAGGAGCAGCACGAACAAGTTCTTCAAATGGTTGAATTTCTCGAAGAGCAACAGCTGTGACTCTCCATAGGAGATGCGCCTCTCCTTCGTTGCGTTCATCGATGAGGTCCCACTGAAGACGAACGTTAGAGTCACCTCCAGGAGCTGATACGTTCATAAAGTTGAGTACTCCCATCACCATGGAGTAATCTAGCCAAAGATTTTCTTCAGGACCAGGTATTCCGTAGACGGCATTACAATCAGAAGAGTACCGAATTTCTCCAGCAAATCCCCCAAGAATGTCTCCCTCCTGGACGGTAATGGTAGGGCAAACCATGAGAAAGACATCATCTTTGGGTTGCATGGTGACAAAGATAGACTTGTTCCGCGTTGTTTCTGCCTTTGGCTGCAAGTCAAAAAACCCACCGAGCGATGTAGCTGATGGCTCGTGTGATCCGCTCAATTGAAAGACTGTCTCCTCTACACTTGAGGACCACCGGTTGATAGCGCTGTTCCATTCAATTTCTGAAACATTGAGCCTGTCCGCTACAAACGGCTGGCTCAGCCACAGTCTTCCTGTCAAATCGCCCTTGCTCTCTTCGGCAACCCGTTCTTCCAGTTGTTTGATATAGAAGCCATACTTTTCTTCCCAGAGCCGGACCATCTCTACCAAAGCAGCCCCAGCTTCTGATGAATAGCTTTTACAGAAGCGGTCGAATTCTTTTGTGCGGTATAAGAGGATCTTGTCAGCACCCGCGTTACGCATCTGGAACAACCGTTTCCAGAAAAGACGGCACTGCCGTTGATTAGCGAGGCTAAGCCCATAGCCTGCTTCCCTCATGAAGCGCTCAGTGGCGACCTTCTCTGCCATCGTGAATTCATCGAGAGGGCCTCTAGAGGTTGGCAAATCCTTTGGGTCAAGGAGGTCCGCGCCTTTCTTGATTATTTCCCAATAGACGGTCTCGTTAAATCGAGACTGGATACCTTGGCTTGCGGAAAATGCATTCTCCTGTTTAATTAGCTGGACTGCATCGGTATATTGCAGCTTGACTATTCCATCCACAAAACTCTGGATCTCCTCAACCTTCGTTGTAATATTTGCCTGCTTTGAACGGTGCCCGTACCTTCCAAGAGGGTCATTAAGTTTTATACAGTTGACAAGTATGTTTTCGACAATACTGTGCCGCGGTTCTTTAGAGCGAGAGGTGCTCATGTCCGTCAAGGGTGTCCCGGCCCGAGGGAAATTCACCGTTGTGCTCTCTTCATCCGTCAACGGAGACTCTGTTGGTCCGCCTCCTAGGGGTGACACGGCGTAATTCACCCCTTGCGGCATATCTTTGAGGGTAGTATTGTCCTTCACCTTGCCTCTGCTCTTTCTTTTCTTCTTATGAGAAGGCGTTTCTAGCCCAGAGTAGTCCACTCTGCCTCGCTTATCATGCGTGGGAAGTAACCGGTAAGAGCCACGCTTTGCATCGGGGTTCGGACTAGCTCTAGGGGTAGGAAGAGGTGGTGGATCTGTGATTCCTACCTGCAGCCGCATTTCGCGGACTATGCTTGTCAGCGGAGATAGTCGCTCGAGCCGCAGTCTGGGTCTCACCATAGTCAGAAATGCCAAGGATGTGTTGCTTGATAGGCTCATCGCTGCAGTCACCAATACCGCAGCTTACTAAAAGCTCCTGTATTTTCCCTGCTATCAAAGACTGGATAATTTCCTCCATGATGTACTTTGGTGTGGATGGGAGTTCCAGCCAGGAGAAAGAGAAGGGGGAAGTCAGGCTGCCGCTATTTCCTGTTGCATGGGTGACACTAATCTGGATTGGGAAATCTGGGGTCTAGACCGTGGCCAGCAGAAGGATTTGGAAAGTTCGAGAAGGCCGAAATGTGAAGCTTCAACTCACTTCTCTTAGTTAGCTACCATACTTTAAACGAGATCGACTTCGCCGTTACAGTACCTTGCCTGTATGCAATTGTGGGCACGGCGTTGCTTTTGGGACGGCGGTCGCATTATGCGGTTGTTTCGTCGAACCTGCACCTAGGTCAGTCTGAATATGCGGGGCAAAGCCATGGAAATGCAAGACGAAGACCACTCAAAATTCTCCGTGTCCAATCTACGGCGTTACTGTACAAAGAAATAATTTGGGAAGGGCTGCCATGGAGACTCTGAGCAAAGTAAAGACCAACGCTAAGCCCTTTACTAAAGTAGTTAGTCATCTATGCCTTATGTGAGTTACGCGTGACGTCCGGAAATACTTATTTTCCGAACATCGGGGGCTAGGAGCCGTGGTAGAAATGTCACCGTTACAATGATGCCGTTCCTGACTCTGGATTGGGGCTTCAGATGCCTGAATACACCTGCCAGCACATGCACCCAGCTAACAAGCGTCTCGCCCCGTTGGTGTTTTTAAGACTCGGTATCTTGATCAGTCCTGCAGGACTCAGCACTCCCGCAGTGTCCGACTGCTCTCAGAATTCATGGGCGTCGAATGCCTTGTCCTAGGTTCTTCCGCTTGCCGCCCTTCCCATAATTTCAACATTCATATTACCGTGAATCAGGGGATCCATCGAAGAATGGCTGATTAATAAACTTATGTATCATATCGTGCAAGAAAACGTAAACTTGTGGAAGTACATGACCGAATAACTTATTCAAGAGTTCCATGGCAGATAGCTCTTAGATGCCACTCTCATATCTGTATCATACTACTCATCAGTCCCGAAAGGTTTCAGCGTGCCCGAATCCTTTCCCACAGCCTGAAGGTCAGACCTTGGCCGAATTTCCACCTAAAAAATAATTCCCATTTGAGCCTGCAGTCGATTGCCTTCTGGGACGATTCGAAGACCTCCTGGTGGGGGCACCGTTTGCTATTTGGGCAGCTTCCTGCTGCGCTGCCAGGTATGATGCTTGAGAGCTGCGGAGTTGGATGATTCTGGTCAAGGGGTCATAATCGCCATCTTCCAACGAGGAAATGCACGGGAAGATATTGAGAATATAAAGGCCTTGGAGGTCCTGCGCCGCCGGTGTTGTATTCTCACCAGCGAAAGGAAAACGATCCCACTCGCTGTCATCGGGGTCAAAAGATTCGTCAAAGTCTGTCATAAACTTCTGTCGCGATCGCTGGATTGGCAGCCAAGCTTCGGCGGCGGTTTGAACTATTTTTTTAATCTTAGTACAAAACATATCTTGCTGCGACTCGGGAAAAAGGCCGCCTGCATAAGAGAGCATTCTCTGGACTACAGCTCCAATCTCGGCTTTAAGAGCGTTGCGTTCAGCATCCGGATCGATCGAGAGAAGCACGCGACGGCAAAACGCTTCTTTCTCGCCATAACTACCTGCAAGATGTTCGAGAGTTTCACGAAGATTGTTGCTCTTCGACAGAAAATAGCTGGGTTGGAAAATCCGTTGATTAATCTCCCTGAAGAAAATAGCCAGGATCAGTGCAAAGCGTATTGCCTTGGCAGCCGAGGAATTTGAGGGAATCAGAGGAAAATTTGGTGGTAGAATAATGTCCCCCTTCCTAAGTTTCTCCCAAATGGTCTTTCCCTTTTTAATCTGTCAGTAATGCGCACGAGGAAAAGCTCCCGAAAACCGACCTTAAGAATATTTTCCGGAACATCTTGCTCTATGAATGGGGACAACTCGTTTGTAGCAGAGGCCCAAAGGCTTGTGAACTCAGTCGTCCTATGGCAAGGGACGGGAAAAGTCAGGTCACAAGTGCTTGAAACTCTTTGACACAACTTACACAAA
The DNA here is from genome assembly GCF_028826965.1 of Penicillium alfredii. Lineage (NCBI taxonomy): Eukaryota > Fungi > Ascomycota > Eurotiomycetes > Eurotiales > Aspergillaceae > Penicillium > Penicillium alfredii. The sequence continues at coordinate 833,380 of NW_026622699.1, read as the reverse complement.
ATCATCATCAATGTCCGAGGATTGGACTATGAAATTGTCCATTCTTTGGATATGGGCCCTGACTGCCTGCAGCTCTGTGCTCATCGAGGCATTAGTAGCTTCTAGCTCTCCGTTCTTTTTCTGTTCCGATGATAGCACACATTTCAATTTCGACCCCGCTGTCTTCATTTGATCTATCATCTTGTCCTTCTCTTTCGAATTGTTTTGCAGTGTAGTGATGTCTTTAGCAGATTGTGAGAGCTTCGCGTCCTCCTGCGAGCAAGTCGATTTCAAATCTTCGATTTCCTCGTGCAGAGACTCTACATTCCTCGATAATTCGGCGATTTTGATTTCCCTCTCGTGAACAGTAGCACGAAGGGATTCAATCTGAGTGGCGGAGGCTTTCTGCTTTGCTCTTTCTTTCTCGTTGGCAGCAAACATATCGTCGATGGTAGTTTCTTTTGTCTTCTTTATATGTGATATCTCCTGTTGGAGTTTCTTCAACTCTTCATCTTGAGAGTAAATCTCCTGACGCTTTTGAGCGATCTCGCCAAGCACAGCAGATGCAAACTCAGATTCAGGACTTGAGGCCAGTATACCTAGATATTTAATAAATCCTTCAAGTCTACCAGTGCTGGCCAGAGGTAGGTCATCGTTTTTTCCTGAGTTCAAGGATGAAGAATTGGTGGGCGGCATCATAAAGAATTGCTTTGATAAAATGTGGGATTCAGAAGCGTTGAGAAGCTGTGTGGTCTCAAATTTCCGTCAGAAAAGAGAGTTAATATATTCATAGTCACCTCATGAAGATGTTCGCTCTGCGGCAACAGCTTGGAAGCCAACGAGCCTCATGGTGAAGGGAAGGAGCAGTGATGCGGTTCATGCATGCAAGTGCAGGGTAGTTTGCGACGTGTAAGTGAGCCTATGGTCGTCAGCCACGCGACTTATGGCAAGCAGATGCAGAATATTCAAGACATTACGTGTCATTTCGACTATGGTCGCATCACCAAGACTGTTGCAATTTTGGAGATTCTGCGAAGAGCCAGGAAAACCACACATAGCTGAGGTACAAGACAGCCATCGCATTGATGGCCACTGCGGGGACCCACACTTCTAGCGCAGCTGAAAGGCCAATGAGACCAGTCCTCAGCGAGGAGTCCTCACACGACAGCATGGGTGACTGGCTGGGAATCGCCGTCCGCAGCCCCTGGTCGCCTCTAGGCTATCTCAAGGCTGTTATAGACCCAGAATGATTGGACTAGGAGAGGCGTAGAGTGAAGATCCAGCTCTTATGGCGCCTGGCCTTTTGTGTTTCACATGCTCTCCGGGCGTCGCTGCTGTGACGGATTTCCTCTTAAGAGGAATCTCCCATGAGGCGACCCCTCTCGAAAGGCGCCTCCTTTGTCCTATCTTTCAAGTGGCCTCAACTCTTGACATGAAAGAGTCGGACCATGGCATGGTAGATAAATCTTACATAAATCTAGTAGATACGAGCACTGTATAGACACATGAAAGGCTTATCAGGACTGAAATAAGCGGTAGTCTTGAGATAAGTTCTATGAACGAGCCCAGCCGATAAAATGTTTCTGATGACGGAATTTGGCCAAGGAATGAATTCTCAATAATCTTTTTTTCTTGAGAATTTGCTCTGATGACTCAGATTATTCTTGAGAATTCATTCCTAACCCAACTAATATCTTGAGAGCCATTTTCCGTGCTGTATTTGGTCCCAAGAAAAGAATCACGAGTCTCCAGCCTTCCTTGGAGTATTAGAGACTTTCGCTCCGAAAGCGAGGCCGTTTATAAGGCTTTGGCTTTCTCACTCGGCGAATCTTTCGATTTTTTTGACAGTTTTGAGAATACCATCATGCGTTTTGAATCTGTCCTCGGCCACAAGTTTTGCCTCTGTTTCTCTCGAAATCACAAAAACGGCGTTGGTCGCGTCCGCGATTCCCGCGCGAAAACACATCTGAGGACTCAGACTGTTTAAAGATTTAACATAGATGGAGAACCCTTTCCTCGTGCATTTTTTCCTATCATGGGCGAGAAGCCCTATTTATCATTCGTCGAAGGGAAAATTCTGCTTTCTAATCTGAAAAACAACTAGTCACCATACATATTATACAAGCTGCCGGTGGAGTTTCGCCAGTTGATTTTCGGCATCGAGAGCATGATTATATATAAGAGGACCTGACGGTGGGTTTGTCCATGAGAGGTTTTCTTGGAAGCCACCTGAATCGGCGAAAGTCAACAGTTGCAAACAATATATCGACCAAGAATCCAGTCCGGCTTGGATCTCTCAAGACAGATCGTCCCGAGATAAGCCAGATCTTTCAGATATTACAGGCACAAGTCGCCGGGGGGACATTTGTTTTCTACATCCGCTAGCCATGCTCATCATATGTGCAAAGCAATCAATAAACTGGGGCCAGCTATGGCCTGAAGATCCACGATTGCCGATACGACTTGCGGAATCGTTTTTTATATGTCCCTTAAAGTTGCTGAAGGTGGACGAAGTCCTAACCCTGGGGTTGATTCTCACCAGATTCCCACCCACAACTTTACCAGAACAATTCTGACTCCAAGTCTGGCCCACAATGCGGGCCTGGGGGAATCTGAGACAAGGTCGCAAGAGGTATTTTGTGTGCGTTGCTACGCTGCGACATGGTTTTCGGTCTTGCGACACGGCTTTCGGTGCGGCCAAAAGAACCTATTAACTATGCGATGACGTACACTTCTCGAGAAACCATGCGCCTGAACCGCCACCAGACCCACATGTGTGGGGAAGTGGTAGCTCCGTTCCTGGCCCTCAAAAGAGTGCCGCAGGAGGTTTGCCATAGCGATCTAGACTGGGCTGAACCAGCATCAGGGAGATCTGAAACAATGTTGCACGAAAGGGCCCGTGTTAGTTCCTTTGCGGCCTCCTCAATGTATCTCCCCATGACGTGCGACACCTTTCGCTGTCGGCAGGCGGCACGAGTAGCTGCCGAAAATGGAACAGCAGGTTGACTCAGCGAGGGCCATGTCGAAGCAAATCAATTCGTGCAGTCTCGTTCTCACCTCGGCTCACCTTCTAACTCACCCTCAACTACTATCCTCCTCCAAAGCACCAACGTGGATTCTAATGTTCGGAGCATCGCAGTAGAGCAAGAGTAGAAAGCACAGGCCATTCCTAGCGATTAAAAACCATGGCGGACCCGAGAATCGTAGCTTTTGGCAAAAGCAGCATTTTAAAAGCGCTTTTTTCCTTACTTGATTTTCCCTGGGAAGACACATCTGTCGTTCATGATACAAATACTTTGCCATGACGCAGTCGTACTACTTGCCTATAATACTTCAAACCACTCAGTCACAATGGCCAGAAGCTCCGGTGAGCAGTCTAAGGCTTACAGCGTGGCCAAGAAGTCACTACGACAGAAAAGAGATCGACGCAAGATGTCCCTAGAAAAAAAGTCGCACGAGTACAGCCAGTTGTGCGGCGCAGATGTATGCCTAGGCATTCGGATTCGAGAGTCAGGGAAGGTATTCATCTTCTCCGCGGATACGTCGGGATTTTGGTCCTTTCTTGGCCCTCATCTGGTATTCCTCGAGAAGCTTCGATCACTTTCAATACATTTACTTACTTTGATAGGGTGCTTATTATCCAACACCAATACAGAGAACCGAGAAGAATTTCTAAACGGAAAAGAACTTCGGTGGGGACAATAGATATGTCTATGTACTTCCTGTGACATGAAGCATGAATAGCATGAAGAGCTTGAGCAAGCCTGCAACAGCGTAAAGCCAATTGTGATGGCGATCCGATGATTGGCGCCCATGGCGGCCATATCTCAACTAACATGTATCCAATGTCGGGAAGCTGTGGTAAGATGGCTGCAGCCTTAGGCACACAGCTTTAGAGCAGGTGATCTGGGGCCAAATCTTTCTGGCTGTGGACCTACGTCCACAGCTCTCGGTCGAGCTTGGCTTTCAGTCTGCCAACTGGCGTCCAAGGTAGCTTTGCAGCCATGGCTGCCTGAGGTCTCTTGTTTTAGTTCGGTACCTGTTTTAAATCTCCAGATTCTCTGCCCACTGTTTCACTAGGCTCGAAATTAGCTAGCGCGCGTCCACCTGGAGACGGCAGATAGTGGATGACTAGTTATTTAACTTGCGATTGCTGCCGAGTGACATTTTTGACAGCGATTACTGCCTTATATCCAGGGCCGCTATGAAGGCGGCGGCTGGCTCAAATACAGTTTACCATTTCCTTTTTTATTTCCGGCCCCTCAATTGCTAAACGGCGGCCTTTCTACCCGTATCCTTAGACGGCGAGCCGCTCCTTGACCGTCCGAATCCCTGAACTGGGAAACAAGGAATACCTTGAGCATTATTCTCGCGATATTGTTATCAAGATAACAATCCTGACGGAGGGTACTATATTCAAGTTTATCCAGATCGAATTATTTTGGGTGGGCTTTGTCTGATATGATTGGCTCGATGTTATTCCAATCTCCACCTTACATTTATTTACGGCACAATACGGAGTATTGACTAGTTATTTACCTAAAGTGGTTAGCGTTTATCTTTACTTTGCTCAGAGTCTCCAGGGCAGCACTTCCCAAATTATCTCTCCACATTGTACAGTATTGTTGTGTCTCCTGGAATGATTATGTTCGTGCCTGGGAAAATGCAAGGGATCACATGGTGGATGACACACCCAGGACCTATCCAAACAGTATGAAATCTGTCAAGGAAAGCAAGCAGACACCCAGGTTGATAATACGATCATTTATTAGTCTGTATTCTAAGGTACAATGCAAATCAGAAGAGCTTGATCATTGTGGATTCGGGTCCTCCGGTTTAGCCCGATAGCTCGGGATGTAGCGGCGGTGGTCAGGGTGAAATAATTTCTCACAGAGACCCGGGGCATGCGAAGGTATATGGAAATGCACGGACCTACGCTCATGGTGGAGAAAGTGTTGTCAGATGGCCAATCTCTTCCTACCATACACTGATTTGCGCAATTTTCCTACAAAAAACGAACAATCGTTGAATGTTCAGTCAAAGTGTCACCCGGCGATCTTTTTTGCTCACGTTGAGCAATAGCTGAACCCCCAAGGCATTCTGTTTTTGTTTCCATTTGACAACAGTGCTACACTTGAGTGATTCGTTCATTGAGTGATTCGTGCATTGAGTGATTCGTGCATTGAGTGATTCGTGCATTGAGTGATTCGTGCATTGAGTGATTCGTGCATTGAGTGATTCGTGCATTGAGTGATTCGTGCATTGAGTGATTCGTGCATTGAGTGATTCGTGCATTGAGTGATTCGTGCATTGAGTGATTCGTGCATTGAGTGATTCGTGCATTGAGTGATTCGTGCATTGATCAATGATCGCTTATCCAAGGCACAGGACGCAGATATGGTGAAGATGCACGTCGAACACGAAAGGAAGGAAGGCATAAAATGCGTACTGTATATACACATCTTCATGGTTGCCAGTGAGAAAGGGATGTGGGGTGTGATGGGCTGAGAGCGGTTAATGCTTGTCTTTGTTCAGATACAATTGAATATTTTGGCTCTTGCTTATCCAACTTGATCTCCAAGTAGTCAACTACGCCTCTGCCCTCTCCCACCCGAACCAACCAGCATGAAACTGTAAACATACTACCACAGGAAGTATTCTCGAGACCTCTTCGATTGTTTGCTTCTATTTATACATATGGAATTGAGCCATATATCTTCCTTGTCTTGTTTTTTTTGAAGAACCCCCCAGCATTTCTGTTCGCTAATGCAATTACGGCTTTTATGTGAAAGGTACAGTGTGAATGAGGACAGTCTAGAAAGCGTAATATAATTTCTGCGAGTCACTGCTCGGCTCTCTCATCCGCAATTATAAACCAGAAGCCAAGGTGGTGGTATAAAATAAATGTGGCGATCACCTGCGGAGTGTTTGATTACATCACTTGGAGTTGACGGCCATTCCTTTGTTGGCCCTATCCAAATCTTGAACTGTTATAAAGCTTGGTTTGGGGTAGTAGGCGCACTTAAAAAGAATCAGCTATTTCTTCTGTGGAGGACGGAGCTCGTAGCATACCAATTGTGAGGCAAGGAAAGCCCAAAACCCCGAATCATCTGCTGTCAAAATATGTACCTGACCCGTCTCTCGCAAACGAATGCCTACGCATACATCTGCGTCGCACATCTTGCTGTACTCGGACGCCTTTTTCATCAGAGTTGTTTTGCGACGGCATTTTTTTTGTCTCTTCGATCTCCTGGGGCTCATAGATGAGACGGACTTAACAGCGGCCATTGTGAACTGGAGCCTTGCTTTTTGAGTGGCTAGGGGTCGAAATTAGTCTTGATAATACTGAGATGGATACTGTTCTTATAAACATTGATATCTCAATGATTAAATGCATGAAAAAATGTATTGCTGAAAATATTAGGTAGGAAATTGGCCTTTGTACATGCTCTGTTCATCATTGAAAGAAAGACGATAGTGATTATTTGCAGGCACCAACTAGGTGCGGCAACGATGAAAATAACAGCATATTTGTAAATCCTGCTCAAATACGCCGCAAGATTTGGTCAGGAATCAACGCAAATATCATATATTTGCGGGTTGTAAAATTTAAGCGTTGACTCTCAACAAGAGGCTGTTGATTGCCGACCCGACGTTAGATGAGGTTGGCGTTATTATGACTCCTTCACCAGAGATGTGTGTTTGCCAATAGGAGCGCCAATTACCCCGTTATTACCCCACTACTGTATGAATACGCTTTTACCTGCTATGTTCGAAAATGAACTGTTATGTAAACTGTTGAGGTACGTGCAAAACCACCTCAATAAAGAGACCGCGATGAATCGGCGACCGCGGTGAGTTAATCCTTTTTTGCACTCGTTCAAGACCAGTCCTGAATGTTCTAACGCAGGCCTGAAATCTACAAAAAGAACACATAACGGGTCTTGGCGAACTGCTGTTGAACGATATATTCTTTTCGTACTCATTTTTAGCAATAGTACTCGCCCATCCCTTCTTGAGTTGATGGCGTCTCATTCAACGTGGAGGCGGCAGAATGTGCAGCTTCTTCGGAATAAAGTTCACCCGGTCTCGACAGGGACTTGCTAACACGGGTGAAAGTACGGAGTAAACACCTCATTAATGCTCATGTTTCGCCACAGCACTTTTCTGAGTGAATTTTCTTTTGCTACTAAGTAATTACTGCAGTATGTACTGATGCGCTGATTGATCTAGTGGATCTGCATACTATCACCTGTAAAATGGACCTATCGCTTCTCCGGCTTAGCTTTACCCTATCACCAGGTTGAAGCGATGTTTATTCTCCTGAACACAATTATTATGGCCAAGGTGGTGAAGCACTGTTAAAAAGTGAGTCCTCAGAAAAGTGTGCCTGGTGAAAGACGAGTTCAACATCCTCGAGGGGTGGAGATCGTCTCCACGAACCTTCCTCACGTGCGTTTCCTATTAGTCCGGAGGCCCCAGGCTGTAGCCTTGATTTTTTTTTCAACCTAGAATGGTGCCTTGACTTCTAGGCAAGCATAATCGGATCCTTGTCCTTGTCAGACCGAGATGGTCGATACGTACAATGGTCGCTCTGGCTAAAATTGGAAAAACGGCGTTGCTGTAAATAGCATCTCAGTCATCGTGAAGCAGTAAGGCTTTTAACGTCTCATCTGCAATCTTGAAGATCTCAGAACTATGGTAGTTTCAAAACCCCTAAATCTACTGTCTCTCGAGCATATCATAAGGTCGCGTGATGTCTAAAGGGTGAGAGCTCTCCTAACCCGTGAGGCTTTACGAGGGAGGTCTGAAAACCTCAACGAAGGTGACGCTTTTCTATTGTTCTCAATATTGTCATAGGAACGTCCTTCAGGTTGTACAGTAAGAGCTCTCACCTAGTTGTGGCAGAAGTGTCAGTTGTGGATGACCCAAGGAAGGGTCGCCTAGTCGCCCATGTCTGTCCGGACTCGGGGATGCGGTTTAAGTAATTTGTTTGTGTTTGCTAGATCATTTGGTCAGCGGTCTGATCCAGTTGCCAGTTGACAGACACCAGGCCTAGCTGGCCTATGGGCCGGGGCTCGTGAGCCGGCTGGGACTAGAGGCTGCGGCCTGCGGGACATTGACCAGAATATGAGGGCTAGTGGTCCGACAAGCCACTGGCCAGGCGGCGCATGTCCAATGTTGAGGAACCGTGGTGGAAGGACTGTGGATTTACGGACCAGGACCCCAGTCGACAGACTGAAAACCCAGCCGGACCTAGAGTCTTGGACGTACGTCCACCCGAGACGTAGGTCCACAGCACACTTGAAACCATAGTCATCTGGCCACCTAGGCCTGTTGTCCCAATTTCTATGTCACTGGAGGTCGCAAGACCGTGGAGGTCCCAGGACCTGCTAAGCCGCCCCCTCCTGCCAACTCAATCCGCTTTCACCACGAAACTTGGCTATATACACGATCAGCCCTCGACTACACATTTAGTACTGTAGCTAGGAACCATTGCTTTATCTACGGTGATGTAGCAGCACCGTCTTTGCCATGGTAGATGTGAACGAAAGATTCAGAGGAAAAAGCGCCAACAGTCTGCGCAAAGCAATGAGCCTGGGCAGACTAGAGAGTATGGACAGCCCCTTAAGTGCTAGGGAGACTGCGCCACTCCAAAATGAAGAGAGGGACCTTTAAGCATTCCATGGATGGATGTCAGGATTTTGCCATTTCTTTTTGTCTTCTCCCACACATAAATAAACTGCATTCTAGGCCTGTGAATGTGTTCCTCTCTTGTTGTTCGAATACTAGTGCCGGTGATCCAATAGGGGGAGGGGGGGGGGGGGTGGGGATTCATCTGGAGTGGGAATATTTTTAGCTCGTATTATGAAGAGTCTGCAAAATATCACGATAATAATGTTAATGACCTGAGAATATTTGTGCACCTCAATATTATAAATGAGGAAATTTTATCTGGATTAATACTTAAAGATAAGAATGACCGCCGTTCCCAGGACCCTTCCCACTAGTTGTCAGGGATATACACGAGGTATACACGCTAAGCGGAGGACACGGACCCACATAGCTTATTTGGGTTCCCCTGAACGCGAGGAAGCCATCTCTCTTTTGCTTCCTCGCGCTACGTCTTGTATCTAGAGTCGACTAACGTAATCCACAAGCGAGTCGGCCACACAAGCGAGTCGGCCACCCCCACGAAAATCGCGCCATCTTCGCGAACCTCCTAATTCAACTAGCTACCATGCCACCAATTCGCTCTCAAAATACTAGAAAATCTATTGAGCAAGAGGGTAGGCTCTTATTAGCTATCGAAGCTATTCAGAAGCAAGAAATTCCTTCAATTCGCGAAGCAGCAAGCCGATTCCAAATACCTCGCTCAACGCTTCAAGACCGAATCTCCGGCCACCTAAATCGATGCGATACACGCGCCAACTGCCAAAAATTGACCCAAATTGAAGAAGAATCGATTCTTCAATGGATTCTCTCTATGGATTTACGCGGAGCAGCTCTTCAGCCAGCAGCTGTGCGAGAGAAATGGCCAATATTCTATTGGCTAAGCGTGGATCTACCCCCATTCAGTCTATCGGCCAGAATTGGGTCTATAATTTCATTAAACGCCATGATGAAATTAAGACTCGTTTCTCTCGTCGATATGATTATCGGCGCGCCAAAAATGAAGACCCAAAAATCATTAATGAGTGGTTCAACTGCGTTCGAAAGACAGTCGATGAGAACGGTATTCTATGCGACGATATATACAACTTCGATGAGACTGGCTTCGCAATAGGCCTTACCTCAACAGCCAAAGTGATTACTCGGTCTAAATACTACGGTCGGCGATCGGTATTACAACCTGGGAATCGCGAATGGGTTACAGCAATTGAGTCGATAAACGCATCTGGATAGGTGCTGCCACCATGCATCATCTTCAAAGGCAAGGTCTATATTGAAGGCTGGTTCGACGATTTACCTTCCGATTGGCACTTCGAAGTGAGCCAAAATGGCTGGACGACTGATGAAATCAGCCTTCGCTGGCTAAAAAGGGTATTTATACCAGCTACTGCCAGTCGTACGAAAGGCAAATATCGGCTGCTTATTCTTGATGGCCATGGCAGCCATTTGACGCCTCAATTCGACGAAGCATGCAGCGATGCGAATATCATACCAATTTGCATGCCGGCGCATTCATCGCATATTCTGCAGCCTCTTGATATTGGCTGCTTTGCGCCTTTAAAAAAGGCATACGGCAGCTTGGTTGAGAGGCAAATACGATGCGGTATCAATCATATCGACAAATTCGATTTTCTCGCTGCATACCCTTACGCTCGCTCACAAGCTTTCGATAAAGCTGAAACTATTCAAAATAGCTTCGCAGCTGCTGGATTAGTCCCATATAATCCAGATCGGGTCCTCGAGAAGCTAGATATTCAGCTTCGTACACCAACACCCCCGGGAGCAGCCAAGGCAGCCAAAGCAGCCAATTCACACCAAAAACGCCTCAAAATCCAAAACAGCTACAGCGCCAGGCTTCGTCGATTAAAGCTTTATTAAAGCAACGCTCTCGCAGCCCACCAAGCCCAACTGACGCAGCACTAAACCAGCTTATCAAAGGCTGCCAGCTTTCGATGCATAGCGCTACGATCCTCGCGCAAGAAAACAAGGATTTACGCGCAGCCAATGAGAAACAGAAGCAAAAACGGGCTAGATCTAATAGGCAAATACCTCGAGAGCAAGGCCTATCGGTTCAAGAAGCTCGTGAGCTAATATCGACGCCAAACCAAGCCTCTGAAGCTCAATCGACTGCCCCAGCAGACCTTGGTCAACAAGCTTCGCAGCTATCTACACGGGCGCCACCTCGCTGTAGCGACTGCCGCGAATTAGGGCATCGAAGATTACAGTGCCCAAAACGATATAATTAGGTTTTTTTTGTATATTAAGGCGTTGTGGTGAAAATAAATCGATTTGAATTCTATATGCTTGGTGGGGTGGCCGACTCGCTTGTGTGGCCGACTCGCTTGTGGATTACGTTAGTCGACTCTAGATACAAGACGTAGCGCGAGGAAGCCAACTCTCTTTGGCTTCCTCGCGTTCAGGGGAACCCAAATAAGCTATGTGGGTCCGTGTCCTCCGCTTAGCATGTCTGCCTCATGTATATCCCTGACACTGTGCCTTTTCGCTCCTGGGAGGGACCTCCTTTGTCCCAGGAGTATGATGCCGCTACGTTCTTGAAGAGACCATCCAAAGGATTTTTCACTTTTGTGACCTATTCTATGGTAAGTTCCACATTCTGCTTTGCTATGCCTGGCTTCGTTTGGAAGTTACTCGAGGTATGAATTACTCAATGGACGGATTCCTCAATGCATGGATTACTCAATGCACGAACTACTTAACTGCAACACTGTGCCAAATGGTGGGGGAAAAAATACACAGATATGTCGCGTCTATAGGATTTTCACCATTGATGTGGTGATTCAAGCTACGCTTAACGTTAGCAAGAAGAAGGTAGGTGGTGGAACCGTGAGTGTTGAATGTTCGTTTGTAGTAAATTGCTCGAAATTGGTGGATGGTATGACTCTCAAGAGATTGGCTATTTGACAAATTTTTCTCCACCACAAGCGAAGGCCCGTGCATTTCCTTATACCCTCGCATGCCCCAGGTCTCTGTAAAAAATTATTCCACCAAAGACTTTTCCGCTAAGTCCCGAGTCATCGGGCTAGACCGGAGAGCCCTAATCCACAGTCATCCTGCTCTCCCTTTGTTTATGTAATATCCATTGAGGTAACTAACTAATTATTCTAAAGAGCAAGCAAAGCTTCAATACGCGGAGATTGTGCTGGAATATCTTTTGATTTCAGAGCATGCATGTTTCATGAAAAGGTTTGAAGAGCTATTCTAAGCTAGAAATCCCATATTAGGAAAGGATTTGTTCCTTGTAGACGCCATTATTCCCCGCCAGTTCTACCGCGAACAGTCCTATCTCGTGCGCAGTGGTAGCATCAGATATGAATTAACGCTCACAGGGCGCTACGAGTGCTTGGACGTGATTGGTCCTCAGCTACTCCTTGCTCCACATTGGAGAAGAATACTTTTGCTCAGCACCTTTTTGAAGTCTTCTTCTAATTGGTCTGCCACCCATTTCTCCGCCCTCGGGACCACCCCTGTTCTCAAACTTTATGTCCTGAAACGAGGCACGAGTGGAAGGGCTAGGCTATATCGGCCACGGCTACGCGTAAGGTACATGGCTGCTGCCGCTAAAAGCTGGCCTGCACCCTCACTTGCCTCTGATTCGCCCATCCCAATGCGATTCCTCGCTTCTCGTTGGTTGTCGGCTTTGTTTCCTTATATCCTTTTCTTTATCAGCTAAGCCCCGAACCCGGGCTTCCATTAGTGTACTTACAGCTTGTTTGCTAGTCATTTGTTGGTCGCGTACGCTGTTTGCATGCATGCTCTTGCTACGCACTTTCATAATTTTTTATTCTTATTGGCTTGCCATGCGCTTGTACTGCGTGTTTGCTTTTGAATGAGGGACGGGTTTGGGCCGCAATGCATGGGCTTTAAGTACCCTCAAACCTGATGGAAACCCTGCGGTAAAAGAATTATATTGAGATCTTCCTCGGCTTGAGGTGCTATCCTTCAGAGTGATCTTCAGGGTGATCAAGGCGCCTGGTCTTAAGACTTCTCTTCATTCTACCATTCGTTCCATTACCGCAAAGTATACTTGCTCGGTAAGCGCTCTTTCGTGTAAATAATCGTTATGAAGTACGTCTCTCATCAACTGGCATATAGCAATGGATACATTCTGCCTCTCTCAAGCTGATGTCCATGGTAGTCTCTACAGAGTTCAATATGGGGATTCCATGACGACCTATGACATATACGAGGGCCTCGAGGCAGTTGATACGGTTACGTTGTATGATGATGGAGGGGATGAACAGGAAGAAGAGGATACTCTCCAAGAGTTTGGTGACGCAGTAGAGCAGCATTTGAGCTTGGACACTGACTATGAGAGCATTTTCATCTCGCTTTTTTCTCAGAGAAGACATGCTGAAAATTGGATGCTGGATAGGCATACCCGTTTTGGCAGCAGAAACTGCACTCTCCTTCAGATTGATACGGCAGCTCTTAACGGTCTTTTTATCTTCCGTGCTGAGGAGATTGTTGATAAACTTTCGCTGTCGATTCCCGAAGCAGCCCAAGCGAGTGTTGCTAGGGAGTACCTTATTGCTCATTATATACCCCCACATGCTATCATAAGAAGTCAAACAGTCGATGATATCTATGCAGGTAAGAACGCGCCTTTCTTGATAGATTCTGATTTGGCCTAGGAGCCAACGGTGCTATACCTCGGAACCTTGGAAGAACCTTGAGACCTTGAAGAAATTAAATACTAAGATACAGTGGATATAGCTCGGTATCCGCCTCGTCCTTCGCGGCCATCGCCTGTGGATGCTACATCGCCCCAGCTAATTGCACAGCTTGAGGCAATGGGAATATAATACGTGAACCTTCAAATATCATTCTTCCCTCTGTTTGTCACCAAAAAGGGCCCCTTGTGTACCAAGACCTCAGTAATTTCGAATGTAGACGATAGATAGCTCCAGTAGTGATAGAACGCGTTTAATCAGAAATGGGGAAGCATTCTAATGTCGCGGGAACACATCCGTAGTTAAGCCAAGGCGATATCGCAGAAAAGCGAGATAATGCAACGCATTCATCCCTCACACCCGCCACTTAATCTTTAGATCCTACGAGCTTACTGGATGCTCAACGTTGACTATGTGCTCCAAAAACTCCACCGCGCGGTTTGTCAGAAGGTCGAGATGGTCGCTCCTGAGTGTTCGCATTACCACCGAGGCTCAATCACCTCTCGTGCAAGCCCAGTACGGCCAGTGCTACATGTGAACACGCAATTTCGAGTATCGACGCTAGCTTTTTCCACAAAGCCAAGGGCGATAGAAGATCTCCGGTAGCGCCCATACTAGCGTAGCCATAGAGACGCTCTAGCAATTTCGAGAAGGGGAGATGACAACAAAAGCATAGAGTTTGCCAATATAGAAATCAGGGACAGCTGCGGGGAGAGGTTGGCAGGGCCTAAAGACAATTGTTGAGAGGCCAAAACCTTTTCATGCAGCAATCTGCAGCAATCATGCTCCAAAACGTGGGGGTCCAGGGGTACTAGGAATCGCACGTGATACGTGTGGGGCTCTGGAAGAGAAGGTAACCACATTCTATTTAACCAATGGCAGTAATTAAACACCGTACTTTTGCTCAAGATTAATACTGTTCTTCTTTCACCGGTCGCCGCTCAATTCACTTCTTCACCATCTTCACACGATCAACATGACGCGTATCGGCCTTTATCATTCGCAATTTGACTGTTCGAAAATCAAACCAGAGGCAAGCAACACGGCAATGCAGATGGATCACTCATATCTGTTGGTTCATCTGGGGCTCTCCATTGTTCATTGAACGCGCCCTCAGCAATCACTTCAACGTGTTCCTCGATACTCGAGGTAATCGCGACCCTTCACCAGTATCCGACCGATATTGGACAAAATGGGAGGTCACAAATAAGGGAGAATTATCCGACTTAGATCATTATTTGCGACTTGTGCAGTCGGAGTCATGCCACCTAATTATCCACGCCCTCATTTGTCTGCAAGTTGAGGATATTCCCTGACTCAAATTGATCTATCTTACCTGCAAGATGGTCCTTATTGGTATCCCTTTGTCTAATTTTCGTTTTCCTGCGGTAGCCGAAACGACACCCGAGGCGAACTTCTGTGAACTCTTACCTTGGCCTGGAGGGTGCTATTTTTGCGACTCCCTGGTGCTGATATGATTGGCTCATGTCCCCGCCCTCGAAGGGAGTCACTGGCTAGAACATTCGAAATGTGAGTCCTGGAGGGGAGCCTGGAGGAAGTTTCAAGAAATCGAACTTCCCTCCTCCACTCATCGCCCGCCATGGATGATACTGTCTCGGGCCTGGCAGCCCAGAAGATTAGGGAGTTGTTCGCCATTTGTGGAGTTGAAAATAGCGAGGAGCTTCTTAGGTCACTTACTGCGCATGCTGTGAACCATCGTGAGCGAACCTTCGCCTAGTGCTAAGCTTCACCGGGCCATTGACAATTTTTCTAGTTCGCGAAGCCCAACTCAGGACTGGAAGATGCAGCGGGACTGAATCTGTCTCTCAGCTGAAGGGAATGACAATCGAGACACCTTTCACTCCGCCACATGGCAAGCGTGGGTCTGAGCGCCTTATGAAACAGGCTGCAACGGAGGGCAGAACGATTTACAATGATACGGCTGGCACAGGAGAGCGGAAAAGGAAGAAGCGAAAAAGCGGCCATGGCTTGAAGTTGATGGATCAGCAACCCGGAGCATCTAGGAGTGATGAAATTGGGATTTCTAGCGACAATGCTCCCCAGAGAACTCCGTCGCCTCAAACACACCAAACGGTAAGACCTTTTTGCTTCAAATCCGCAAGAGAAGGATAAAGGGACTTATGATTAGCTTTTAGTCTCAGGCCAACGAAACCAACCCACAGCGTTTGCCGACACCCCATGATAGCTCCTTGCCATCATTTTTTGGTTCAGCCTACGAAATGAAGGTCATAACAACGATAATCATGGAATGCGTCAAATCGAACTTCGCTATAGCGAAGTATGGGCAACACACCAGCACAGCTATGATAACAACTAAGCTGGCGAAGACACAGGAGTATGTCGACGAGTTGTCCAAATACAGTTATGATAAGGCAATCAAGACAATTCGAAGGGACACTGCTTTCAGCGCTGGCAAAGCAATACAGACCAACTACAACGAAACCATTTTTTGGCCAATAATCCTTAAATGCGCCGCTCTGATCGATCCCGCAACACTTCCCCCCGCCAAAGGCCCGGTTGATGGATTCTCAATGGCGGAGAAGGCTGCTACCAGGAAGTTTATGGAGGATATCGGGCAAAGCTTGGGCTCCGAGAATCAGCGACAATATCGTATTTTCTGGAAGAATATATACGAAATGCGTGAGGCGGGTATTCACAAAGTTCTTCTCTACCGTTCGAAAGAATTCGACAGCTTTTGTAGAAGCTATTCCAGAACAGCGGAAATCTCACTAGTGAACAAAATTTTCAAGTGGGAGAAGAAGTATCTCCCTCATATCGAGCAATTGGAAACGCGGATCTTATCACTGAGTGGAGGAGATTTGAAACGACTGAGCTATCTCAATGACCCTCAAGTGCGAAGGCTCTTGAAGGTTCCAGAGACCTCGTGGAATAATGCATCGGATGAGTGGGCTTCCGTCGCTGAAGAGGAAACTTTCAAACAGTGCGCCGCAGAGTCACTTTTTGCCGACAATCTAGGCATGAGACATAGCGATGAACTGGTGTACGAAGGTGAGACCGATAAGTCTGTATTCATCACTCTCTTGCCCGAGGAAGACGGCTTTTTGTTTGTATCTTCTATTATACCTATTTGCAAAGGTGACTTCTTAGGCATATTTGCTGGCGCACTCCGTTTCTCGGAGAAGTTTAGTGGAACCCATGGCATTCCTGGACCCACCGGGAGACTTTGGCTTGACTATTCTCAAGTCACAGGGGTACTGAACCAGATGGAGGTGTCTGAACCTGGTGGTAAAGCAAACGTGTGCCTTCACTGGGATGTTTTCTGCGGCGACGTCGAGACACAGTCTGACATTTCGTGGCGAGTCTCTGTTAAAGCCACCAAACAAACCATGCCATTTGAGCCTCTAATTCGCATGGCTGCTCAGCACGGGCAATATGAACTGCACTTGTCGTCTGAAAATGCCGAAAAAGGCTTTCTCGAAATTGCCATCAGCCAATGATTAACTGCCGAAGCTCTCCTTTGCTCTTTCATGAATTGTAAATGTCTTTCGCTCATATTAATCAGGAAAAATCAAGCCACTCAACGTTTAAGCGCTTTTCTCCTCTCTTATCCTTTTTGTGGATTCCGATCGTACGCTACAGAACGCACAGCGGTTGGGAGGCATGATTGAGGAAGAATCCCAATGGAGGCTTATCATTGAGGCCAACTGGTCGAATAAAGCTCCCCTGCTCCCTATTCGACTAGAAATATACAGCTCATTTACCCCGCTCGTTCCTAGTTTCTCCGCTTTTTTTTCCCTGCGTCAGAGTAACGTGGAACAGTCTCGCGTCGGCCCGGTTCCGTTCACGGCCCGGGCGATCATCAGCACCACATATAAGCTTATCGGATAGACTATCTATATCATGGACACCAAGGACCGAAGAGAAAGCAGTTACTTGAGTAGTCCATCTACTGTTTCATTGTATTTCAATGACTGACACTAAATTGCCATTCACTGCACAGATGACGTGTTCCGACCGCTTTGCAGGACAACTCATACTTGCATTACCCTGCTTCTCCCCACTCCCGGCTATATTAGATGTAGTCAGGCCTTCTCTCCCTTTTATCTTTCATATACTTCTTGGGACATCTCCAGGGATCACTTGATAGCCAGCAAAGTTACAGTAGACCCAAAAATGGCAAAGAAGAAAACGAAACAGCGCAAGTCCAATGAGCTGCCCGGGCGACCCCTCACGCCAGAGATCTCTCCCAAAATTGACTATCATCGGCCTTCGTCATCGTGAGTTCTTTGAATAAGTAACAACCAGCATTTTCTGACGCATTTACTGGCCCTACGAATCCCCTCTTGTTACCCTCATTATAGGAAGCAAGCGATACGGCATTCCCGCTCATTTCCTTCGGAACTACCCAAAGTTTGCTCCTTCAAGACTTGGATTATCGACTTTTATCTTGTCTCATGTTGACGAAGACGTTGGGCATACCGTGGTACACTTCTTATACACAGGCGGCTACGAGACGGTCAGCTCGCCTCTTGGCGGAGGCACGTCAGATCTCGCTAGAGAGTACAAGAGGAGCGTTTTAGTCTACCATGCGTCAAGGACTTGGGGTCTTACTGATCTTGAAGTCCTTGCTCAGCAAAAGATGCAACAATTTGATGACGAGCTTCCTATTATTGAGATACTGCGGGTCATGAGGGACGTTTTTTCAAGCCTCCCTGCTGGTGAAACTTGGCTTCCAGGTTACATTCAAGAAAACTTGCAGCGACTACTAAGGCCTAATGATCCAGGGCTTGGTTTACGCGAATTTTACGATATCATCGGCCAAGACCATCAGTTTGATAATGCGGTGATGAAATTGATTTTCGAGATACTATCTATTCGTATATTTTCTATGAAAGGTCAACGCGGTAAACCACTTCCAACAAATTAACGATATGCTAATAAGCTGATTCGATTTTTGCTACATCGTTAGTGAAGGCACCAAACGGCATCATCTCAAATGAAACCCCTCTACAAGGGCCTGTCCCAGAAGATACTGAGTATCTCCCCGAAGAACCTGAGCCTGCCCCCGAAGAGCCCGAGCCTGCCCCCGAAGAACCTGAGCCTGCCCCCGAAGAGCCCGAGTACCCCCCCGAAGAGCCTGAGCCTGTCCCAGAAGAGACTGAGTATCCTCCCGAAGAGCCTGAGCCTGCCCCTGAAGAGCCCGAACCTAGTCTGTGGGGGCGCCCTGCTGAAGCGGATAGCGGACTTTGGGTCGTTCCTCGAGTGTCTGCTGAGCTTGGCGACTGGCCGCGCACTTCGTTGTTGCCCGAAGATACGCCAAATGCCGAATTACAAGAAACTTCTAGTCAGGGCCACATAGCGAGGATTTCATGCTCAGACTTGACCCTGTATGAAAATTGGGAAAGTCTGTCTTCGAAGAGAAGAGCTAAAAGGGCTAGCAAGCTTAGGTCTAGAGGTCTTCCTGTCCCAAGTGAGACTGGTTTCATTGCAATAGTTGCAGATTGAGAACGATTTGAGGCAGCTTCAGCCAGGAAATTGAACAACCATTTACTTCATTATCTTAAGTTGTAGAAGTACTAATGGGATGTATCTCATGGGCCTTGGGCAAATTGAGAATTTTCGCTCTCTGGTTTAATGGAGTGCAATAAAGATCAGGATCGGCTTCTTCCCATTCGACTTCCCTCTTCTATGATTGGTTCGATGCTACTCCTTTCTCCACTTTGGAGTGGCTCGGTCTCCGCGGCAAGTCAGGATAGACCAGCTAGTCCGGGTGAGCAATGGACTGAATGGTGAAAAGTGATAGCTAACTGTGATTGGCTAAATAAGGACGTATTCCTCACTGAGAAAGGATTTATTCAGATAACGGTATAGATTGTAGGGATCGTCGCTGACAGCCCATACGAAAACCAGGCGCATCTTAGCAAACGAGAATTCGAGAGACGGTCTCCATCCAGAGAATTCTTGCGGGTACGGGAACTGTGGTTCTTTTCGGGAAGAAGGGCTCCGGGGGATCGTCTACATCGTGGGTATTCAAGAAACGCCGACGATCAATCGAAACGCCGACGAGCGCCCCACTAGTGAATATTCTACTAACAGAATATTCAGTATGGAGAAGATTCTGATAGGTATAATTTTTTCGCTCCTGAATGGTATAGAATACAATGTTATATTCTGCTGAATAATATAACGCAGGAATATTTTGTTCTGATAAATTTAAGTTTAGGTTAAAAATATGTCACTAACATTCTCACCCAAAAATTTTCTCCCGAGAGAGATATTCTTGTCTCAAAATATTAAGCGCGGTAAGACTTTTCCATTCTAAAATATTAATATCCATAAATATTTTCATGCCATTAAAATTATTATCGTGAAATTCTACAGATTCTCTATATTACGAGCTAAGAATATTCTCAGTCTCCGAAGATTCTTGTCACTAATGTTGGACGAGATGCACATTCAGGCCCTCACGATTCCTGTTAAGTCTGCATCTGTCTAAGTTCTGATAACATCAAGGTTCCTTGCTATACATAACCAGTCCTCGAATATGAATTGAGTTCTGTAGCCAGGAATTAATGATTCATCTAGGTGTAGCAGCGCTTTTGCCGTGGATCTTTTGACGGCCCTAAGATCGCATTCCCAGATCGAACAGGTCTCATGATCCTGGGAATCGCGGCAACCCTAGGAGCACCCAGGAGTGGGCTTTCTCGTGCCTAGAAGCTCCACCTCTTTCTTGAACTCTTGTCGAGCGGATCGGCAGTTTGGTGAAGGTGAAATACACACCATGCAGGTTTAAAAGGGGGCCGGGACCAACTCCTGGAGGCGAGTCACCGATAAAAACTCGAACTGCGCCATTTTTCTTGCTGAGTCGTCTACAGCACTCATCCAAGCCGCGGAGGCCACACACTATAGTCTCGAGATCCAGTCAAGATGGTCTAGATCCACCCCATCGTTGCTAGAGAGACGCCCTAGTTATATTCATTGGTCAACATATGACAAGAGCCCCACATAAGTGGACTCAGCTCGTCGATCAATCTGCTCGAATGTTCCAGAGCGGAGGAGGGGCTTTATTTAAGATGCAAGAGGTGGGCACATCGTCGTTCGCATCACTTTCTCTAAGGATCATGGACGAAACAACACGTGAACGCTTAGCCCAGGCTATCCGGGATGCATTCACAGCCTCCGGCATAGATCATGATGAGGATTATATTGATTCCTTGATTTCTCAAGTCGACGATGATGGTACGCGGGACATCTAACCTAGCTATGAGTTCAAGTGCTTACGGTGAACTCAATCCTCCAGGCTCATCTCGCGAACCAAGGCAATAACGCAGGCGACACCCCATTAAGAACCAGCGGCCGAGCTTTACAAACACCTCCGGCCTCTCCAGCTAAAATGCGTGGATCCAATCGGATTTCAAATGCCCAGAAAAGGGAGTATGCAAATCTAGCGGGCGCGGAACCAAGGAAGAAAAAAAGAAGCAGACCCAGCAGTGTTCAGACAAATGTGCTGACGAACCATCACCCGGTCGCATTGCTGATGAAACAATCGAGACGGGCCCTCAGACAGAGTATTGATCAACCGGTATGGCACTCCTTTGCCTCATCTGATTGGCCTACTTGCTTGATCTAACGTTAAGTTGTTCTGACATCTAGCCATTGCCTACTAACGACCATGGGAACGCAATCCACCCCTCAAATTTCTCGGGTGATACTTCCTCATCCTATCATCCAGACTCCGCGTTCACAACGAAAGCTATGGCTTCGATTCTGTTTGAATGCTTTATCGTCAATTCAGCAGTCGCTAGATACGGTCACCGAGCCTACGTGGGCCCAGCTAGGACCGACCCTGATCATATACGAAAGTACACCGATGAGGTTGCGGAATATGATTACAAACAGGCAATCAGCACCATCCAGAGGGATAACGCTTTGGCTATGGGTAAGGGTGTGCAGAATCGGTATTATGAAACAATCTTCTGGAAAGTCATTCTCAAGGGTGCAGCTTTAATCGATCCTTCCAGCTTGCCGTCCGCAAAAGGACCTGCCGACGGCTTCACCATGGTGGAGAAAGCTGCAACTAAGAGGTTCATGGAAGATGCTGGATACAGGCTAGGTGCAGAAAATCAACGGCAGTGCCGGATCTTTTGGAGAAACCTTCTCAAAATGCGCGAACTCGGTATCGAAAAAGTCTTATATTACCGCACCAAAGAATTTGACAGCTACTGCAAAGGGTATCCCAAAACATCAAAAACCTCTCTTGTGGATACAATCAAGAAGTGGGAGGCCCAGTATAGACCTCATATCGAACAGCTAGAAACGCAGCTTCTCAGGCTCGGGAAAGGTGACCTGGCGCGCGTATCTGATCTTGACAATCCTCAAGTTACTGAGAGGCTGAAAGTTCAGGAGTCCTGTTGGAATTGTGCCGGAAATGAATGGGCTTTCCTCACCGAGGAAGAAAGCTACAAGGAAATTGGCTTGCAGACTTTCTCACCTGATATGGTATGCGCACTCTACGACAACCAAGTAGTGTCAGAGTCTGGTGGAGATAAGTCTTCATTTACCTTCCTCTTGCCGAAAGACGACAGTAGTTCTTTGCTCGTTTGTTCCATCATCCCCGTGCACGAGGGAGATTTTCTAGGTGTGTTTTCTGGTAAGATTCGTTTCTCGGAAACCTGGAGTCCCACACACGGTATTCGCGGTCCTGTCGACAATCTGTGGCTAGACTACTCACAAGTCACTGGTACGCTGAACCAAATGCTCGTCTCCGAACCTGGTGGTTCCGCAAATGTTCGGACCCATTGGGAATTAATCTATGATGATGTTGACACAGAGAATTGCACCTCCTGGAGAGTTTCGGTGAAAGCTT
Organism: Penicillium alfredii; assembly: GCF_028826965.1. Lineage (NCBI taxonomy): Eukaryota > Fungi > Ascomycota > Eurotiomycetes > Eurotiales > Aspergillaceae > Penicillium > Penicillium alfredii. The sequence goes on along the minus strand of NW_026622699.1, from coordinate 811,189 downwards.
CTAAGCCAATAATGCCTTTTGAACCTCTCGTTCGTGAGGCTGCTCAGCAAGAACAATATGTATTGCACTTATCTCCTGAGCATGCAAAGAGAGGCTTTCTCGAACTTTGCGAAACTGACTGAAAAAACGTTGAACATCTTAAATTGCTATTCATAATCGGACAAGGCAATTTTTAGCAACGCGCGTCTTCGATGTAGCGCTGCTCATCGAATGTTTTGCCGGTGTGGGAACCGATAATTAGCCATACGTATATCTCACTGTATTTTTTTTCTATTACATTACGACCAATGCATACGCCGACCTTGCACTGGCTCCTATACACACAAACGATTTCCCTAATTGAATAATGGAATAAGCTAAATAAAACAACATTATCTTGCTGAATCTACACGCAACACACAGTCCGACCAGCTCTTAGGAACTTCAGTGGAAGAGGAATCTGTTAGCTCAGTTGAATAAATTGCGAGGCACAAGGTGATATATTAGAAGTGATATCATACCCGCCAGAAGGATAAGTCATACGTAGTAAAGAACAATGGAAATGCCAGCCACGCGACCATTCACCATCTTCAACACGTGCTGAAAACTTTTATATCACCACCAGACTCAGATCTTATATACGACATTCTCAAATAGTTGAACTATGGGACCGGAGTTCAGTGATAAGTTTCTCAACACGATGACGGATTTCGTGACGAATAGCTCGCACAGCGTCTAAGCCTTGCCCGGCGGGGTCATCAAGTTGCCAGTCGAGATAGCGTTTGCCAGGGTAGAAGGGGCAAACATCCCCACATCCCATAGTAATGACGAAATCGCTGGCTTGCACCGCGTCGGCAGTTAGGATCTTGGGGTTTTGGTTGCTGAGGTCGATTCCTTCCTCACGCATGGCTTCGATGACGGCGGGATTGATAGAGTCGGCTGGGGCCGATCCGGCAGAGCGAACTTCAATGGCGTCACCCGCTAGAAGACAGAGGAAGCCGGCGGCCATCTGCGAGCGTCCAGCGTTATGAACGCAGACAAATAAGACACTGGGCTTAGCCATGATGGGCATGCCTTTCGAGTAATGCGTTGAGTAGTCCTGGCGAGTAGCTAGTTGAATATGTGAGGTGAAATTATCACGATAGCAGAGCTTGGTGGGTATGAATAGTAGGTGCCTTCAATGGATATTATGAATGAAAGAAAAGGGGATATGGTCACGCCTCAATTGTGTACAAGCAAGAGGGAAAAAGTGGCTGTTCTTGGATTTTATACACCACGTGTTGGCTGAAAAAGGGGAAGAATTTTGATTCGTCATTCTAGAACATTCTTTTACGCAGGAGTGCCGTCACACAATTCATTTGGTGAGACGTAGTCGCAGCATATGCCGAAACCGCATTCAGACAGAGCCTACATTGTCCTAGTCAAAACTATTGTCTGGCCATTTGAAAGTGATCTCAGGCATTCTTTACTTAGAAAAACCCACCTGCACTGGCAGCTGGATGGCTTGAATGTATTTACGAGCCGCATTGGAACTGTCAATGAAGACTACTTTGCATGGCCATCTCTATGTGCTTTCGTCTGGATAAGCAACCTGTATGTCACTCCGACACTATCATTGGTCGAAATTTTTCGTAGGAATGCAAGCATTTTCATCACTGACAAATCACAAGCCTAGAGCATTTGCCGCCATGTCACCCCTTGATTATGATTGGTCATATCCGGCAGACTGTCATCCGCCCGCTGTGATTGGTTATCACGAAGTATCAGTCTTACCATATCAGGACTAGCGGTAGATTCTCTTTTTAAGACGAAACCATATTTAAGAGACGACTCCGCTCCGTTAGTGCAGACTTTCGAACAATCACTGCCTTTCTATTTAGATTTTCCTTATCCGACAAAGGCCATTCACAGGTGAAGCATCTTACGCATTTAATCTGCAGAGGCTAGAGATGGCTACCGAAACTCCTCAGGCAAATCTGCCTGTGCAGGCCGAACCGCAATCTCACAACGCAACGTTGAATAATCAGTCCACAAATCCCACGATCGAGGATGTCGAAAAACAAACAAAACACGAACCCGAGGAGTCTATGGCCAAACAATCGGCCTTTAAAGGGCTTGGCTGGCTGGATCGTTTTTTGGCCGTATGGATCTTCCTTGCCATGGCAATTGGAATCATACTGGGAAATTTTGTGGAGAATACGGGACCCGCCCTTCAAAAGGGAAAATTCGTCGGGGTTTCTATTCCGATCGGTATGTACACAAAAAATCTTTAATAATACAGCCTCCAACTAAACGTTGCAAGCGATCGGTCTCCTGGTTATGATGTATCCCATTCTTTGCAAAGTGCGATACGAATCTTTACACCACGTCTTCCGAGAGCGTGGTATTTGGACCCAGATTGCATTCAGTATCTTTGTTAATTGGATTATTGCGCCTTTCTTGATGGTGAGACTTTTTTGACTTGCCCCGGGGTGAAACTTGCTAACGTTATATTTCCCAGCTCGCGTTGGCATGGGCTTTCCTACCGGATGAACCAGAGCTTCGAGAAGGTTTGATCTTAGTTGGGTTGGCACGATGCATTGCAATGGTACATTACCCTTTCTCTACGATGCCCAAACGGGACTAATCTTTTATTGCCGATAGGTTCTTATATGGACCGGTCTCGCTGGAGGCGACAGTGAATATTGCGCTATTCTCGTTGCGGTTAACTCACTGTTGCAAATGGTGCTCTTCGCTCCCTTGGCCATTTTCTTCATCAAGGTCATTAGTCACTCTGGCAGCCAAGTTACACTATCTTACTCCACCGCTGCCACAAGCGTGGCAGTTTTCCTTGGTATCCCTCTTGGTGCTGCAATTATCACCCGTATTACCCTTCGAAAGATCACGAGCCCACGCTGGTACGACCAGGTTTTCCTGAAGTGGGCTGGCCCATGGTCACTTATTGGGCTCCTCTTCACGATCCTGGTGTTATTCGCATCCCAGGGCCGGCAGGTGGTTCATCAAATTGTATCGGTGGTCCGAGTCGCGGCTCCGCTTATTGTTTATTTCATCATTGTCTTCTTCGTGACCCTTCTTGTGGCCTACAAGCTAGGGTTTGGTTACAAGTTGGCTGCCACTCAAAGTTTCACCGCTGCCAGCAATAATTTTGAGCTTGCGATTGCTGTCGCTGTCGCAACATTTGGTGCCAACAGCAACCAAGCACTTGCCTCCACTGTCGGGCCATTGATTGAGGTTCCGGTACTGCTTGGCCTTGTCTATGTTGTCAAATTTATAGCCAAGCGAGTTGGCTGGAAGGACTAAAACGAAAAGCAAGGAAATTTTCCCGTCCTGCAGCTCAATTGAGCTATCGGGACCCTTTGTTTTCGTTTGTTATTGGTGACTAACTTGTTGGTATTCACGGATCAATATTGAAGAGGCTACGGCCTTGAGTCCTGCATATACTATGGGTAATACTATTAATAATCAATACTAGCCAACATTGCATGAACAAGACGTGATATGAGCTATACAGCAGTCAGGGAGATATGGAGCATTCTAATCTAGTTAATCTTGGAGACGCGCTAGGCTAGTTGTCCTTCCGTTTGCAATCCTTGCGACTGATAAATCGAAGCTGCTTCGGTATTACGTATTGGTTTGGGCGATCAATTCCTAGGCATTAGCATTCCATCTTGGGGCTATGACCCCTAGATTGATTAAAAAATAATTAGTTGACTAGACTCTTCCATAATCAATATCTATGTAAGTACCATCCATACGTCTACTTTCTTAACATTGTGTGAGGGAGTGGGGACTAAGATAAATCTATGACAAATAGGCTTGGCGGTGACATTCCATTCCCAAACGATGACATACCGCGAACAATCGGCCAATCAGTAGAACTGAGAACCGCCAGTCTCCACATCAACGAGGCTATAGACATGAGTCACGTGACATCGCTCAACAGGCTCCTGATAATACTGATAATACGTGTAACATGTATTTAAGCTTGGTCTCTCCCCATTATGACCCTGAAAAAAAAATTCTCTTGTATACACTTCATTTAGCCGACAGACTTTCCGGGGTGCCGAACCAGAAAGTTCAACGGAATGAATTCGAAAGATACCTATCGTTGTGTGCAAGAGCGCTACGCTGGAGTCGCGAGGCAGACCGACGGCCCTCATAAACTGGGAGATCATGAACGCAAAGTCGCAAGTGCGTTTGGGTATGACCTAGAGGATCTGCTTTCTATTCCAGAGAACGCGAATTTAGGTGTCAGCTGTGGCAATCCATTAGCAATGGCAAACATAGGAGTGGTCAGTACTGTCACCGGTCGCTCCTTGGCGCTGGTTTTAATTTACATATATAGGGCGAGGTTGTGATTGATTTGGGTAGTGGCGGGGGCATTGACGTTTTACTAGCCGCAAAGAAGGTTGGAATGGAAGGAAAGGCCATTGGAATTGATATGACCAAGGTACGCGGATCGCTCCCTACCCAGCTGACTTCTTGCCTAAAGCTAGCAGGACATGCTGGATTTAGCACGCCAGAATGCAGAGAACGCCGGTGCCTCCAATGCATCGTTCATCGAAGCGTTCATTACTTCTATACCGTTACCATCGTCCACCGCTGATTGCATTATCAGTAATTGTGTGGTAAACCTAGTGCCGGAAGTCGAAAAGACCCTGGTCTTTCAGGAAATGTTCCGCCTACTGAAACCAGGAGGCAGGGTTGCCATTAGCGACATTCTGGCGAAACGAGAGCTTCCAATAGAGATCAAGAAAGATCTCTCCTTATATGTTGGCTGTATAGCTGGTGCTAGCCAGGTTGCCGATTATGAAAGATATCTGAAAGAAGCAGGGTTCCAAGGTATCCATGCTTTTTTTGGGGGTCTTCTTCATTTAGTTCTGTACTGATATCTAGCTTATAGATGCAGTGATTCTGGACACTAATGCCGATCTCAATATATACAAGGAATTGTGGAAGAATGAGAAAGCCAATGGACCGGGCCCTTCGAGTTCATGCTGTGATTCGATGAACAATAGTACCAGCGGGGAGATAAACAATCTACCGGATGTGGATTTCAACATCTGGACTGGTGAGTGGATCTACAAATGAACCCAGTATCGACACATCACTGACAACTCCCCGCATGGATCTCTTTCATAAGGCTCTTTCAAAATCTTTGCCGTAAAGCCCGACACCCATGGTTGAAACACGCCGTAAATTGGATTTAAGCGCGCACTAGTCTTCTGGCCTCACGAAGGTAGAACTATTCAACATAGCTGGTGCAGCGCTGGTAATTAGATAGCTTTGAGTTGAACGAATTGAGAATTTGGATATTTATGCTACATAGGTTATCGGTTTGTCTCGTATCAGGTTCGTGTATTACGAAGATATCTCAGCAAGAACAGCAAAAAGAACCTCAATATCAACCCTACAACCTTCCAATTGTGTACGGCCTAGTCTGAAACCGCAACTTATCTTTATTTCGATCTCCAAGTCATCGCATTGTCTCTTGTTGAATTGCAGAATCAGTCTGTATGCTATAGAGCAGAGCATAGATCTATCCTCTCTTGCCATCTCGTCTGTTAACACAGGCCAGAGTGTCAGAGAAGACGCCGGTTGAAAACTATCGCATATGATTTTCTCAGTTCCTGTCGTAGCTGGAGGAGCGCAGAGCGGGGTCGCGGCCGGGAAATGCGTTGGCACATGAACTCTCGCGTCATGTATAAGTGCAGCAGAATCAAAGAAGGCTTGACAAGGTGCGAAGTCTTGGTTAAGCTCACTACTATTTGACCGGTCAAGCAGCACAGGTGGATCGGCAAAATTGGGGAACGTATGTGTTGCCTCTCTACCAAGAAGCTGCAATTGCGGTCAGCAAGCTCAGTACTATCTTTCGGTAAAGGGCCTAGACATAGACAAGGACCTATCGATTAAGAATACACACTTACCTCCCCTTGAAATTCTCCAGGCTCAAAATAGATGTGCCAAGGAGTTTGCGTTCGAGTCGAAGTATCTTCCCAATCCTAAGGAGGACATTTTAATCCGTGTGTGAGACTCTGCTTTCGGTGATTCTCACTGACGCTTGATGGTTCATGTAATCCTTCCAGAACTTCGTTCTTGCGCGCTTTAGTTTGAAGTCCTGTACTGCTTTGAACCCGCTCTTTCTCATAATATTTCACTTTCTGCTCGAGCTCTGCAATGTACCTTCGCCTGCGTTCTCGACATTTTCGCTGGTTGTTGCGGATGCGAGCTAGATCTTCGACCTATAGGAAATATTTCGTTAAGACATAAAATGTGGAAGATCGCGCGGGGCAACGAATGACCTTCGTTTTCTTCGGTCGAGCCATGGGGCTGTGTTCTTCACGGAGGCACTCCTTTCTCCGTTTAACTGCACTCACAAGTGATGCGAGTAAATGGAAGACCTAGAAGCTAACGGAAGTTATGTGATATCCAGGGCCTAACCTAACTCACGGAAAGAGGAAGTGATGTATGTAGGGAGCATGCGGGGCATTGACGCAGGGAACCGAATGAAGGTAGGGTCACATGACATTACATGAGGAAACTGAGACGCAACGAAATCAGTGAGTCACTGACATGACCAACCGCCACGTCATTGGTCTAGCATACTAACGATTACTATATCGAGTCCTTAGGATGAACTTCAAGGCCGACATCAGCTTTAAAGTATAGGACATTCGAAGATATTATCATTTTTGTGGTACATAATAGGGAAATAATAGAGAAAAGTATCAGCAATACTACAAAATACGTCTTTTGCTCAGACCAAGCATCATCGATGCCAGGAAATCTAAATAAGTCACTTCTAGCCCGGGATTTTGTCAAGAAAGGTAACCGGGATAACGCACGTTGTATCCTGCCGCATGTAGCATAGGGGCCGCTTATGCTCAGGATATATGCCACGCGAGAGTGTGCTGTATGATGTACTAAGGATTTCGTATAAACCAGCAAGGTCGCAATATAAAGCGGACCTATTGAACTTGTACAGTACTTTCAATTTTGAGTCACCATCCTTGTCTGGAAACATGCCCCCTATGCTCATGCTTCTGGCAATATGTGAGTCGCAAGATTGCAGGACAAGTTGCAAGGCGTCATATTTGATAGTGATCGAATCATTCACAGAATATGTCCAGTGAAATATCCAGATGTCTGTTACTTGTCCAGAATTTCGAAAATTGACATATTCTTCACCATACACGTTGATTTCGAGCCGCATCCAAGTTCAGATCGGAGGTCACGGAAGTCTGAATGATTCTGCATATTCTCGATAATTTTTGTTGCAGTCACGCATGACGTGAATTGACCTGTATCCTGAAGACTAACAAAGTGATGTGATTCAGACATGCTTTCGGCTGTGACAGGGTTGAGTTCAGCTGTTTGATTTGCATTAGATTCCTGACGAGGGAGAATATCCATGCAGGTCTTCGCATCTGACATTGGCGGTGAATTTCTCGTCCCAATAGGTAAAACTTGATATGGCGGATTGTGCGAATTCCAATGAGGCGGAGTTCCCGGAGAATGATGGTAATCCCCAGGAGGTTGGTTTGGGGCCGTCGGCAGGTGCAGCTTTGCTGATGCTAGAGACGCTACTGGCATGCACTGAGATGGAGTAGAGCTTGTTGGTTGTCTTCGCGATTTCAAGTATCCTTCAATTGATGTTTCAGTGACACCATGAAGCATCAACAAGGAACGTAGTAGATCATTCTCTCTTGCGACTTTTCTTCCCGCTATTTGAACCTCCTGAGTCGCCGCTACGCCAAGCCTTTCGAATGACCGTAATCGTTGCTCAAGGTGCTGGACGTACTCTTTGCGCCGTGAGCGAGAACGCCGCTGGTTCTCGCGAGTTCGTGCTGCCGCTGGTGTCGCATGAACCTCTTTCATATTTCCGGGGCTCCTAGTCTTCATTCTCATGTTAGGAAATGGTAATACTGTATATACGCCACGGCGAGGCTACAAGTTAGGAGGTTTCGGTTTGACACTTAACGTCCAAAGAGATTGCCGAGGTTAAACGGACTCTGAGGAAATTTATGTTAGTCATGTTTATTAGTAATCGCAGTCAATCCTCAGCCAATTATACAATACGCGTACCCTACGAAGACCCACTGGATACGTTGTTATATCTTGTCCAATCATTATTCACTGGTGACATACTCATTCCATGCACTCACTTTATCTGTAGAAACCGAATTTTTTCTGGCTGTGTTCAGGTTTTGTTCTCGCTTACCTTCGCCAACTATCGAAATACTCTATGCTTTACCAATCTATACAAAGATTGCCCCATACTTTTCGACTGGGAATTTCTTTGCGGCCTTTTTTGTTGCGTCCCATATATTCAAAAAGGATGCATTCCGCTATCCCTCAGCAAGTGGTTTCAGATATCCGCCTAACAGAGGCAAATCATCGATCGTTGGAATTGACTCTGAGTGAAGACGACCCAGATATTCGCCAGAAGTACCGACCGTTCATTCTTAGCGGCACTGCGACTAAGGACTGGGTCAACAATTTAGAGCTTTCCACGGCTCTAGATATGGCCGAGCATAACCTACGGGATACAAACGAGAGACTGAGAGTTCTGGTACTTTATGGCAGTCTTCGGAAAAGGTCATATTCACGCCTCGTGGCATTTGAAGCCTCCCGCATCCTGTTCCGACTCGGCTGTGATGTACGCGTCTTTGACCCTGAAGGTCTTCCGGTGAAGAACGATAGCGATACCGACCATCCTAAAGTACAGGAGCTTCGAGACCTCAGTCTGTGGAGTGATGGGCATGTCTGGGTTTCACCTGAACAGCACGGCAATTTAGTGAGTGACTCTCACGATAGTCCTAACACTCAGTGCGACAATTACTGACAGGTGCTTTTCCCCCGCAACGCTAGACCGCTGTCTTCAAGAATCAGATCGATTGGATTCCTTTGACCACAGGAAGTGTCCGTCCCACCCAAGGCCGAACGCTGGCTATTGCCCAGGTGTGCGGTGGATCTCAATCGTTCAATGCCGTCAACTCCTTGCGTATCTTGGGTCGGTGGATGCGTATGTTTACTATCCCGAATCAATCCTCGATCCCCAGGGCATATACACAGTTTCCGGATGAAGGTCAACCGGGAGATCAACAACTCATGCCTAGTGGCAACCGAGATCGTCTGGTGGATTGCATGGAGGAATTTGTCAAATATACGATTTTGATGCGGCCTCACATCGGTCTTTTCGGTGACCGGTTTAGCGAGCGGGAGCAGAAGAAAGTAAGGGAGGCAAAGATGAGTGCCGCTACAGCTCGACGAAAGATATAGAACAATATACTGTAGACAATACCAGAGAGATAATATCTTATAGAACGATTGCTCAGCATATTTCCTGGTGCGAGCCGACTGCCGATACGACCACCAAAAACGCTAATTATGGCTAACAAGCCGAGCATCTTGTTCGTGTCGCTCCTAAACGGTCATCTGGAAGTAGCCTTGGAAGTGGTAGTCATACCCTAGTCAGACAGAGCTAGGTGACCAATCACATCAGACGAGTGACAGTCTCCCTTCGACTTCCCAGGAGGCAACTTTTTACTCCTATGAATTTTTCCTAATCAGATTATTTTATTTACTTTGTGATATCTCCTTGCTGATTCCCGTCAAGTCTACCTTATTTTCCACGCCTCAACCACAGGCGAAGACCAAGAATGATCCAAGCAACGTAATGTCACCCGCGTGCCTTTCTGAGCCTGAGCATGCAGCTTACCCTACTTCAAAGCACTGTAGCCGGCTCAATTTCTCGGCTTGAGCTTCTTCGGTGGTATCGAGAGGGCAAGAGAATTGGGAAAGATTTCGTTCTAATTGACCTACGTCGTACCGATTTTGAGGTTTTTACACATTTCTTCTTCCGCCGTCTGCATGTCTCATAATATTTGCAGGGAGGAACGATCCGGGGCTCTCTGAACCTTCCAGTACAGAGCTTGTATCATGCGATCCCGACTCTGTATTCTGTCCTCTCGCAAGGCAAGATCGCTAACGTGGTGTGGTATTGCGGTCCGTATCATGTAATTTCCTCGCCAAAGATATGGTTAGCTGATGAAAGAAGCAGGCTCTTCTCAAGGTCGTGGTGCGCGTGCCACCAAGTGGTTTGCAGAATATCTGAAAGAGCGAAAGGATGGAGAAATGAGAAGCCTAGTGCTAGAGGGAGGTGTTAAGGGATGGGCAGCAGCGGGTACGGATTATACTCAGCTTATGGATGAGTATGATGAGTCAAAATGGGTGAGATAGGTCTACTACTGGCTAGCTTCCTTCGGAGACGGTCGCAATGGAGTAGAATCGAAGATGAGACTACCTGAGCAAGGCCCTCTTTGTCGTGAAAACGGACATCCCAGTAGTGCTTCCAGAGAGTCAGATCCCCCCAAAAAGATCCAGCCTGGGTCATGTGACGATGGGTCTCTGATAGTATGTAATGGGGAAATAGAGATGGTACCAAAGAATCACCAGGCTGGGTTTAGGGTCTACTCCTAAGATTATTTTTTTTCTCCCTTGTCGTTTCGCCCTCGCTCTGCAAAATTAATAGAGCGATCCGTGAAAAGATGTCACTGCTGCTTCTTGGTTGGACCGTCTTCACCAATAAGATGGACGGTCGGTGAACACCAGGCGTTTGGTCATACAGTACTCCGGGTGGGGTGGGGCTACGGAAGAATCTTGGTCACTGCCACTAGCCAGCCAATAGAGTGAGCCCAGTGACATCGAAGCCATCTTGCTGAATCAGGACCAGATCAGTCTCACAGAGCCGATCAAGGGTAGTAAAAGTAGATGAAGCACTCCGGTTAAAACCTTTCTCTTGATAATATCTCTGTCCCCGTCGTCGCGATCATAGGCCACCCCTAACAAGTTATGGCGGACCTAAATACTTCAACACCAGCAGAGGCCCCCTGGTATGCAGCTTATCCGCCTCCGCGAACCACTGCCGCATCGCTGTCCCGGGAAAAACTGTTGCAATGGTTGCAGAGCAAGAAGCAGCCCGGCCGAGATTTCATTCTAGTCGATCTACGCCGAACAGACTTTGAGGTTGGTGTTCTGTGGATAGTGATGTTCTTTTCGCTTGATAGAAGACTAATTGCTGCACGGACAATCATAGGGCGGGACCATCCAAGGATCCCTGAATCTCCCGGCACAGAGTCTGTACGTGATTCTGCCGACCTTCTACGCTCTGGCCTCCAAAGCTCAGGTGAAGGACGTTGTGTGGTACTGCGGTATAGTCTACAAAGTAAGCGATTAAATGTCTACGAGTGCTGACTATCGATATAGGCTCCTCTCAGGGGCGGGGAACACGTGCAGCTGGCTGGTTTGCAGATTACCTAGAAGATCGAGGCGATTTCTCTATTAGAAGTTGGTTCCTGGATGGGGGTGTCAAGGGATGGGCCGCTGCTGGTGAGGAATACACAGAGCATATGGATGGATATGATGCTTCAGTCTGGGCAAAATAGAGATATCTCAGAGTTTCCGACGAGAATAAAAGAAGGGAATACGTTATACAAGAGATATTTTCTGGTCCTTTGGCGGCAAAACAACAACATATCGGCATGTCACCGGAATTATCCAGAATACAGATCAATCCGTATCACCTGGGACGTCTGATCGCGGATGTAGGTAATGAGTGAACTACGGGGCTCTAAGCCTATAATTATAAACAATAATCCCTTGAAGAAAACATGGTGACATCAGATCCCTATCCGTCTGAGAGTCTCCTGTTTGATGACCAGTTCTTGTACACATCAATACCCACAAGCATCGCACAATATCGCCCGGAAAAGGACTTGGCAGACAACTCGTTGATCTCGAACAAGTCCGAGCTGCCTGCCTTGAGATGTCCCGCAAGGGACTGCGATTTTCGCACCTCAGATCTCGTATCTCAATACACTGTCTCTTGTTTGGAGGCTTGCGAGCTCTTGTTCGGCTATGTCCGAAAGAAGCAGGATTTAATATAAGTACTGAAACATCCTTGTCCTGGGGGAGGGGTGCGGTGTTAATTGTCATTTGTTGTTTATTCTTTCAGATGCGTCATAATGTAATGTATAAGAAGTAATCTAGGAAAGAGGAAGAAAGCTTTTAGCATATTTATTCAAGTTTTCTGACGTAACCAAAGCAGAAATAAAAACAAACTAGCGCAAATGTAACAGATACCACAGAATACTTGGACATATATGTAAGATTGGTGGGATCCTGAAAGACGTAATTTGAGAGCTATTACTTCAGAAACTGTTATTTTATATCAGCCTTAGATTGCTCGAATACTCTCGTTTGGAAAGCTTACATGTTGTCGGAAGCACAATAACAGTCCAACTTAAAGATAGGGTTGATTGAAGCTCCTCTAGGCCGGTAACCTCAACACATAAAGGCCCAATTGTCTATTGAATGGTCAGATGCCAAATTTAATATCAAGATGAATAAGCTAAACTTACAACCCAGAAAGCTCCAAAGATAGCCCCACTAACGCAAGCGAAGAGGATGAGCACTCCATATGATATTGCTGGAAGCCAAATGGCAAAACAACTAATGCCACAAGCACAGGTCAAAAGGCCAGCAACTTCAATGCGGCCAAATTTATCGCTTATAATGCCGATCAGGGGCCGGCCAACCGCAGTTCCCAAGTTCAATATTGCGTTGATAGTCGTAGCTTGAGCATCCGAAAGTCCCATAGAGCGCGCATAATCTGGAAGCGAAAATAGCAGAGCAATATAACCAAGCATGCTAATGAATGCCCACGATAGCAAAAGAACCACGTCTAGACGGCGTAGGAGTTTAATGTCAAATCCACGCTCCGATGGTCGTATCGCGTCATTGCGGTTTCGGATTAGCATTGTGGCAATGAACAGGACAGAGCAGCTTAAAATGGCTGTCAATCGCAAAGCCCAAGCATGAGATATCTTTATCAAACCACCAATCCCCGACCCGGCAGCACTGATACCATTGGCAAGGCTCCTCTTCTTATCAAACCACTGGGAGACTATCACAATACTTGGGATGTATATAAACCCAACCCCAAAGCCAACTAAAATCCCCTGTGACAGATAAAGCTGCCAGATTCTTTCTGAGAAAGACGCAGAGATATATCCCGTTGCCAAAAATCCCAATCCAAGTAACATGGGTAATTTAGTGCTGTACTTTCGCGCGATGATTGTAACAACAGGGGCTGACAACATGGCTATAGAGAAGTTCAACCCCCCAATCAGAGCAAAATCAATAGGACTAGCCTCAGGGAAGATGTTATCTGAGAGGTAATAAGAAAGGTACACGCCGTATGACTGTTGGAAAGCGTGAGCTGAGTTGCCGCGGACAGGGGTTTGTAATTTGGGGCAGAAAACACACCGCGACCGCACCCCAAGTGAAACAGTTGATGGAGAAACAAGAAGCTACACATATCCAGCCATATCCTCCGTCCGGGGATGATGAAACCCCAGAAGATGACATTGTCTTCGAGTGTCGCAAAGGAAAAAGGGACGTCTGGGTAGTAGTCGTTGGGGGTAAGGATTTCCTCCATTTAGTTTTGGTTTAATTCTCAGTAAGTCTGTATCTGTTGGGGAGACTGACGTTAAGTTCACCAAAATAGTCCCTTTCAATTTCATATTAATCCCTAATCAATTGCGCAATAGTCTGCGGCCTCCGGCCCAGTTGGATAAAACTGGTATGTCACTGTTTCTTGGCATGTCACTAATTCCCGCACGCATCCCCACCTCTACAAGACCCACAAACACGAATAGGAAATGGGTAGCTCCGTTCCTGGTCCTCAAAAGAGTGCCGCAGGAGTTTTGCCAGAGTGATCTGCACAAATTAGCACTAGGGAGATGTAATAGTCCGAGTCGATCTGCTTTTAGTACCCCTTAATATGTCTCCTCCTCATGAGCGACACCCTTGGGCCTTTGCTGTCGACAGGCTCGTTCTGGGGGTCTCAAAATGGAATAGCTCAGGCGGGGCTGAGTTGGCGGCTGCCTTTTGCCAACTTGTCGCTATGTTTCCCCCGATGGCTAGGCTCATACTCCGTACTGTCATCTAGATTGAAACGACTAAAACGGTTCGCTTAACCCAAAGAGGAGTTGGCGATATAGAAAAGCTGAGTTCTAGTTTGATGATCATTTCTAGTTTGGGCCGAATCTGGTGATATCTCGGCTTGGTAATCATCTTTCTTTGGCAAGCGGTGACATACCAAAATGATTGCCCAATCAGCGAATACCCATCTCCATATCAAATGACGCAGTAGATAGCGTGTCGCTAATATAAATTTAGACCCGATCTCTTCTAAGTTGCATTCTTCCTTTTTCTTGGTGATTTCAACTTGGAGAACAAAATTCTCCATTTCTGTCCTAATCTAGACCCCCATATGTGCTTTGGGGCTTTGTGATAAGAATTACGCTTACAGGGTGTTGGAAATACTTGGACATGATTGGTCCTCAGCTACTCCTTGCTCCACTTTGGAGAAGCATAATCCCGTGGCCTATCGTAAGAACTGTTCTATCGGGAGAACCAGGACTACACGCAACAGCTTAAAGATAATTATAGAGATTTGAGGCAATTCAGAGATCACAGAGACTTGTATGGCGCTGTGAGGGAGCTTAGGACCATAATAATTAGGAGATAAATAGATAGTAAAGAGACGGAGACCTAAAAAGAGTACAGCGATTTGTAGGTGTCTATATCTAAACATAAACCTTGAATATAGGTATACGCTGTCTGCCTCGTCAGGCAGCACATGCAACACTATAGCCTAGTCTTACAGGCCGAGTATTTTTCCTTGAGTATGAGGCTCGAGATCAAGCAGAGTATTTCAAGCAAAAACCAAATAAAATCAAAACGATTCCACTAAATAATCACAGTTATTACTAGTAGAAATTCAAATTAAATGACCGTCAAATAACAGTTGATGTACTGCAGATTATTGGTACCTTTGTTGCCTTTCAGGCCAGGGTGTTCTGACAGCCCGTTTGTGTTTGTTCCGAGGTATTAGCTGAACTCCCCAGACATGTCTGTTGTTGTAATTTAGCAACAGTGCTACACTTGAGTAATTCGTGCATTGAATGATTCGTTCATTGAGTGATTCATGTTGGAGTATTACGTTCACTGATCAATGATCGCTTAATCAAGGCACAGGAGATATGATGAAGATGCACGTCGGACACGAAAGGCATTAAATGCGCATTGTATATATACATCTTCGGTGGGGTGTGATGGGCTGAGGGAGGTTAGTGCTTCAGACAAGATTGATTAGTTTGGCTTTTGCCTGTCCTGATTGATCTCGAAGTCATCAACTATGGGAACCCCCCCCCCCCCCCCCCCCCCCACCCCCCGCGACGCGAACCAATCAGCACGAAGCCTGGCAAATGCTCGATTTTTTTTCTTGTTTTTCTGAAGAATCCCCTAGCATTTCTGTTCGCTTATGCAATTACGGCTTTCGGTGAAAAGTATAGGATGAGTGAGGACAGTCTAGAAAGCTTAATATAATTTCTGCGAGTCATTGCTCGGCTCTCCCTCGATCGCAATTATAAACTAGAAGTCAAGGTGACGGTATAATCTAAATGTGGCGATCACCCGGCGGAATGTTTGTTAACATCACTTGGAGGTGAAGGCCAGTCCTTTGTTGACCCTATCCAAATCTTGGACAGTTACAAAAGTTGGTTTGGGGTAGTAGGCGCACTTCAAGAAATTAGCAGCCTCTTCTGTGGAGAGCGGAGTTCGTGGCATACCAGTTGTGAGGCGAGGAAAGCCCAAAAACCCGAATCATCTGCTGTCAAAATATGTACCTGACCCGTCTCTCGCAAACGAATGCCTACGCATACATCTGCGTCGCACATCTTGCTGTACTCGGACGCCTTTTTCATCAGAGTTGTTTTGCGACGGCATTTTTTTTGTCTCTTCGATCTCCTGGGGCTCATAGAGGAGACGGACTTAACAGCGGCCATTGTGAACTGGAGCCTTGCTTTTTGAGTGGCTAGGGGTCAGAATTCGTCTTGATAAAACTGAGATGGGTACTGTTCTTATAAAAATTGATATCTCAATGATTAAATGCATAAAAAAATGTATTGCTGAAAATATTAGACTGGAAATGGCCTTTGTACATGCTCTGTTCATCATTGAAAGAAAGACAATAGTGATTGTTTGCAGGCACCAACTAGGTGCGGCAACGATGAAAGTGACAGCATAATTGTAAATCCTGCTCAAATACGCTGCAAGATTTGGTCGGGATCAACGCAAATATCATATATTTGCGGGCTGTAAAATTTAAGTGTTGACTCTCTTGTTGATTGCCGACCCGACGTTAGATGAGGTTGGCGCTATTATGACTCCTTCACCAGAGATGCGTGTTTGCCAATAGCTCCTGACTCGCTCTAGGAGCGCCAATTTCCCCCGAAAGCAAGCACGTTCACGTTATTACCCCACTACTGTATGAGTAAGTTTTTATCTGCTGTGTTCGGAAATGAATTGTTATGTAAACTGTTGTGTACGTGCAAAACCACCTCAATAAAGAGACCGCGATGAATCGGCGACCGCTGTGAGTTTAATCCTTTTTTGCACTCGTTCAAGACCTGTCCTGAATGCTCAAACGCAGGCTTGAAATCTACAAAAAGAACACATAACGGGTCTTGGCGAGCTGCTGTTGAACTATATACTCTTTTCGTACTCATTTTTAGCCATAGTACTCGCCCATCCCTTCTTGAGTTAATGGCCTCTCGTTCAATGTGGACGCCGTAGAACCTGCAGCTTCTTCGGAATAATGTTTACCCGGTCCCGAAAGGGACTTACCAACGCCGGTGAAAGTAAACACCTCATTAATGCTCATGTTTCGCCGCAGCACTTTTCTGAGTATTTCCTTTTGCTACTAACTAATTGCTGCAGTATGTACTGATACGCTGATTGTCCTGGTGGATCTGCATACTATCACCTGTACAATGGACCTATCGTTTCTCTGGCTTAGCTTTACCCTATCACCAAGTTGAAGCGATGTGTGGTGAAGCACTGTTTGAAACTGAATCCCACGAAAAGTGTGCCTGGTGAAAGACTACTAGAGGGGCGGACATTGTCTCCATGAGCTTTCTCACGTGCATTTCCTATTAGTCCGCAGCCCCCAGGCTGTAGCCTTGATTTTTTTTTCAACCCAGAATGGTGCCTTGGCTTCTAGGCAAGCAATCGGACCCTTGTCCTTGTCGGGCCGAAATAATCGCAACATAGCCAGGAAGAATCTAAGCGGATGCCAATTGCACGATCCACGAAGGGTCACCTAGTCGCCCATGACCGTCCGGACTCACTGTACGCCGCGGTTTTAATTTGTTTGTGTTTGCTAGATCATTTGGTCAGCGGTCTGATCCAGTTGCCAGTTGACAGACACCAGGCCTAGTTGGCCTATGGGCGGGGCTCGTGAGCCGGCTGGGACTAGGGGCTGCAGCCTGCGGGACAT
Organism: Penicillium alfredii; assembly: GCF_028826965.1. Lineage (NCBI taxonomy): Eukaryota > Fungi > Ascomycota > Eurotiomycetes > Eurotiales > Aspergillaceae > Penicillium > Penicillium alfredii. Next base: position 793,803 of record NW_026622699.1, on the reverse strand, counting down.
TGACCAGAATATGAGGGCCGGTGGCCGGGCAAGCCACTGGCCAGGCGACGCAAGTCCAATGTCGAGGAACCGTGGTGGAAGGACTGTGGATTTACGGACCGGGACCCCAGTCGACAGACCGAAAACCCAGCTGGACCTACAGCCTTGGACGTACGTCCAACCGAGACTTAGGTCCACAGTACACTTGAAACCACAGTCATCTGGCCGCCTAGGCCTGTTGTCCTAGTTTCTACGTCACTGGGGGTCGCAAGACCGTGGAGGTCCTAGGACCTGATTAGCCTCCCCTCCTACCCTTTCTTGGCTATTTACGCGGCCAGCCCTTAACTACAGCATTAGTACATACATGCTTTTATCATTTATCATCTCAGCTGCCAATATCATAGCGGGTCCTCGTGGGCTAGTATTCTGTTTCGAATTCAGCTTGACCTTACACTCTTTCGACTTGACTTCCGGAAAATGAATGCGAGGTCTGGTTGGATGACCGCTTTCTAAAATAGTCTATGTATCTTACAAATACAGAGAAATTCGAAAGCAATTTCGCCTCCAGGGACAGAGCTTTGTTTCCCAGAGCCCCAGATTGTTCTAAGCCTGATATGGAAGAGGGTATGCCTCTCTGAGAATAGACTAGCTGAATGATTGGCGGGATTGAGGATACCGTATAATAATTCCGAAAGAGGGAAAACCGTGGTCCATCGTACGAACTGCTCTGTCGGGAGAACAATGACTGCGTGCGATAGCTAGAAAAGAGGGAAAACCGTGGTCCATCGTACGAACTGCTCTGTCGGAAGAACAATGACTGCGTGCGATAGCTAGAGAAGAGGAAAATCCGTGGTCCATCGTACGAACTGCTCTGTCGGGAGAACAATGACTGCGTGCGATAGCTAGAAAAGAGGGAAAACCGTGGTCCATCATATTTTAGAGGCTCTTTATTAATGACCTCTACGCAGTCAAGGGGACAGTGTGTATAGTTTGGCCGTAACGGGTCACCTGTCGCTACGGTCTTATGTGTAACGCATTAGATCCTAGCGGCAGATAGGGCCTATCTGCGCTCCCCTTGGGGAGGCAATGTGTCTGTATATTGAAGTGGTTTCTATGTACAGAGGGAAGGTGGGAGGGACCAAATCGAGTCTTGCCTGCGTGAGAGATGACGAGGTACAGTACAAGCAGAGGCGAGCAATTGACTCCTGTCAGGCAGTTGCAGGAGGGATGAAGCCCCCTCAGTAAGCTCGGTGTGGTGATCACGTGAGGCAGCGAGGCAACCCCAAAACTATTCCCTTTATATTACGAGCTAAAAATATTACTTGTCTCCAAAGTTCTTCCCCTATGCTTGACAATAGTTGAAGCTCCTAGGGCCGGTGGCCGTCGTTCCCAGGACCCCTCCCATTAGTTCCTAGGGACTAACGGGTCCTAGGAGTGCTGTACGTTGTTCCTAGGGCCGCAGCGTGGGCTCCTAGGAACGGTGCCACTAGCCCCTAGGAGCCACCACGTATATCCTAGGGCCCTTTTGTACCCAGGAGACGTGGGTTCTGCATAGATCCTCCCCACGCCTTATCGAACCTGGGAGGCAGCTCCTTCGCCCCAGTAGCATGATGCCGCTACGTTCTTAAAGAGGCCGCACAAATAGTTTTCTTCCCTTGCAGCCTATCCTACGGGAAGTTCCACCTTATTTGCTATTGCCGACTTGTCTTTGGATCCTGGCGTATCATTTCTCCTTGCAAACTTTCGGTTCGACATCTGGGGTCTCCTACGTTTACGGATTGACACAGTACCGATAGATACGTTACTGGGGATTCGCTACTGATGCTAGTGCGTCTGATTTCTACTTGTTTACCTATTTACTGTACATCTCTCATCGTCCAGTCTTCTCTATCGCATGCATACTTCCGTATTGCCTATTTCTGCGAAAGGAAAGTTTTTATAGTATACTGTACTCCAATCTCAAAAACTCTAAAAAGACAAAATCATTGAGCCCGCAATCGCTTTGATCGACGCGGTAGGGGCGCTTTGGGAGCTTTCATGCCAGCCAACTTCTTGTTCCCTCGTTGTTTTCCAGGCGAATGCTCTTTTGCATGTAGATTTCTCCGGGATGAACGCTTCCGATTTTGAGGTTTACACTTCGGCTCAGGAGCAGGCGTGAGCTCTGTTAGTTTTGTAGTACCCCTCGTCGACCGCCTAATCGGAACTTTGACTGAGCTGGGCTTAGTATTTTTCAGTACAGATCCATTAGAGGAGTCTGGAGGTTCGGTATCTGACTGATACGGCAAGGAGTTCGTAATGGGGGCAGGATGAGCCTCTAACAGGCGTGGATCAATATTTCCCAACTCGAGTTCGACGGAGGAGGCAGGAGTCTCAATTCTTGGACGAGTCTCCGATTCCAAAGATTCTTCTCTGGATGAAATATCGCTGCAGTTGGTTTGTGTCACATGCGGAAGATGACACAATTTGAGATTGACATCGTATGAGTGTGCAGTGTAAGCATGGGCTAAAAATTCTGTGATCTCGCTGAAATGGGGGACATTGCGACACTCCTCCCAATTGCAGCTGATTCCGCCGCGTGCATAGACTAGGTGCATATCGATTAAGTGGCGACGAAGCGAATCCAGTCGATTTGAAGGAAACTTGTGCGGAGGAAGGCTCGATGATGATTGACGAGATAGACCGCAGCAAATGATGCAGACATCAGTTGCGCATTTCATGTTGTCCTCCTCAGGGAGCGGCGATTCTTCGGGCCGGTCAACCAAACCATATTCATCGTCAATATTCCAATTAACTCGGTTGCCTCGTCTGTTCGGTTCGCAAAGCTGCAGCAGTGCAACCATGTCTTTGGTAACCTGTATGCGTCGAGCAAGAAGCTTGTCATCGTCAAAGGTCTCTGCATCAGGCCCGTAAAAGTTTTCCACCAGGCGTGCCCGTTCAGCAAAAAGATATTCTGGTTTTGGCAATTCCCAGCTTTCATCACCAGAGTTTTCATCATCAGATGCTTCATTAGAAGCTTCATCAGAATTACCGAGGAGTTGTCTTATCTGTTTGTCAATTTCTAATACGGGCGCATTTTGGAAATGATCTTTCCTAGCTGTTTCCCGCGTGTCGGTGGCTAACCTCTTTCGAAGCTTAGCTATTTCTTTTTTGACATCCTCATGCCTTTGATGGAGGTGCGGAAAGGGGATTCGGGCATTTTTAACAGTGCCGGCCAGGGATCGCATCTCCGCCATAAGCTCTCTCTTCTCTCGTCTAAGGTGCAAAATAGCTGGGTTTTGGCAAATAGCACGCTTGTGCGTATCGGTGAGCTCAGACGGAGCGTTGATATCCCTTTTCCTGAGCATGCTTCCGGCAAAACGTACAAGGCCCTCCTGAGGCGGTCGAAGAAGAACAACATGCTGGAGATCGCGTCCAATGAATTGTGATTGATAATGCTTTTCGAAGACAGCGTCGCCAGACTGACCAAGCACCCTTTGCCGTTCTTGGCTGGTGAAATTCCCTTAAAGCTGTTAGTCAACATCGATAAGACAAAATTTCCTCAGCCTTCACGGATGATATGTATGCTATTCATCATTTTAGCGCACCAACAACTTACGATTAACTTCATTTGCCGTCCAACGGCGAAAGTTGTAATGTCCAATATCGTCTTCAAACTTAGCGTCTCGGCCCAACTCTTTGAGGGCTTGCCGACTTGATTCATAAGTCATCGATAAAGACTTATCGAGTTCGTAGCCGTACGGAGTGCGCTCAAAGCGTCGAAGAATAGGAGTATTCAGAACTTCTGGTTTCCACCGAAGAGGAAGGGATGAACTGTGCTTGGGAACTCGCAGCCTCCAAATGAGCTCTGGTGTGAGCTCCGTATTGACAAAAGCCCCATCACGGAAAGCGAACGAGATTATCTGAGTGATCGGGCAATATGCCAGTTGGTAGTCACCGTGCATGAAAAACTTGGTTCTGAAAAGAAACATAAGCGTCAAGTCAATTAAATATAAATTTGAGGTACAGTTGCATCCTTACCCATCGGCGCCTTCCGGTCGACCCTTGAGATTGCGGAACTCTATGATGGCACAGAGAACGTCCCGTTTGCTTTGAGGATCTTTCAAGTAAAAAAGTTCAATATCACGATAGCAGACGGAATCCGGAAGGTCTTTCGACGAAATATACTTCGGAAGATCACTTTCAAACGTGTGGGTTCGTTTGCGTTTGCCAAGGGAGGAGTTGTCGGGTAAAGAGGTGTCTTGTGGAAGCAAGACACCGGGGCGAGTTCCGGTAATAGCAGACCATAGCTGTACTGTAGCAAATTGAACGATCATGTTTCCATGACGAAAAAACCTCGAATGGACCCAGTGATGACGGTAGATTGTACAGAAGACATCTACATCTAGTGTATTCTTGTCCTTCGTTCGTCGGGCAATCTTGCGCTCAGCCGGGAAGGGACCGTCTAGGTACTATTGCCACCATTAGCCTAATCTCTGCATGCATGGAAGAAATGCTCGTACTCGTCGCATCTGTTTATGGACGTTTTCATTGACACGGCGACGTGCAAACAGTTCGAAATATTGGCAAAGGCGGCGCCAGTACTCATCGTAAGACTGCAGCCTCTTCTCTCGTGATGTTCTGAACATCCAGTCGAAAAAGTTCATGTAGATCGCTTCATCCTCCAAAAGAAGGAAGTCCACATAGTCCGCCTTCGACTGAATGGAATACCTATTCTCGTAAGTTGACCCTGCCCACGACGCCTGATTGCGGGAATAACCACACTCACTTTCGCCAGTAGCGTTCGACAACGGCAATACCTAGCAAGGTCCTTGGCTTGAAGTTTGGCGGTAGCCATCCAGAACGACGAAAATGTTCCAGTCTGGCTCGAGTTTCCTCGCAAAGTATGGGGTCGGTCCAGTATTGGTGCTCATTCTCCTGAGCCGACCGAACGAGCACAGGTGCCATCGAGAAAAGCCAGGATGGATAACCGAGGTGAGGATCCGGAGTCACGGACAACAAGGTTGTCAAAGTCGATTTGAGGAGTGAGCGTTAGTGATGAAGAGAGACTTGGGGTCACTGAGGGAGAGGAGAGGGAGGAGAGCCATCTTATAGGCGCCCGGCGAGACGAGATGAAAAGAGAGGGCGCATGGACGGGGCTGCAAAGGGGAGCCATTTTCGGCGTCGTTTGGTGGCAGGTGGAATCGCAGGGAAGGAACAAGTGTCGAACGGGCGCCAACTTCGTCGCCGGAGGGTGACTAAGAGTGCTGGGTGGGTGCAAAATAGATGGGTGCTGGGAGGGGGGGCGGTCAAGCGGCGGCTCGTTTTCCAAAATTACGGGTGGAAAGGCGGCCGTTTCTGGCGCCAAAAGCAGCCATTTTCGGCGTCGAATTCACAGGTCCTCATATTCTAGTTGTAAATCTTATTTAAACAACCTTGTCCAGCCGCCCTGTTTTCTTGTGAGACTATGGAAAGAATTATTAAACACCCGGCATTATCTACTACGCTTTTCTGCACATCATTTATTTTCCTTGGTTATTTCTATTATAACCATACAGTAGGCACAGCAGCACTTGCTAACACGCTCCTACCTGGAGTCATAATGAAACCGTAATTGACCATTCCAAGTCGAAGTGCATTGTAAATAAGTAAAGAGAGAAAAGAACTAAACACTACTTACCCAGTAGACCTGTAGTACATCTTACATAGCTTGGACACTAGAATTTGGTTTTAAAAGTTCTGGACTCCCAAGTCATAACTGTCCCAATGCAGTGAATAGTGAATACGTTTTGCTTTGTACTTGGCAACTGTTGACAGCAATATCTATTGTGAGTAACCTCATACTCCTTCGATAAATGTGGCAAAGGCTGTGCGCTAATCTGCTTTTAGTCGAACATCAGCTATGACAACCCATCAATACCTATCACCAATCGACAGGCAGTCAACTTTCGCCTTTCCTTGGTCTTTGGAGCATCAGGCCATTGACCAGACACGTGACGATGACCGCGTCGATGATGGGATCCACGGTTTCGAATTCCCCCTACCACATCATGTCTACGACGAAAATGAGGGCACACCAGTTAATTGGGAAGTGTTTTCGAGAGACCAAGACGCCGGGGATGTCGTGATGCAACTTCTCCGAGACAGTTGGTGCTTGTTCAAACAGCTCCGTCTGGAGAGCTGGGTGGAGTTTGTAATGGGCATACCCTCAGCAACCCTTGCTGTGTTCGAGTCATATCATAACAGAGTCAGCTTTTCTCTATTCTGCTTTTTATGTGACTTTCCCATTGAAGCTGAAAAATATGACATCGTGGCGAAGGTAAGCTCGGCACCGCAACATCTACTGTATACCTGGCAGTATAACAGTACTAACAAAGATGACAGAGAGTTCACCACAATGATTGCTTTTTGTATACGACACTCACACATGCTCTCGAATGTTTCCAGGGGAAGGGGCAGTACAAGAACTTGAGTTTGGACGCTGGGCTTATTACTCAACCCTTGAAAGCATTCCTCTCACAGCCAGACAAAAATATACTACAGAGACTGGCCGTACTTGAAACTCGGTACGCGCGTTATCGAGTCGGTTCCGACATGGCTCGAGGGCGAGAATTCAATGTCGACACAGGTTTTCTCTCTTTAATCAACGACCAGTCGGCTGTGGCAATGGCACGACAGTTAAGTGAGGACGCGCTGAGGGGGTTTCGCCAGATCAGCCTCGACAGTGTCATCATGCACGACGATAATATTCGTTCGCTGGGTTCTCAATGGGACCGGTTATGTTATGATGTGGAGGAGGTCGCGGCTGTTGGAGATCTGATTGGCAAGGTGAGGGCAATGGCTAAGGTATCGTAATTTTCTCCACGGGAATACGCTTGACTGACATTCCCAGGAACTTTATCACCTACGAAATTTTTTCTGTCTGTCTGCAGTCCTATCGGGAATGTCCCTAGCAGGTTTTCAACCTCAGGGTACTCTTGCAGAGTTTATCGACCCCACGGGAAATCACAGGCGGTATAGGCTGAAACTACACGTGGCACCGTCATTGCCTTTTCTCTACCCATTCATGATCGATCTAAAGAGAGGCAACCACGGTGCATTGAAAGCGGTTTTCAGCTTTCTTTTATATGATCAGTGTCTGCAGCGCAATTCGGGTTAGATTGCAAGGTGGCATTCTAAGAATTCAACTCAAAGAGTCTAACTCACTGCTGGACCGCGACTTATTTCCGCTGTTCCGTACTTGAGGACGATCACTTATGGGCCGGCTATTGTAACAAACGGATTCTGCTGTATGCATAACCATCTTATCTGTAACTTAAGCACAAATGTTCTGTCCCTTATCCCAGGACTCAACACTCAATACCTCTACGAGTAGATTGAAGGTCGGAAGACAATTTTGTACAGACAACAGGCAGAATCAGTCAGCCAGGATTCTATTAAGTACAACACACGTCCATTCAAGAAAGGTACCTGACTATATGAGCGGTTATCAGGCTAGCAAAACTCCTCCCAGGCCAACTGAGCTTTGCGCTCCTGGCACATCAAGTCGTAAATAGCGTTGCGCAGGTCATCGGCGATTTGGGAGGCGGGATGAAAGTCGTCGGAAGATAAAAAAGCACCGGACTGGTGAAAACGGAGCAAATCTTCGGCGGCTTGTCCAACCGCGTCCTGCAGCTGTTTGAGAAGAACGTAACAGCTACGGTAGTACGCATTTTCGCCCTGCTGTCGGCCAATCCGCCGCACGATGTCCTCGATTTCGTCCATGTTGGAGTTCTCGACAACTCCCAAGATGCATTCTGCCCCAAACGGAGGACATGATATTATACTCATACAGTCTGTTGGACCCGCATCGCCAGCAATAACCGCGGTCAGTGGAATAAAGTCAATACTACCAGGACCAGGTGAAGGGTGCTTGATCTGCGCAGGTCATCATCCGCTAGATTCTGCGGTTTGTGCGAAACCTGTTTATCGTGTGGGGGTACGATTTACTTATCCCTCTCATCATATAAAAGACTCGTGCAAATGCTGAACGAGTTGCATTCTTTTCCTGAGGGCTGGAGGTCTGGTGGCTCTAGCTCAACCATCTTGTAAATCCACCCTGTCGCAATTACCTAAACCCCAAATATATAAATTCGGGAGGTTGCCAAAACGTGGCCAATGCAGAATCTCAACGACGTGGTTGCAATGGCTACTCCCGAGGCTCAAAATCTTCGCGACTATGCGGTCATCGCAATCATCAAGATATTCGGACTGGCCTACTTCTCTCTCTTTCTTCTTCACTTCCTTCTCTTTCACTTTCCGTCGTCTCCCGGACTGATCATCAATTCCCTGTCCGTGATCTTCTTCAGCGGGGGCGTCCTACTCGCCTGCCTATCTAGTCTCATCTACCGTACCTTGTCCGCATTTCACGGTGAGGACGCAGCAGACTGGCAAAAGCTGGAGTTTGTGGGAACATTGGTCCTGATCTACACGGCCACAATCCCCTCCGTGGCTTTGCAGTTTCGCACGCAGCCCTCCGTCCAGCTCGGATACCTTTTCGCCTTCACTCTTGTTGCCGTCGGAAATTTGGTGGATTTCCTCGTTTTAGACTCGGACGCCTCGGTGGTTCGTGCCAGGTTCCCGTACCACTGTGTTTCGTTGGGCGTGCTGGCTCTGGTCCCGACCATACACGCTCTGACCGAAACGTTTCACAGTCCGTCACCACTCGCCCTCGAATTTGCCTGGCTCGCCGGAAGCAATTCCCTTGGCGCCACCTTTTATTTGCTTCGCCCATTGGAGAGAATAGGAATAGTCGACACCTGGCGACCCGGTCTTTATGCGATGCACTTGATTTTGGTCTACAGTACGGTCACTTATTCAAGAGGAGTTTTGCAAACGATGCTCTGACCCTCTACCTAACTTTTGGGCCACGATGCAATGAATTGGGTTTCGGGCCTTTCTATCTTCAGACCAATGGACCATCCCAATAGGATCCGCCTTTTGGTTAGATGGAGTTCGTAATCAGTCCGGATGGACTGCCATGTCGGAGATACATTCCATTATAAAGTACGCCTAGCTATCCAAAGCCATTTTCCAGTTTCCTAGACTGCGAACTGCGGTTTTTATTTTATTTTATTTTATTTTATCAGACACAGGAGTATCGATGCACCGTGCCAAGAATTGGCATCACATCTACTTCCCACCGTATCGATTTTCACTGGTAATCGCTTTCACCCATAAAAAGATTTCGGAGCCAAATTTTGCAGTGAGAAGGTTCTAATTCGGCATCTGGAGACTTCTGTAGGGCGAGCGACTCTAAGCACCAAATCTGCCATCCCGTTCAATTCAGCGTGTGGGTGCCGGAAATCATAGACACTATAGGCTTATTCTAAATTGACAAACGATTGACTGCAGGTGCTAGGATCGCTCGACCTTTCTTTTTTAGGCTGTTCAACGTACCCATTCCTTACCGCCTCCGAGCAAGTCACCTTTTCCGCCAGTTTTGCCCGCATTGCCCGCATTGCCCGCTTTTGCCCATCCATGTTTATTTAAACGTGTCATCCATAAATCTGTCGCTCATAATGGCCTGATCTGTGTTTTCAAAATCTAAATGATGGTTTGTAGTTTACTCTCTCAACACAATATTTCCCTGGCATCGGTGGTTTATTTCTTTGCGATGCTCTCCGTGCACGCCTTGTCCGTGGATCGTGCCGAGCCCTCAGGTCCGATTTTCGATCCTACCGTGTGGTTCATCAGCGGCATGATTTGCACAGGTCTCCGTTGCATGCGACCGTGGACTGTGTACAGATCCAGCTACGGATAGCTCGTACTTCACCTTGCGCTGAAAAGTCTGTTGACCTACTTACGTTCAATCCACCTATTCTATCCTGGTTTTGTTGCCACAATGCCCGCCACGCTGGCTTTCATCGAACTGGAGACTTGGTTCCCCTATTTAGCCATCCTGCCGGCCTACGGTCGCATATGTATAAAACTAATCCCTATGCGTATGGATTGATACCTCGATACCTGTCTCTCATAATTGGCGAAGTATGGGCATGATGCTAGACACTCTGCCGTGCGAGGTCTTGACGATGATTGCCGACTGGGTACGGATATGACCTCGTATCTGATCCAGGTGTTCTGACCGCTCACTAGTTGCCACCTGCCAGTCTCCGTGCGCTCGGCCGAGTATCGTCGGGATTATATTCTGTGCTGGTCCCGCAACTCTACCGTGCGGTGACGTTCCGCGCTGCGAGTGAGTGGGCGCTGAATGTCCTCGACGTCGATTCTTTCCTGCTCCACCATGGGCATTCAGGGACCACCAGCTTTCTTCAACACACGCGACATCTATATATCCAGGCTCCGATCCACCTGGCCCGGTTTAACCGTTGTGCCTACTACAACATCTTCCGCACGGCAGGACTGGCCCAAGGCCCGTCTACTCTCGGCGCCGCGGATGAAACAAGGGCGCACGAACAATTCCTGGACGACATTGCGGACCAGCTCCACGTTGTTCTTGCGCAGTTAAAGCCGGATGGCCTGCGTACTTTTCAGTCTGTATCATCCCGTGCCATCCTGCTCGTTATCGAGACTGACAAACGATAGATGGCGCCTGGGCACTTGTATCCCGGCGGGGGTTTTGGACGAAGGAGGCTACCTAAGCCGGCGTCAAAACCGCCTCACATGCCTCTCGCTAGTCACCGATGGTACCTGTCCCCACGCATGTCATCGTCTGGACAGTCTATCTCAATTATCAAGTTTGACTAAACTGGAGTGGGACGGAATCCAGCATCCGGCCGAGGTTGAATCGCTGCGGCAGTGCATCCGGCGGAACTGGAAGCATCTGAATGATCTGTCCATCGGATTCGTCTTATCTCCCAACGCCCGGAGCCTGCGCTGGGACGACCTGGGATTGCGTTGGCCGGGCGCCGGGCCCTGCGACGAAGACGAGTCCACTCATTTTCCGCCCCTTTCAACATTGTCGCTTTCCAAAGTGTCACTCTCAGAGAACCTGCAAGATTACTCCTCCTTTCGTAGCCTCCAAGCGTTGACATTGCGTGACTGCCCGAATGTGCTTCGCTTCCTGCGTTCATTATCTGGGTCACGAATCACGCTGAACCTCCGGGAGTTTGAACTGTGCTGTGATTTTTTGCTTCACGAGCCCGATGACGATTACGAATTTTCTTCGGTTGTTAAGTTTTTGTTCTCTTTTCGGGGGCTACAGCATCTCCGATTGAGGCTATCCAATTTCCCGGAGTTGGGCTTCCGAGTGGAAGATGCCATCCGACACCACCGACCAACACTCGAGAGCCTGGTTTATCATCAGCGCCAGCTCGCGCCGATCGACAACGAAGGGCTGTTTGAGGATGATCGGGACGTGTCGCCAGTTTGGATCCCTGATCTACCGGCTATTGTCGACCTGTGCCGGGTAACCACGCTGGCGCTGTGTGCGAATCCATCCGCCGCCGTAAGTCCTAGACCCTTGTGAAAAGAAGTGGAGATACCCGTTCTAACCGTCGCAGCGGATGTGCCTTCAACCTGCAGCCGCAAATTCCACGCTTCAGGTCTTGCATCTACGGTTCAGCGGTGCCGAGCGTATGCACTGGGACATCCGACACGAGGTACTCGCTCTTCTACGCAAAAGGCGAGGGGGCTGTTCGCCCACAGACCAGGTGGACGAAGTGGACGAAGTGGCCGAGATTCCGGTGTATTCCGACGGCGAAAGCGACCACGTGAGCTTCTTTGATCACTATTTCGATTGCTCGATGACCTGGCAATCCGACCTGCAGAAGGTAGAAATGGATACTCCCTCGGCCCCGTCCGAGGCGGAGGATTTTGTGGCTTTTGCCGAATGGGCGTTCGGCCCCAGCGGCTTGCCGGCGCTGCAGGTTCTCGCATTTGGAGACTTCTCCCACGACGATCGGTACCCGGGGCAGCAGTTTGTGGTGCGGCGGGAGGACCGGTCGGGGCCATGCAGCGGCGAAGGATCGGGTCCCTCGGTCTGCAATAACCATAATGGCTTGTCATTCTGTCCAGCGAGCATGGATGATCCCTCGATTTGGGATGGTGTCTCGTTAGACGGGATTCGACTTCTCACTGCATGCCCGGACGGTGGCTTGATCGAGTCCCCGTATGAGCTATAGGGTCGCCTTTGTTCTGTCGCGTTCCTTGACCAACGAGTGGCCTAACACGATACATATATCGTGTAAATGCGGATTAGATCATCCTGCTTTTTAGAATAGCTCAGTTGGTTTCTGTGGGAGTACCGTCGATGGTCTCACATCGGGGCCTGTTAGCGACTTAATGCTAAAAACAAAACACAGAAACGGGCAGAATTCTACACCAAGATCTCCGCACTCTCATCGAATCGAAAAGCTCCTCACCCCACTTGGCGCTGCACCATGAGATCTCTGTCCACGAAGCAACTGCTGTCATATCAACGAAGAGGCGGCAGAGGGCTGTAGGACAATTGTATTCTTTAATATCAAAGGGAAAACATGAGGAATTGTTCGTGCAGGAAAAAATGGTGGAAATGAAAGGTTGGTTGACTCCGATAGTCCATAGACCTTATATAGGCTTGCCTTCCCTTGCAATGACTGTTGCGATTCTTGAGAACATTGAGTCAACCAATTTGTTGACGCAACGTATCGATATGTTTTGAGCCTCAGCGAACTCTCGGTTATCGGTGCTTCCATGGGTGCGTTTTTGAATCTTGTTCTTCAAATATGAAAGTACGTCTTGCCCAATATTAAGTTCTGGAGAATTTGGTGGCAGTCGGATAATTTCAGCACCATTTTCGTAAGAGCCGTCGAAGAATTGTGGGGTCGTTGCACCTTCGTCAAGGACGACATGTTTCGGACTCTGTTGGTGGGGTATGGAGTGTTCACGATGAATCCGTCGAGGGCTAGGCTGTTCCTTGACGCCCGAGGTCTCTTTTTCAGGAACAAAGGCGAGCTTTGGCGTTCGATTAAAACCGACCATCACCCAGCATTGAAACAACTTTGCACGTTTGCTTTTCCGTTTTTGTAAACACTGGAAACAGTATTTCTGTTCTTTATCGACGTGGACTCTGCTAGCTTGGTTTTCTTTCAATTCCACCTCCGCATGGCTGATGAAAATGACCGAGCGCCATTCACTTCGCCAGGCGTAGTAAGAGGTTGCGAAGCTGAGGCGTGCGTTCCTAGCTTCCATAGTCAACCACAGCATATGACATCCCATGCTTTTGCAGTACCCCTCATTGACAACACGGTTTCGCAGAGTTTGCCAGTGAACATCTCCAATCCCGAATTCACGTGCTAGTTGCTCCCACGACCTTGATTTTGAACTCTCGAATGTGTATATAATTTTGTCGATAAGCTTTTGGTCAAGCTTTTTCGGCCTTCCCCGCCTCGAAAGGAAGTTATTTGTTTTTGCCGTGCTAGGGACCATGGCACCGAAATCAGGTTGTGTAGAACATGAATCTTAGAACGAGGCGGACGAAGGAAAGAGGTGAGGGCTCGTTAGCCACAAAGCATTCCGATTAGCCGTCAAGAATGGCACGTAGTTTGGAAGTCATATCCCTAGCATCGATTCTAGCACAGGTCATATTCAAATATGTTGTCCTTGAATTGCCTGGGAAGTTTGTCAACATTCCGAACAACAAGACAGAACGGCAATATCGTCTGGTTCAAAAGTACTCGGTCTTCGGCTTATATTCTGCGCCCGGAGTTAAAATAAATCAATCCGAGGATGAGCAGGGTAAGACCAGCGGCAGTTGGATTAGGAATACACGCACACACTGAACCATTATTGGTTGATGCCCTCAACTACACCATTTCCAGCTAGTGTAATGCTATGCACATGTTCATGAAGACTCAGTTCTACATTTATTGGAAATCACCTCACCTAGGCAACGGTGCTGAGTCCGACAAAAATGTTCTGTCACATGTTCGTGTTTCTTTCTCGGCGGAGCGACGCGTCATCCTCCAAACCGTCCCCAATCGACCCCAGTCATCTCGACCGGACACGTTGGCAAGTATTTCAAAAAGTACAATCTTGTTGTCATTGTATCTCACCAAGCCATCTTTCGCCATTGGCGGACCAAACATACGACAAGACGAGTGTCATCATGCATGCGCGTTTGCCCATCGAAGACGCAACTTCTCGGACTGGCAATACTCACCGGTGTCCGAGTGCAAAAGCTCTATTTCTGTGCGCATTTATTTCTCCCCGCTGATTCCAATGTCTATGTTGTCTAAATTACCCCTTTTCCAAAGCTTTGCTTATGTTCAATCCTCCGGCATTAAACGACATAACCAAGGAAACTGAAATGTTAAACACAAATAAGGCAGGTTAATTTTTAAATACCTTAGGAGTCCTTTTTCATGGCAAACTTAGAGACCGTTTCACAGTTCAAAGTGAAGGGATTAACGTCACAATACGATATCGGATACTCCCGTCACATCCTATGCTCAATGTGAGCTACCATTCCTTGTCTCCTTTAACAAAAGTGAATTTTTTCTTTGCTGTCATAATCCAAGCCCTAGAATAGGCCACACTATTCCGTACTGTACGAGGGTAGTGGTAAAATTGGTTCGGAATATCGTGTAGCAGTGCCGCGTGTGCTATTTTATCCCCAGAACTTCGTTAAAGTCTTTCTCTAGGCACTCTAGCAACTTGCAAAGCTTTTCGTCAATGACAAATGTAGTTTGAAATTTATTTCCCACCTCTTCAAATCCCCAAAGGCCAATAAATTGTCCGAAATGTCGTCTCCTCGTGTGAATTCCTATTTCCGCCTCATCCCATGCACCGAGCCATGGGGTCATAGTGATTATATAATAGCCGGTTTCGACAGTTGGAGGCAGCATCTGATGGTAGTGGCGCGCCAGGTCATCTAGTTGCTGCAAGGTGAGTAGGTGATAGGCAACTAGGGCTCGAGGGAATTGCGGATGAACTTGGCCAGTACTGCTTGACACAAGTGGACACAGCGGTTGTCGGAGATGCTCCAGCACATTGTGAAGTCCCCCGAGAGGGGAGGGAAAGGAACGCACGAGGTCGTACATGAAGACGTGCATAAAAAAAAGCAAAATCTACGTAAACACCTTGGAAGGATCAAAGAAAATAATAAAGCAAACCGTGCCAACGGAATTAAGTCCTGAAGTGCCAACACGGAGAATTAAATTGCTTAGCATTCATGCTCTATTCAAAATTTTTCGTTTTTATTCATATGAATTCTCTCCCAAGCCATATTATTCCACAATGCTGCTTATAACTAACGTTAGTAACTAACTACAGAGGTCCATTTCAAAAGTCCTCGCTCACGCTTCCACTAGTAGCATTAGCGTTTTTACTAGCGTTGTATTCCTATGAATTTTATATACTACTACTGCTACCTACCTCCTGAATATCTCCTCCTTCCGACCTATCCTTTCTACCCTTTCTACCCTTTTTTATCTTCTAATATGCCTATATCTATTGCTACACGCGCCTTGGTTATTGGCTTCAAAGCAACAGGCAAAACGACCAGAGAAATCGAAGATCTTACTAAGCTTCCTAAGCGTACGATCAACGATATCTACGCCCGCGCTATCCAACGTGGTTTTGATCCAAATGAACGTCCTTTAATCCTACCTGACGATATTCTCGCTGATGCCCCTCGCTCTGGCCGCCGCCCTACGAAGCAATCGACTGAATCCCAAGATAAGACCCTTGCGAAAGTGCGCTTTGATCGTTACGGACGCGAAAAAACCTGTGCTGATATTGCTGGGGAGCTAAGTCAAGAAGGGATCGATATCTCTACTATTACCGTTTGGCGGATCCTACGGAAATTAGGTTTACGAAAGACAAACCAACGAGGAAACCTGGATTGACACAGAAGATGAAGAAAGAGAGGCTTGAATGGTGTCTTACGCATCAGAATTGGACTCTTGAGGACTGGAAAAATATAATCTGGACCGACGAAACGTCTGTGGTCTTACTTCATCGTCGAGGAGGCTATCGGGTCTGGCGTACAAAAGACGAGCGCTTTATTCGAAGCTGTATTCGCGAGCGTTGGAAAGGAAGCTCTGAATTTATGTTTTGGGGGAGTTTTTCATACGATCGCAAAGGCCCTTGCTATTGCTGGCTTCCTGAAACTACAACAGAGAAACGCGAAGCCGATATTACGATTAAACGGCTAAATGAAGAGCTTGAGCCTATTTTTAAGGAGCAGTGGGAGCTTACGAATGGTCTTCGACGACTTAATCTTCGGCAGCTTTCTGGACTAAAGCCTATTTGGCGTTGGAATACGCAGAATGGGAAGCTTTCTCGGAGTAAAGCTAAAGGAGGTATTGACTGGTATCGTTATCAGACTAAAATCCTTATTCCAAGGCTTTTTCCTTTTGCTAAAGAATGCGCTATTCAAAGGTATAGTTCTAGTTCTATAACTAGTTATAAGTCTTTTATTAATATATTATTAGGCCTAATACTCTTGTTCAAGAAGATAAAGCCCCCGCGCATAACCACCATTTTCAACAACGTGTATACGATATATGGAGTATTTAGCGGCTTCTTTGGTGTGGTAATTCGCCTGATCTTAACGCTATTGAGCCTGCGTGGCCTTGGCTAAAGCGATATACTACTAAAAAGGGTGCACCTAAAACTAGGGCAGAGGCTATTCGCGTATGGCAGGAAGCTTGGAAGATATTGCCTCAGGAAGCTATTCAAAGCTGGATTGAACGTATACCAAGGCATATTCAAGAGATTATTAAGCTAGAGGGGGGTAATGAATATAAGGAAGGACGATAGTATTACAATATTAATTTCAGCTAGACTTTATTAGGATTAGGGGCTATTTAGCGTGAGCGAGGACTTTTGAAATGGACCTCTGTAACGTGGATCCCGGCCGGTCCGTCATCCCTGCCGGTCCGTCATCTCACCTCAGATTTTCTGCCCCTTCCCAACCACCTATCTTTAAACGCCTACCATGCCCCCGAAACCCAGTCAAAAAGCTCAAAAATCAGTTGAGCAGGAAGGCAGGATCTTGCTAGCTATTAAAGCTATTCAAAATGGCAGAATTACCACGATCGCTGCTGCTGCTCGCTCTTTTGATGTCCCCCGCACAACTCTTGCAGATCGGATGAAAGGCATTCCTAATCTTTATGAAGCAAGGGCTACAGGCCATAAATTTACGCAACTGGAAGAGGAATCAATTCAGGATTGGTTGATATCTATGGATCAGAGAGGCGCTGCGCTTACAATCGCGATGTTGAGAGATATGGCCAATTTACTACTTGAACACCGCGGAGATAATGCCCCCAGACCGTTGGCAAAAATTGGCCAACACAATACATCAAACGACATCCTGAGCTTACTACTCGATTCTCTCGCAAATATGACTACAAACGCGCCCTAATGGAAGACCCAAATACTATTATTGAGTGGTTTAAGCTTGTCCAAAAAACGATAGCTCAATATGGTATCACTTCGGATGATATCTACAACTTTGACGAATCGGGGTTTGCGATGGGAATCAGTGCGACGACGAAGGTTATTACACAGTCATTTTACACCGGTCGGAGGGGCGTTTTACAAGCCGGTAATCGTGAATGGGTGACTGTGATTGAATCAATTTGCGCTTCCGGACGAGCGCTCCCACCATACGTTATCTTCAAAGGGAAACACTTTATGGTACGATGGTTTGACGACCTTCCAAAGCATTGGGCTCTTAACGTTAGTCCAAACGGCTGGACAAGCAATGAAATTGGCGTTGATTGGCTCCAAAAACACTTCATTCCGCACACAACAAGTCAGACGAGAGGGAAACATCGTCTTTTGGTCCTCGATGGCCACGACAGTCATCTTACAGCGACATTCGACAAGATTTGCCAGGAAAACAACATCATACCAATCTGTATGCCTCCGCATGCCTCTCATCTTTTACAGCCTCTTGATGTTGGTTGTTTTGCTATGTTAAAGCGCTCTTATGGAACGCGGGTTGCGGAATATACCCGATTAGGCATCGATTCTATCGAGAAAGATGACTTCCTTGATATCTTTCCAGCGGCCCGTGATGACTCATTTAAAGAGTCTATCATTCAGAGTGCCTTCGCAGCTACTGGTTTAGTACCACTGGACCCCGATCGGGTGTTATCAAAGCTCAATATTCGTCTTCAATCTCCGCCTCTACCAGATCGACCAGTTTCACAAGGTTCAACATCAGGCAGCAATATCTCTACCGGCATCCCTCGAACGACTAAGCAGCTAGAAAAACGCAAATCTAGGCTCAATTTTGGTCTAAATTCAGCGGCCAATAAGATCTCTTCGCCTACAAAACGTGATCTTCAACAGTTTTACAATATGTCGGTTAAGCTAGTTCACGAGCACATCTTAATGCGGGATGAAATAAAACGTTTACGGGAGGGAAACAGAAAGCAGACAAAAAAGAGGAAGAAATCGAAGAAGCGAATGCCTAATAAAGGTAGTTTAACAGAGGTTTTGGACCTCACTACCAATGTTGGTGGTGAGGGAGGTGGTGGTGTAAGATATATATCTGATACTGCACCTGCTCCAGAACCCCAGGTTGAACCTACACTTCCTGTTTTGCCCCCTGTACGTCGGCAAATTACGTGTTCTAAATGCGGCGGAAAAGGGCATAGATTTTCTACATGCCCGCAAAAGATTTAATTTGTCAATTCAATGGTGTTTTGGTTGGGTAAATGATGTTTGAAAAACGTAAAACATCTGAAGTTTTGATGGGGTGACGGACCGGCAGGGATAACGGACCCGCCGGGATCCACGTTATACGGTGAAACGTTTAGGTAATCGTATTATTTGAAGGTTGTTGCATGAACGGACGGCGCTAGACACCTGAGAAATTTTTATTTGGTCTGTTCAACGAAACGGTGCACCTCTCTCGATATTTTTCTTTGGTAAGGCTTCAGAAAAACATCATTCTGATAATTTGGACAAAAAATGCAGGCCTTAATAAAAAAAATAAAAAGAAGAGGAATTAGCCAAGAACCCTCACAGATACCAGGTGGAGTACGTTAAAGGCAATCCATATAATGTACCGTATCGTCTATGCGTAGTGTTTCATTACCTCAACCGTTCTCGCGCACTCTCCATTATTCTTGGCGGGCCCAAAACTAACGAAAGAAGTTAATGAAATTGTACTGTACACCCTAACTCAGACATGCCACGGCTGATGGACCTCAGGAGACCCCTCTGACGAAGCAAAAATTTTGTTCTTGCCTACATCAGATTTTTACTGCCGCGGGGTACTTTGGTGAGCTGGCAACGATCCATTGTCTACGACGAAATCTAGGGAAGAAAATTGAAGGTAAGCCCCTGCAACCATGCAAAACACTCGGAAGAGGTCATAAAACTAAAATTTTGATACAGGAAGGCATGGTTCTGCACCTGTCTCTCAGATCATGGCACACCAGGGACCAGGCACCTTTCCGGAGCATTACCAAGCCCACTGCTCCTCCATAGATACAGTGTCAGCTGTTCTCGACGAGGGAGACCAACCAGACCATATTGAGTACTTTCAAGGTTATGTCCAGTTTTACGAGCGTGGCTTGCCAGGCGAATTGACAGCAGAAACCAAAGAAAGTATTTTGGATAAACCAGATCTGGTGGAAATGAGGGATCGAATCGAATTCTTTGAACAAAGCCATGACGAAAAGTCCCTCAAGAACGGGAAGTTGGAATACAGGAAGGCACTGGTTCGACATCGCCTTTTTGAGCTCAAACAATATCAAAATCGGTGGGTACAGGAGAAAAGAGACCAAAAAATTCTCAATCGGGGAAAGAAAGAGCCGATGCCCTTGGAAAACGACATTCGCACGCGCGCTCAAATGTTGATTATGCCGGAGGTTGCACGAATTGCAACAGCTATGTCCTGCGCCAAAGAGCTCTCTTTTGACGAAAAACTTCTTTTGGTCCAAGATCTACAAACGCAATGTGTCCATGATTTTGACGTGGTATACCTCCCAAATGAAAGCCCGATTCAAGGGCTCTGTCCTGCAAAAGGTTGCCAAATCAACATTTCAAGGTGAGTGCCCCGCTTTAGTAATGAGGCGGCCAATACTAACCGTCTAGTCTGAGGAAATGTGACCGAAGTGTCCACATTCACGAATGTGTCCGGCGTGAGAAAGCTTTTGACCTTCAAATATCAGAATCAAGGATGCGATTTTGTTACGAATGCATGGAATGGTTTTTGTCCAGTCAATGGAGGAACCATTGTGATTTCCATCTCCAGTCATGGCAAGTCCAGCACTGCGAAGTGATCCTCTATCGCCATACCGTCATTCGCCCCGGCTACTGCCCTTTTTGCTTGTGGGACCTCGATCTTCCTGCGGAAGACCGGTTGCAATACTGGTTGCGGAGTGATAACTTGAGGGAACACATTGAGGGACAGCACATGGCTGGTATCCAGTGGTCCACAAAAAAACAAATGTGCGGGTGCTCTCGAACATTCGACAATGAGCGTGACCTTCGACACCACTTACACGACGTGCACGGGCTAAAGGAAGCCATATGGCAAAATCCAAAACCACCAAGAAAGAGAAAACGCGCCTGCAAGGTAGAAGCACAAAGCTCTGCAGCAGAACCAGAAGAAGAGCGCCCCAAGAAAATACGATTTTATTGCTACCCGCCTCCGCGTCATGAACATGAGCACTATCTGTCAAACAAAATATTTGTCCCCGTCCCGACCTTGCTTTCGTTTGTCGAAGAGTATCCAGAACAATATTGCTGCTCTAGTACAAGTGACAAGTCCGGTTCGAGCAGCAGAAGCAGCTCAGTTGCATCTTGCTTCTCCGCGGCAAATTCCTCACTCAGCTCGCGGCCAACAACTCCCGGACTTGAGGTCATCGATCCGAGACTCCTCGAGCCTTTTGACTTCACCAAGGAGAATGGAAGCTGGTCTTGTAATCAAGTATCCATGCAGCTGGATTCACTTAATCTCTCTTCGGAACGGGAGACAAAGGAAGAGTCCTCTAGTGAGGGGATACAGCCACCATCTCCCGTCCCAAGCCTTGACAATTATCCCATTGGAGATTTTGTTAGCAACAAAGCAAATGAGGAGGCGAAGAAGGCTTTGAAAAATGATTTTCTCGCACTTATGCCTCCCAGCGGCCAAGATATTGCGGTAGAAGACAAGCGCGGGAGTTGTTTTCTTACACAGACGGACGCCGGTGATGGGAACCCGCCTCATGGTGATCAAGTCCATGTTGCTAGTCTTCGCGAACCCCTCAGCAGAGCCAAGACAAGATCACAGCTGCCTCTGCATCATGCAGATGATTTGAGCACTCGCAAGCCACGCCAGAAGCTCAATGCAAAAGAAAAACGAAAGATGCTTGAGCTCAAAGACCAGAATCTGACTCCGAGGCAGATTGGGCATCACTTCGCGGACATAGATACGACTTATCTGCGACAGGTTTGGATGGACATGAAGCCTTCTCAGCGATGCACCAGATCACGGGCTAATCGGATGGGCGGCTAAACCATTGTTCTTTGGTCGATGATTATTCACCTGTACATACTTTCCTTTCCAGTTGCGGAAATCCCAGTGTTGACCCTTGAAATAAAACTCGGCTCCGAGACAAACCCTGGGAACTTTTTGACCTTTGTGTAGATATAGATTCAATCTCACCTCAAGGGCTAGACTAGATGTTATTTTCCAGCGAGGGGCACTCGTCACCTAGCGCAATATATTTTGAAAACATCATTAATAGGTCTCGCAAGGCGGCTCTGCTGATGGAAGGTTTGCAAATCGGCCCTCTCGCCATGGATAAAGCAAATGTATGAAATCATTCAGGAGTCGAAAAATCTCCTACAGTGCAAGCGTCCCAACTTGCACACTATGGTAACAAAAATTACAAATTCACAGTACCACCACAGTTCCAAGCGGTCACGGCCGTAATTGTCGTATCAATTGTGATTTGTATAATATAGTACGATCTTGTTACTCTATGGCTGGATATGGACCCATACTGTTTCCGTACATTGGGAAGTTGTCGGGAATTCAAAGGGACAGGGACAGAGAGGACCAGGATCAATAAGCAAGCACGGTCTGCAATTAGCGTGTTCTATGTAACCTGAGAAATTGTAAGACCAAATAAATGGTTTGGCTTAAAATAAAACTTTGGGGTTAAGATACCTCGCATCTCAGAGTTCCTACGGAATTAAAGCTCACAGGACCACCATGCTGTACACGGTAGTACTTTCTGAAGCACGCAGTAGATCCTAGGAGCTTGTACTGATTTCCGGGATGACCACTACCGATTGTCTTCCTGGGAGCACCTAGACATTTCCCAGGAGTATGTGAGAGTCGCAGGAGCACCAAGTACGTTACTCCTGTGAACACTCGTATCTACTCCTAGGATACTCGTGCTCCTAGGATCTGGTATCCGGGAGCTGGGAGCTGCAGGATGCAACTCCCAGGATCGTCTCTTTTCTTAAACGAGGCTTGGTAATTCAGGCAAGCTTCCTAGCGAGCCTCTGGGACTCAGTTATAAGCCGCAGGGATAGATGAGCATTTCATACGCTTGAGATAAGCCGTCTCGGTGGTCTGGCTATTTATTTACTATCATTCACCCCCCTTGAGTTCTTCTCATTTACACCCTGATCAAAACCCAAATCCCCAACCCGAATTCTCATCGAAAAACGGTACGCCCCATCATATTGGAAACAGACACTTAATAACGACTAACTCCTTATAAGCCTACCACCAAGCGTCAACATACAGAGGCTTCCAAGACGCCCATATTCTGGAGATGATTTTGGACTTGGGCGCGAATGTCAATATCCGAAACTGGAATGACGAAACGCCTTTCCTCCAAGAAAGCATCGAAATGCTGCTGCGAGACGTCGATCGCCAGGCCAAAGATCGACATGGATCCACGGCGCTGCACGTTGCTGCCCGGAATAATCAACTCCAAGTAGTGGACTTGCTTCTGAAAGACCCACGAATCGACATCAATGCGCTCGACAACTCGGGAAACACCGCCTTCTGGTGGTCTTCATACCTTGGGCACGACGAAGTTGGTAAGCGATTCCTGGACGAGCAGGGGCTGGATGTCAATTTTCTAGGCAGCAAGGACGATCCACGATGGCGAAAAACTGCGTTCTACCTTGCTGTGCACCGGAATAATCTACCACTGGTCTCCCATATGCTTGCAGCGACACATCTGCAGCTGGATCCAAACACCATAGGCGACCACCGATGGAGCCCTCTCGGAGCTGCAGCATACCAAGGATCCTATGAGATGGTAAATCTTCTACTACGAGCGAAAGGAATTCGAATCAACGCAGTCGACGAAGGCGAAGATGACCCCCTCTGGCTCGCCATCCAAACGCGTTCATGGCGGGTGGTCGAGCTTTTTTGAACGAGCGGACTCGGCTGGATATCAACTGTCAGAATAACAAGAATGGGGATACGTATCTGTTGGTTGCGGCTCGTGACGGTGATCTAAACATGGTAGACCGTATACTCGGATTTGGGGGTGTTGATCTCAACGCAAGAAACCGACGGGGCGAAAGTGCACTGGAAGTCTCCCGTCACCAAAAGCACCACCATGTTCTTCAAAGACTAATGAGTCGTGGGGTGGTGTACTGATAGGGTTCTTGATATGTTTGTCAGTCTACAGTACGGTGGATCGGGCTGATGAGAGATTTTCTTCTAGAAAATGAATAGGTAGTTAGATTCCATTCAGCATGAGCAAGATTTAGAACACAACGTACATTTCTCCCTGCATGTACGTGTACTGTATGGTGCAGAATTTCTAGTAAAGGAACATGGAACCTCAGAGATGCTGCCTAGCCGGTGACGACGTTGCCCAGAGGGGGAAGAGGCACTATCGCCCCGAATACTGGCAAATCATAGCCATAAGCTACTATGTACAGGCATTCTCAAAATCAAACCGGCTTGACCACTCCACAATCACTATTTTCTGGCCCACCGCCAAGGCCTTGGTTATCGTGAATAAGTTATAGGACAAGCCGCATCACGAACGAACGAGCATCATTGGAACTGTATGTAACACAAATGCCAACAAGAAATGATTGCCAAATAGTCATTTGAATTTGGCCGGTCGGTTAGTTGACTGGTTGGTGCAGGTTTTCCGGGTAGTTTTTTGGAACTACCCTGCTTATGACCACCTTTGTTAGGAGGACGGTTAAGAGAGGGTGGTTATGAGAGGGTGGTTATGAGAGGGTGGTTATGAGAGGGTGGTTATGAGAGGGTGGTTATGAGAGGGTGGTTATGAGAGGGTGGTTATGAGAGGGTGGTTGAGAGGGTGGTTAAGAGAACAGAGTGTACAAGAAGTGGGATTAAATAACCATTGAATGCTCTTCAAACGGTTAACATGCTCGACTAGCACTAGTCAGGCACCACTTGCTCTGTGCACGGAGGAGGCTGCCGCGGTTTCCACGACTTCCACCACCTGGATTGCACGGCATATTAACCATCCACTGTAGATCACCAGCACATTATAGTACTCGAATTATCACTTTCTTTTGCTGCGGTTCTCAGAATTCAAATCAACGGCCCGAACGAATACATCTAAACCATGACGCTCTTACCCAGCGTATCCTATTCCCTGTTAACGGAAAGGTCAATTGTCCTAGAGACGATACTGGCACACCTGGTGACTCGTCTTTTCTAAGGGCCGTCTTAAATTCATTATTGTAACTAGGGTCTACACACATGGTTGTCTCCTATGGTTGTCTTCTGGGGTGCCTTGACGGTAAAGAGGAACTGTGTTAAAAGTGGCCATCATCAATCAAAGGCCGACAAGGAATTCCATGTGTTTTATCGTAAGGAAGCAGTGCTGCTTGAACAATAACTTTAGGTTTTGACTGCTCTCACGGCTCAAGGTAAGGCGATAGCATACAGCCACGATTCATCGTTTATCATGCGGTATGGATTTTAGCTATAGACCTATAATCCGTTAAAGACCTACATTTTAGCGGTGGTTATGTTTATGCACTTTCGTCAGTTTTACATATGGTATGGATGGTATGGATGTATTGTTTACTGTAAAAGCAGATGCCTTACGACTGTCTTGCCGTCGGTAATTCTTTCCTTGAAACGCAGAGTCGAAAACAATTATGTCTTCTGCAAGACAGAGGTAGTCAATGGACGTGCGCTTCTCCAATGGAACCAGCCGATGCGGATGACCGAGAGCGCTATGTCTGGATGTCTGAGAAATCTAGGGGAGATCCACGGCTTCCTTCAGTCAATGTTTGCCCATCGTTTTCGCTATGGAGGTGGGGGGAGATGTTAAACGAAAGCAGCGCGGTCAGCGAAGCACAGCAAAATCTGATTATGAAACACGCTGACACTCGCACTTTCTTGGATCATTATCTTCCACGCCACATCGACACGGATATGCAGAGTGTTATGAACGGCCGTGAATCCAACAAGTCTCTGAAGCGCGCGATCACCCGCATGAGTAGGTGGATTGACAAGAGACGCCCTCGACATCTTACTTCGAAGCAGCGAGCGTCCCTTCGCGAACATCCAGAATATGTGGAGGCCGAGCGGCGAATGAGGGAGCAAGCCGAAGAGTGCAAACGCGATCCTAGTGCAGCGATGCAATTGCGATTAGAGAAATTGACACGCGAAACCTCCAATACATTTGGTAGGTTGGAAAGAGCATTGAGACGAAAGGTCCGCCATGAGTTCGACCGCAAACAGGCCATAATAGACATTGGGCGACAGCTTTCGGGGGCTGCTGTTGAAGACGAAGAGACGAGGAAGGTGCTTCAAGTAGAAGACCAGATGCTACCAGAGCAGATTGATCTTCTGAAGAACTTATTCACATGACCTACCTCTCAATCCCTGGAGGCGGAGTGGCAAAGAAGGAACACCGCTGTGGCTGCGATCTCCCGATGCTGTTGTTTCCTTGAAGGTGGCCCGTTGCGTGGGCGACGTAAACGAGCAGCACCAAGTGATGGGTTCGACGAAGAACAGACCGACGTGGTACCAGAGCCAGCCAAGAAGAGTTACAGTTTTCCGGAGCCTTCGCAGCAGGGTGTTCTTCTCGCGAAAGCCGGAAATTATATTAAGAAGGCCAAGAAGCCCCGGCGATGTTTTCAATGTTATGGTGACGCCGGACTTCCCATTCATCGCAGAACACAGAAATATAGCGAGTATAAGTCGACCCTGCGACACTTTCGAGAGAAGCACTTGCAGGATCGAAGGTGTCATGTGTGACGAAGACCTGCTCCATGAGATGCATCTTCGCAGGCATGCAGAAGAAATTCATCGTCTCAGCACTCAACGGAATTACTATGTCAAAGAAGATACGGGGTCAGACATTGACACTGATTAATTGGGAGGCTTGCAGGGTTTATGCAAGTCTCATTGTCGGAATGGGTGGATTCGGTGCTCGGACCAAGGAAATTCCGGTAATTATTGCATACGTAAGCGAGTGACCACCCCACCAAAAATCACCTCTCGATATCAACCACACTATTTCAAACGCCCACCATGCCACCAAATCGCTCTCAACCGCGCCAAAACTCTACTGAGCACGAGGGGCGCCTCTTATAAGCTATCGAAGCTATTCAAACCAAGCAAATTCCCTCTATTCGTGACGCCGCGCGCCAGTTTCAATTGCCATATCCTACGATATTATACCATTATGTATGCCAGCGCACTCATCACACTTATTACAACCACTTGATGTTGGTTGTTTTAGTGTTTTAAAACGCGAGTATAGCAAATCGGTTGAGGGGTATATACGAACCGGGGTAAACCATATCGCCAAATTGGATTTCCTAGCCGAATTCCCTCATGCACGTGCGGCTTGCTATAAATTGGACACAATTAAAAATAGCTTCGCCGCTACCGGTTTAGTACCGTTTGAACCGAATCGGGTCATCGAAACGCGTAATATTCGGCTTAAAACAACCCCCCCCCCCCCCCCCCTCAGGGAGCAACAGCAGCGATTTTTCCATGAAGACCCCAAAACCCCAAGCAATTGGGTAAGCAAGTATCGTCGGTAAAAGCACTGCTTCAACGGCGTTCCGCAAGCCCTCCTAGCCCTACCCAGCGAGCGTTAGACCAAATTGTGAAGGGTTGCGAAATGGCTATGCATAACGCTATATTTCTTGCAAAACCAACTACTACGCGATGCAAACGCCAAACAAACGATAAAACGCGCCAAATCCGCACAGCAGCTATCGTATCGAGGGGGATATATCGCTGGGGAGACGAACGAGCCAGTGGTTGTTGAGAAAAAGCAGCAAAAGCAACCAGCGGAGCAGCCGACGGAGGAGCTAGAAACGACGCAATTACTACCTTATCTGGCGCCATCACGATGCACTGAGTGTTGGCAATTAGGGCATCGACGGAATCAGTGTGGAAAACGCACTGAATAGCTTATTTTGTATCTAAATGGCGTTTCGGCCGAAATATATTGGTTTAAAATTGATGGTTTTTGGTGGGGTGGTTCACTCGCTTACGGGTTACGTTAAATGTTTGTCACTGTACCTTCTTAGTCATTGTTTTTCCCTTTAAATTGGTGTTTTTTGGGGATAGTTTCTTAGAATCAGACACAGTTATTTTTCCTGCATGCCATTGGCTAGATCAGAATCACCTGATATCTCCATTTCGACACCGCTATTATATCCCGTGGCATTTGAGACAAAAAGAAGCCAGTCTGTCTTCCTTTATCACGGTTGTTCTCAGGATGACACAACACTCTTCCCACCATCTTCAGTAAGCCTATCTCGAATTTTGATCACCATATACCCTGAGCCCAGTTTGGCCAGCTTCTGCAAGCCAGAACTATCTGGTGCTGTGCCAGAAATAGCACTCGGTGAAAAAAGTAGAGCTTCACCGACCCGAAGATGAACAATTTCATGGAACAAAGAGAGCTTCCTGGAGATACCGAGGGCTTCGCGGCTCTCACCATTGTCCTTGGAAGTGTCATGGGATTATTGTGCGCCAACGCTCTTCGATTTTCCAGATTACAGATCCCAGTCTCAAGGTCCGACCTCCGGGAAAGAATTGGTCTCGGGGCTTTTATCGACGGCACCCGCAGTTAAGAGCACGACGGCTGCGAGCGATCGATTGGAAGCGAGATGGCCAGCAGATTGAAGATAAAGTTCGACACTGGTTTGCCATCATTGGCCGTGAACTGGCTGATCCGGCTATTCTCCCAGGGAATGTGTACAATATGGACGAGACGGGGGTTCTTCTCAGCGTTCTGAACTCCCTCAAGTTGCTCGTCAGTAAAGACGATTTGAGAAAGTACCGAGGGACCACGGTGAAGCGGACGCTGGTCACGGCGATTGAATGCATCGCCGCCGATGGTCGCTTCCTGCATCCTCTCATTATCTGGCCGGCCGCCACGCATCGTAGTTCGTGGACCACTCACGCCACCCCCGGGTGGCATTTTGCCTGCTCCAAAACAGGCTATACGAACACCGACATCAGTCTATACTGGGTCAAGCATCTGTTCGATCCGCAGACTCGAGACCGAGCCGGCGGTCGGCCACGACTCCTAATCTGCGACGGTTTTGGCACCCATGAGTCTTTAGAGGTCATGAAATTCTGCTTTGCTAACCGCATTATGCTATGTCGTCTCCCTTCTCATGCATCGCATAAACTACAACCATGCGATGTGGGTGTCTTCAGTCCTCTGAAAACGGCATACCGGGGACAGGTTGAGCAGGCATGTCGGGCCGGGGTAGGTAACGTCGGCAAGCCACACTTTACCTATCTTTATGATCGCGCCCGACAGGAGGCATTTACACCTCGCAATATAAGATCTGCCTGGTCTAGAAGTGGCCTCTTCCCATTCGATCCGTCTCGCATCCTCCGGGATTTCCAAGTGTCCCGGCCCGAGGAACAGATCACTATCCCTGTGGACCACAACCCGACCGTGTCCTTCAATCTCGATCACACTCCAACCACCTCTGATCATTTCACCTTGCTTCGCAGAGAGATGGAGCAAGGCACTGGGAGTCTAGACAGTGAGTGCAAACATCGTCTTGAAACATTGAACCGCGCGGCCGAAAAGGTCTTCGCGGAGCGCGCCTTATTGCTGGAGGAGAACCGGATCCTATTTGAGCAGAACAATGAAAAGTCTTCTCGGTAATCCAGTGGCCAAACGGTCATAGGACATGCCAAAGTGATGAGCTATGACGATATTGTTGAGGCGCAAAAGAAACGTGACATGGCGGTGGCGAAACAAGGCTCGAGCGAGAAAAAGAGGTCTAAAGCCAAGGACAAACTGCTTTCGAAACCGGAGGAAAAGCGCAAGGCCGAGCAAGAGATTCAAGCATGGGATATGAATGACTATTGTTCTGTCTTAGATTTACAGACTCACTTGACAGTTTAAAACAATCTTAAATTATTCTGTATTTCCATCAATCTACCGCACAGAAGTGCCTCGGTATTTTGAATGGCCGGCGCGAAGATTTCTGTATGGTAACGATTTTATCTCGAGGCCTCTCAAGTCGCCCAGAGTTTAGGTCCCTGCCCATTTCCAGTTCAGCAAGGTTAAGTTTAGGCCCGAGTGGAGATAGTGTAACCTAAACGCTGAATTCTCTGGTATTTATTGAAGAAAGAAAGCAATTAGCAGGTATAAACGTCAGATTGTCTTCAATACATGAACTTATGTACTGCTTCAAACTGCAGTCAGCTGACCAACATAGCATTATCTTCTTTTGCTTGCATCAGATCCGACTGTCATTTCATAGCGACCTTGCTGATCCTGCCCTATTTTCTGGACAGTAGACTCCGTGGTGTTGAAGGTCATGTTTTCATTCTGCTTGTGTCAACAACATGATAGTAGATTGAAGATAGGGGAATAAGATCGACCTCCACTTACGCTTTGCTCCAATATATTCTTAACAGCCGTGTTCATCACTGGATCCCGCTCTGATGCAGAGCGCAATTCCTTCATGACTTTGAGAAGTTTATCCATTTCCTCCTCGACCGCCTCTTCTTGATCGCTCACAGACGGAGGGTAGATTTGGTACAGTGCGTCAATGTGGTCATTGATGTCCTTGACCAGCTTCTCGAGATGCTTCTCGTCATAAATGGCGAACTTGAAGAGTCGAGGAACTGACATCTTGTTTCTGCGCTCGTGGACGATTTTTTGCATTGTCTCATGGAGGTAACGGTGCATAGCGCTCCACTTAAAGCCGCCCTGGCTGAACGGCTTTATTTCATTCTCTTTTACCCCAGGGTCATCCTCGGACTTTCCTTTGCGTTCGTTGTGACAGATTTCCTTGGACTCTTCGAAGAGAGTCGCCAAGATCCGAAATGTCCGTATAGCCTGATTCTCCTGCTCCTCGTCGAGCTGGAATGAGCCCGAGCTCTTCAGCGACTCCTCGTCTTCAATATCTGAGCCTGTGAGACCGACAGCCTGGCCCCAGCGCGTGAGTCTCAGTTGCGCACTGCCAAGCTTCACGATCAGGGACTGTAGTCGCGGGGCCGCCTTTCTGACAACGTAGATATAGTCAAACCAGGTAATGGTCGTGGTAAAAAGCCCTGCTAGCCCAGATGCCGCACCAATTACTTCCGCGCCCGTCATCTTGGTAGGATTGCGCGTGTCTGTGTGAATGTATAGAATGGCTGATGATGATAGGCTTGGGGGAGCTCGAGATGGATTCTTGCGCATACTTCTTGGGGCAATGCGGTCTTATTTGTATCAAAGAGACTAGATGGCTGTAGGCGTCGGAGTCACCGGAGATGCAGGTTTTGCATCCTGCGACGGAAAACGACCAATCCAATCATTCATTGATCATGTCCACGTCAAATATAGTCCAAAAATATACCTTGCGGTTTCATTGGTCGCCATAACTCTGGGATACTATGACGTGGCAATATGATTTAGTTCAGCCAGATGCATGGGAGCCCCTTGAGTGTGGCACCCGGCTCTCAGCCCCTGTAAGAAGCGCAAATACAAAAAAGGATCTGATCTCCATCTCTCAATCGGCACCTGTCGCTGAATTTGATTGCAGTTTTCATCCCACCAAATGTGCACAATAAGACTTCAAATTGTTCGAGCGAGGTACAAAGACCACAGCCCCGAAGAAAGCAAATGAAATCGGACTGTCAAAGATGAACAAACACGAGGGACAACCCAGGAACTATGGACGCGGGGCAATGCGGTTAGTGAGACCATACGTGTATATACAAAGAGCCGAGAGCAGGTTGATATTCGTGGAGTAAGGGGAAGTTTTCGTAAATCTTGCGTATGCTTAATTACTAGGGCTTGCAGAATGTGTTTGTACAAGGTATGCCAGGTAGGTGCATTAGGCCCGACATGCGATAGATGGGTGCTGAAGACGGAGTCGCCGGGATTGCAGGAATGATGCATTACCTGCGGCTGCAAAGCGGTCCGTGCTCTCCGCGTGTCACAAAGGCTGCCCCACGGGGACGCGACGTGGCAATACGATGCGGCGCAGTGCGTTCCGTCACGCTGCATTAGCGCTGTTCCTCACTCGATTGCCCGATGGTAGAGGCGGGCGGCGGTGATTGGTGGGCGTCGTGCAGGCAACGGCCCGATATCTGCGTGGCTTGCCGCTGGAGCAGCTACAACTTCGGAGCCAGATGGCAATACCTGATCCAACATAACACAAGGCCGATAGAGCCAGCCCTGCTATCTGCAGTTGTTTTCAGCTTGACGACCCTGCTTTTTAATCAAGGACAAGGCAGAAGGAAACAGTTTTCTTATCGGTCTTGTAACGACGACTCAAATTCTGTCACCCACCGAATTTCTCTGATGGTTATTGCGCACTACAGTGTGACTGCTAGACACGCTTGACTGAATATAGAGCAGACCTTGCTAGCATCGTCTGACTCATCCTTCAGAATGAACAGTCAACAGTTCGATAACAATGGAGGGAATGTCCAGGTACAAGGGAAGGTGGAACATGCGTAAGCCCAGATCGACGATGATATGACTGAAAAGCCGTTCTGACATAGTATCATCCAAGCACCTTCTATCAGTATGTCGGAGGCACGTCTAACATCAAGTTTCCACTTGGCGGTTCCCATTCTAACATGAAAGCTTGTAAGACCAAGACAGACAAAGCAAAGATCGCTGCTTCGACTACTTCGCAGTGACTGACCCGCGCGACGTCAAAATGACCATCCATCAGACGAGGGGAGCCGCCCTCAAGAAATCCTACGACTGGATCCTCCGCCATCCTCAGTTCCAGCATTGGCGCAACAACAACAACAGCCAGGTTCTTTGGATTAAGGGGGACCCCGGTAAAGGCAAGACGATGCTACTGTGTGGTATTATTGATGAACTTGGCCCTACCACGAAACTAGCAGATCGCCAGGCCAGGAAATTCCTGTCTTTCTTCTTCTGTCAAGCCACAGTTCCCAAGCTGAGTAACGCTCATGCTGTCCTGCGCGGTTTGATCTATATGCTTGTGGACAGAAAGCCATCATTACTCTCCATTATACGGGAAAAATTCAAAGAAATCGGGGAGCCGCGATTTGGGGATGCAGAAGCATGGGCTGCACTGTGCGTTATGTTCTTGAATATCTTACGTGAAGCCAGCCCAGACAAGATCTACATCGTGGTTGATGCTCTTGATGAATGTGTGCAGGACCAAGACAAGCTCTTACAGTTTATTCTCCAAGGGACGAAGGAGTTCCCACACGTCAAATGGATTATTTCCAGCCGGAACCATGTTGAGCACCGAACACGGCTCAATGACTCGCAATCCATATTAAGCCTGGAACTACAGGAGAATGCAGAATCTGTGTCTGTGGCTATTGGGGCTTACATTTCCGACAGGATAGCGGAGCTTGAATCTCTACAGAACGATGATGCCTTGCTGGAACATGTTCGGCAGACCCTCCAGAAGAAAGCCGAAGGAACGTTTCTCTGGGTGGCTCTCGTGGTCCAGGAACTCCAGCATGTCGACAGCTGGGATGTGGAGCAGGTGGTGGACGATGTACCGACCGGGCTGGATTATCTATATGCGCGAATGATAGACCAGATCGAACAAACCGCGCCTCGAAGCCGAGAGTACTGTCAGCTGGTCCTCTCAGCTGCCACACTGGCCTACCGGCCGCTTCAGCTATTGGAGCTGGGGGTGGTGTCCGGACTCCCCAACAAGATCGCTGGAAACGCCAACAACATAAAGACGATTGTCAAGAGGAGCGGGTCCTTCCTCACGATTCGCGACAAGACAATCTACTTTGTGCACCAGTCCGCCAAGGACTATCTGATAGAAAAGGCTGGTCCGAGCATATTCCCCTCTGGTTCTACGGCTGCTCACGGCCGTATGTTCACAAAATCACTGCAGGTCATGGACAAGGTATTGCGGCGCGATATGTACAGTCTGGGCGCCCTAGGTACTCCTATCAACCAGGCCCAGCCGCCTGAGCCAGATCCGCTCGCAGTCGCACGCTACTCCTGTGTTTACTGGGTAGACCATCTAGACCAATCTGGATCATACGAAGCCCTTCAGGACGCTGGCACCGTCGACGCATTCCTCCGAACCCGATGTCTCTACTGGCTCGAGGCACTGAGTCTTCTTCGAAGCGTAACAGATGGGATAATGTCGGTACATAAACTCGGGGCTCTGATACAGGTATGCGTTCATCTCTGGTGCTGCGAAGTGTTCTAATGTCATTACAGGGGCGATCAGGAGTAGCCGGATTGCAGGATCTGGTCCAGGATACGTACCGATTTATACGCTACCATCGAGGCGCAATCGAGAACAGCCCTCTCCAGGCATACGGGTCGGCGCTGGTGTTTAGCCCACGACAGAGTATGACTAAGCAGCTGTTCCAGCAGGAGTGGCCTAATAATATCGCAATTGCGCCGGCGATGGGAGATGACTGGGATGCGCACACCGGCGCCTGCCTGCAGACGCTGGAGGGCCATGACGATTGGGTCACCTCAGTGGTGTTCTCCCACGATAGCAGCCGCGTGGCGTCCGGGTCGGACGACAGGACGATCAAGATCTGGGATGCGCACACTGGGGCCTGTCTGCAGACACTGGAGGGCCATGATAAGTGGGTCAGATCAGTGGTGTCCTCCCACGACAGCCGCAGGGTTGCGTCCGGGTCGGACGACAGGACGATCAAGATCTGGGATGCGCACACCGGAGCCTGCCTCAAGACACTGGAGGGCCATGACAGCCGGGTCACCTCAGTGGTGTTCTCCCACGACAGCAGCCGCGTCGCCTCCAGGTCAGACGACGAGACGATCAAGATCTGGGATGCGCACACCGGGGCCTGTCTGCAGACGCTGGAGGGCCATGACAGTAATGTCAGATCAGTGGTGTTCTCCCACGACAGCAGCCGCGTCGCATCCGGGTCGTCCGACGAGACGATCAAGACTTGGGATGCGCACACTGGGGCCTGCTTGCAGACGCTGGAGGGCCATGATAATTGGGTCACCGCAGTAGTGTTCTCCCACGACAGCAGCCGCGTCGCCTCCAGGTCAGACGACGAGACGATCAAGATCTGGGATGCGCACACCGGGGCCTGTCTGCAGATGCTGAGCATCGGTTCTGCTGTGAACAATCTTTCTTTTGACGCCACCGGTTCGTCTCTTCACACTAACATTGGAATTGTCGCCCTTTACGACTTGCCGACACCTAGCCCTACGACTCCAACAGACATTGCTGCTTCAGAACTCCAATCACTCAGGGCAAGCCAACCGTCGCAAAGCCCTGAATATCAAGGCTACGGTATCAGCCCTGATAGGTTCTGGATCACACGGCGTTCACAGAACTGGCTATGGCTGCCTCCCACATATCGCCCAATCTGTTCGGCTGTAGGTCAATCCGGGTTAGCCTTGGTGCTTGGCTGCCAGTCTGGACGTGTCCTGATCTTCGGATTCGCACCTGAGGATTCCAACTGAGTGCTTACGGTCAACAGCCACGATAACAAGTGGCATTGACAATCTAACCCGGGCCTAGTCTTGCCACGCACAAATTTTTCTCCTCGACGGCCGTGGTCGTCACCTGATCGGTCCGAGCTTAGAGAGGTACAGTGACGCAGCAAAAGTTTCGACAACACCCCCAGCCCCACCCCTTGATTATATAATATTCTGCCGGTCAAAAACCTCCATGAATTTGCTTCTATATAGCTAGTAGGGCGTGTACCAGCCTTGAGCCTCGATAATAGCCTCTACACGATGGGGCATTGTTTCCGATAGATGCTGTAGATGCCTCAATTCCAGTTGGTCCCATGCCTGCTGCGCAGTAGCCACCAGAATCTCCTTTGTTTGGTCGTTATTCCCCATATAAATAAGATCAGGTCGAAGTTCGTAGATTTTGGCCTTTAATAACGCCCAGAGGTTCTCAATTGGGTTCAAATCAGGCGAATGAGGTGGCCATTCCATAACCTCGATCTCCATCTCAGTTAGAGCTTCTCGAACAACGTAGGCAGTATGTGTTAGGGCGTTATCATGCTGAAAAATGCTACCCTCGTTCGCCATCAAAATAGGCAAGATTCGGCGATATAACTCCTCGATAACGAAGCGATTTACACCGCTTCGTTCAGATCTCGGATCTCCGAAGAGAGGAATCAATCCAGTACGCCGCTCAGAGCCTAAAAACGAAGCCCAAAACATCTGCTTTACTTGCTTCCCGCGTTGAGGCAATCCTTGACATTGTCCAGCTTTTGGCTGATCTTTCGGGCGTACAAAAGTCCATTCTCGGCGAATACCAATCCCACGCTCGACTGTATATTCATCAGACCAAAAAACGCGAGCCCAATCTTCAGGTGTGAAGTGGCGATATCTCCAAGCCCATCGAAGTCGTTTCAGGGCGTTTTCTTCAGTTAAATACGGCCTCCACGAGCAACGCCACTTCCGCATATTCTCAGCATTTAATAGTCGACGGATCGAGTCATATTTAACCTAAAAATCTATTAGTAAACCCCTATTATAGTAGCTAAAAAGACTTAACTTTATGCGACACTTCAGCAAGCATATCCTCCCGAGTAATCTTCGGATTTTCGTCGATAGCATTCAATAAACGCTCTCGATCAGCTTCGTCTAGCTTTCTCGGGCGCCCAGAGCGTTGTTTTGTAACACCACCGAGTCGTTCACGGTCCTTTTTGATCGTATATCGAATACCAGAGATAGAAACCCACGGATATCGCTTCTGTATTCGCCTATAGCCCCATCCAGCGGCGCTATAAAGCTCGCAAATACGTTCACGTAGTGCCGGGGTAAGCTCAGAGCGTGGAGCCATCCGTAGATATAAAAAAAGAGTAACTTTAGGGCGATATAGAGGGGTAAATCGCGTAAAACTAGAAGATATAGTAGGCCTACAAGCGCGTCGTGTAGTAGGCGGTGAGGGCGGTGAAGGTGACCCACTATAGGGGTGTTGTCGAAACTTTTGCTGTGTCACTGTAACCTTCCGTAATAGTTACAAACGGGCTGTGGGACGGTTCCTATATTAAGCGGTAGCTGTATATTTCATACATCACATTTCACCATTGTTATTTATCCGTGTATTAAACTTCACAAATCTGTAATCTTTATACCTCCCGGCTGCCAAGAATTTTGCTCAAGTCAACATTCCCGGAGCTCACATTGTTGTAATGGCATGAAAAGATAACGACCGCCATCGGAAAGGCCCAATCACGCGAGACTGTCCTTCGTATTCATCTCCGATGTCTTGGTGGGTGATCTTGGCGTCCCAGCAGTCAACGGCAGATTTCTTAGTAGTACATGAAGCCTTGTACTTTAACATTGGGACAAAGTATTTTATTTTGTTTTCAAGAGCAATAATACGAAAGGTCACCTAATTGAGGTATTCACTATTCTCAGATAACACTTAGTTTGTGGTTAGAGAATACGGATGCTCGACCGTGTAGGTACCTCGCGGCTGTTTCATCACATAGGGCATTTCATTTCACCGGGATGGGGGTTACCCCTGCACAGTCTGGTGTGGTTCCATACTGCGCCTCCCGCAAGGTGGTGGCCTCCCGCATGGTGGCCTCCCGCATGGTGGCCTCCCGCATGGTGCTCCAGAATTTAGTATTGATTTCAGGAATCACCTAATGCTATGAAACTACGGGTCCCTAACCCCCAAAATGGCAAGGGAAAGTGCTCTTCAAACATGTCGGATGTGAAATCGACAATATAAACAGTATATTGCTGTGGTATGTCGTAACATTCCCCGACCGAAAGCTTCCAGATACCATCCACATGAAACCTGTTAGATAATTTTGCTGCCCCTTGTGTAGCGAAGAAGTGGCTCGAATTGAGAAGCAGCCACTTGTTGCATCGGATTTTCATTTGCCCAATGGGGCTGATTGTCGAGTATCTTACAGACGAGCAGCCATCGTTTCTTTTTAGCACAAGGAAGCAACAGAGTATTCCTTACCGTGTACAAATGTATATAGTCCCTATTCTTAGAAAGGGAACAAAGCCTAATCTTCTTCTCTAGGGCTGGTAGGCGGGTAAGTGCAAGCAAGGTATGGATATTTGCAAAGGTGCTCAATTTGCGTATCAAGAGTTTCTAGCAGTTGTAGACTCGCCATGTCTCTCGGCAATAATACCTAATTGATGGCAGACGTGCTTTGCAGCCAAGTGGCCAGCAATCTTCTTCGCTTGGCCAATCCCAACCCCAGTCAAACCTCCAAAGTGAAGGATTGCTTTGAATTGCGGAGGGTTGGTATTAAGTAGAGAATATGTGCGTTGGGGCACTTGGCCAATCTCTTGTCCTCTTTCGAATAGGGTCGAAGTTGACATCCTACTTCCAAGGTACCCCTGGTTGGCATGGGGACCAGGTGGAGAAAGATGTGCAGCTCTCGTACTCGATTGGGGTAATGGAGAATGGCTTGGACTTGACTATTCAAGGGAAAGCTGCTGTCGCTCGGAAGCCCCGGGATTGTCGCCCTACCTTTATGCCATCCTAGACTACGAGGGACAGAATTTGAGCACACTTTTCTGTAGTGGTCTGAATACGGCATGTCCAGCCTATCCCCTGAGTCTGGGCCCATCATGGATCGCATTCAGTAGGATCCCTCGCTGCTAGCACTATTGTGAGGTTCTCCATCCTCGCGCTTCACTTTACTTTTTAGCAACTGGGATCCCACCATTTGTGGTAGACAAAAATCAGTCCGAGTAAGGAACCTTGCGCTCTTAGGCTAATCGTAAGTTGATAACCTCTGCGCGGCGTTATTGATCTATATTGCACATTTTAGCCTCCGTACAGCTCGACGGTGAGAGGAAGAGGTATGATCCACTCTAATAGGCATCAGATGAGCAGAGATATGCTCTTGAGTATATTAGTCTAGATCTATCTCATGTTCTCGTCATGTGCTCTCTAGAATACATATATATATATATATATTAATGCATGTACGTTGGAGGTTGATTGTCGTATTGAATGAGATAACCAAGTCCCAATCAATTACTGTACATAGGAATATGATCTGTTTCAATGCCCGCAAGTGTGCTATAGTAAACCTGGATCCCTACATCTCATGATGTGCTTCAAGCCCCTTCTTTCTCTCCGAGTCTCTCCGGCGATCAGCAACTCTGTGGATTGCTCTCCATAGTTGTTCCATCAATCGAGGTTGCTCTCGTCGTAGCAATAGTGGATTGGAAAGCTTGTGTCCTGCGACAAGGGCTTTCTGTCAGCTTATCCTCGAGTCTGCGCGAACTATAGATCTCACTGGGACAATCTCGACGTGGCAGAGACAACCGGCTATCTTTGAGTGGCATTGCGGCGATATCGTCGGCTTGTAGGATAGTAGACGGCGAGGACTGCTCGCATCGGCCACGCAGCCCTTGCCGCAGCCCTTGCTCATACGGTCTCGATCCATGCACTAGCTGCCAGAGGATTCGAGTCCTTGTGCGGGGAGCTCTCGGCCGGACAGGCAAAGTGGGGGGCAGGAAAGCCTTGCAATTCTCGATGCCGACGATGGCGTGCCCGACGAGCAGCTGAGCGGTGGTATGTGGGCAGTCTCCCGTCGGGGTTACTGGGAGGTTTAATCAGTTGGTTGAGCTTGCTCCGCAGTCCTTCGGGCGTCCTTGGAAGATTATATTGCCTGAAATATGCCTCGGACTTGGCCTTCCAGGACAGCATGCTATGCTGGGATAACCACCGTGGAAGGTTTTCTACCTCCCATGGGTTCCAAGGGATATAGTCTGCTTTGGGCATTGTGTGAGAAAGGATTGTGGGGATTGGGGAAACAGGTAGGAAATGTAGCCACGGACAGAATTTTGTCGAGGGCATGACCGATGGGTGGGTAACTGTTATAGCTTAGCTGGTGATGGTATCGGTTCAAGGCTCCAAGGATACCCCTGCAAACTATGGGTAAAACCAGCGGAATCAACAATGTCTCGGTGAATCTTTTAACTGGGTATTGTTTGCCCAGCTTAGGCCGGTCCCATGTTACCTGCTCCGGGCCTGGTGAACCTTGCTACGTTACTAGACTAAGGCCCGCCCCTCAAAAAGTCTTATCACCAGTTATGCAACTGTAGTCCTCCTTAGCTGGTAAAAATAGCAATATAACCATCAAGTCTCCGACGGCCGAGGAAATATGGACAAGGGCATGTCTCAACTTTTTTAACCAGTAGATGGTGAACTTTTCGTGCAATACAAAGGTCGAAAGGAAATGTATAGGTTTCAACGTGCTGCTAATGCACACACTGCAGTCATCTCTTTGTGTTCACGTCAAGACATGGCTTCATTCACGGCCCCCGGGTATTTGAGACTTCCGAGATTAATGGAGAGTCTTCTGAAGGCCGACCATATAGGAGATCAGTAGGGGAATATCGCGAGGCGAATAGACAGACCCACAGTATAGAAATTCTTTGTACCCATTTATTGGGGTTCAGCTATGACAGTCTTGGCCCCAGCGGGCCGTACAGTATCCAACTAAACGAAATCTTCCCTATTCGCACAAGCTGAGGGGCCTAGACCCCTAATACCGCTAGCCAAGGCTGTTTCTGTTACCATATTATACTTTAGTACGGTTCCTCGTCTCCTGGTTGGATATAAATGTAGTCCAATCTCCCTTCCAGCAGAACGGCTTGACAACTTTCCTTCACTCCTACCTTTCCAGTCGCCCTAGCAAGATGGTCAATCCAGGAGATGACCAGTCCAGCAGCGAGCCAGTTAGTCTCCTCGGCGAACTGCAGCACATGTTGATGGTATCACACTCGCCTAGTAAGACGGGAGACAGGAGCTCGACAAACTCTCCCGAGCTTCCGCAGGAGGATGAACATCGGTCACATGCCTCGGGTGATAATTTATGTGACGAGAATGATGTGGCGGACATGGACGAAGACAACCAGGAGGAGGAGCAGCAACCATGGGCGATGGAGACGGAAAGCGTGGTCGACCATGAGCCGGGCCCATCACAAGATCCTATGTCGAACATCACCGGAGATCCGGTGGCATATACTTTGATTAGAGAGTATGTCTTTCTGGGATTTTATCTACTGTTAAGGTGTTCATACTGACAATTCCTAGCTTAGACGACCGAGTCCAGTGGGTATCATCCGGATCGCTCGCACTGGTTTCCCCCCCCCCCCCTCAAGTCATCGTCCTAACCTAAAACACTAGAAACAACGAGGATCAGCTGAAAAAGCAAGGCACTTTCAACGACAGTACCCACCAGAGCATGACCACAATGTCGCACAAAATCCGCGCACTGGAGGCGAAGGTCGACCGCTTGCAAGAAATGATAAATGACTTATGCAAGTCCCAGAGCATGCCAGCTGTGGAGAGAAAGGCGGTACGCAGTAAGCGCTCAACGCAATAGGAATACAACTTCTCGTGGATACATCAGCTAGCTCGCCGCTACGCGCTGCGGTTGAGAAAAAACGCGCCGGGTCACGGCAAATGGGACTGTACCGTGAGGCTACGAAAGGAATGTAATAGATTACAAGGCAGGATGGCCGTAGGAAGTTGTACAGTATGATCCGAATCTAGACCAGATTTTCGATTCCCTTTCAGCTCATGTAGATGATCCCTGCCCGGAAAAACCCCCCAGGCGATAGACAGACGGTAAGCTCCGGCCCCTCCTCTCCTCCTCTGGGCACGAATTGGTGGTTGGCTTCTGGCGCACAGACCTAATGCGTGCCGTTTGGTAGAGCTTTTTGTTGACCACCGTCATCCGGCGCAACGGCAGTGTCAGGCACGATCCCATGGCTGGTGTTGAGATGATCGGCGATGTGGGTCAAATAAACCAACCACGGCACGGCCAGATTAACTTGGCTTCGGTCCAAGCAGCCCGTGGCCCGCGAATCCAGTCAGCAGCGCTAAGTTGGGTCTCCACGTCCCGTTCCTGCCGCCCTCCCCCCGTCATCTCACTTCGGTGACGGAGGATCGACGGCAAAACTAGCCCGCAGAATTTGATCGGACAATAGCAAAGGGCGTTGAACCAATGCATATTAAAAGGCCGATGCGAGTAAGACCCAGGAATTGCCCATCGCCAAATGGAAGGAACCACTGGGCTTAATCCCAGGTGCCGATATCTGTGCTAGGTCGAAACCGCTGCGTCACGGAAAGCTTGTAATTCCAAATAGAAGGATTGACACCCCAGTCGCGACGGGCCCTATCGGCTTTGATGTCGCACTTCCGTTCCGTCCCATGTTTCCCCCAAGCGCCCAAATTTCTCCGAACTCGTGTTCTCCATCACAGGTGGGTCATGGCTCGTGCAGGGTGGATCCAAACGGTGATCGCACCCATTCAAGTCCACACCCCGAGAAGGCAAGTAAATGGTGCGAACGGGTCGGACTCGCCTGTCTAACCTTACGCGAGGAGACGATATTGCCGAGACACGACAGCAAAGTTTTACTACCCTGTATCGCCGGGCAGGACCCCTGTCGTACCATTATGAATATGGCGCACTCCTCTTCCCTTCTTTGTGCCATCGTCTCTTTGGAAGGAGTCTGTATCGACGAGACCCAATTGTCTTGATGATCGGAAAAGGGAAGTGGGTCGATTCCAATTGCTTGCCCGCTAACCGCGGCATCTCCGTCATCTATCAAAGCGAGGGTCTCACTCTAGCGTGGAGACGGCGGCAAAATGCGATGTGCCCCGTGCTCGCCAGCGTACAGATGTCACCCGAAGATCAACACAGCAACCGATTTGTCGAGGAAAATTCTTGAATCGTTGGTTTTACCAGCCAACTAGGTGCGATAGTAGAAAGAAAGCCCACTATTGGCCTCAAACTTGTCTCATAGCGGCCGCAATTTCTCGGCTTCCAATAAGCTCCCAGCCTTATCTTAAGGCGGCACAG
Source organism: Penicillium alfredii (assembly GCF_028826965.1). Taxonomy (NCBI): domain Eukaryota; kingdom Fungi; phylum Ascomycota; class Eurotiomycetes; order Eurotiales; family Aspergillaceae; genus Penicillium; species Penicillium alfredii. Next base: position 751,691 of record NW_026622699.1, on the reverse strand, counting down.
AGTGTTTAGTGATCACCTGCTCCTGCCAGTCCGACTTTCTAGTCCACTATCCAAGGGACTGACTTGAGCCGAGCCAATTGCTCGTTGAGCGTTGCCGGCCCACAAACACGATCACTCGGTGCTAAGGATTGCTGAGGGATCGTTTCTCGTCGGGGTCCCGCGAGGGTAATCGGCATGAGGGTAAGGATTTCTCTGGCGACGGGTTAAGGCGTAATAATCCAACCTTGAACAAAATTCGCGCCTCGATTGATCTACAGCAGTCGCGCGTGATGGTATTACTGACAGGAGCCTGTAGGTTCAGCCTAGGATATGGATCCTGCGAGTCATACACGGGTCTGGCCGTTAGTACAACAGAGGTTCGAATATCGGCACATGCATTAAGTTCGGATGACTGCCAGCTTCTAAGGTGACATTAGGAGCCGCAAATGGGCCGAGGACCACTCGAACCTGACAACCCTTTGGCCCTACCCCAGCGCCGCGCCCCACAGTCCATGAGCTCGCTTGAGCCGAGTCACGCACCTATTGCGATCACGACCCTCTAATTTCCTTCCCCAAGCTGAACCCTTGCCAACGAAAAGCGATTTGATATATCAATTTCCAAGGCGGACGTAAAAGAGGCAGGTGGCGGAAAAAGTGGGAACTGGCGGAGATGCGCCCGGATCCTCGGCAGGCGAGAAAGGAAGGGGCCGGAAAATCATCGCTCTCGGACAAGCCGTTTGATCCGCGTCCTCGATCTAGCCCGGTGATATAAAATGGGCCTAGCTATGTTACAAGCCACTAAATGGCCCCAACACGAGCTAAGGAGGTCCATAGTGGCGATCCATGCCCGTTATACAGACCAGTTCCTTAGAAAACATGAACCCGATTACCACTGTTCTGCCTCACTGAATGTTCAGGAAGGCCATGTAAGATCCGCACGCAATACTGCCTCTTCATCACCTGTCTGCCCGTGGATAAGTTTCTGCAAGAATATGATTCGCTATAGCGTGGAAATGACAAAATCATGCAAGTATGCTGGGGTACATGTAGGGTCGCATCTTGCGAGATCTAGATTTGGGATGAAACACGATTTGCCAAGAATACCGTAAATGGCTTGGCCGTGGGACGGGCCAGCAATTGCCGGACTTATGAGAGGAGTAGTAGGAAAATTATCACCTCAGAAACAATCATTGGACACTTCACAGTGGTTTTTCTCGGCTTCCAATGAACTTTCAGGCTCGTAGGTGGCGCAAAATATGGAGAATCTACCTGCCCCGCCTGGACTGAGGCTTTGGCACTATTCCAACGCTAATCCGACGGCCAACAAGGAATTCCCTCGAGCAGAGTTCATTTCCAGTGTCAATTGCCGGCTCATGACACAATCCCTCAATGTGGGTGGTTGCTGTCAGATCCGGTTTATGCTGACAAGAGAAAGACAGGCCCTCTCTCGTGGGAGCGAGGGGAAGCGGGTTATATAAGGGTAATCCACAATCCACACGGGCGCTTGAAGCCTAGAACGTGTCGATCTAAATTATCGGATTGGGGCGCTGGGACGGCGCGTCCCTAGGCCTGATCGTCGTTTCATGGTAGAAATGGCACGAGCTGGTGTAAGTTTATTCCACAGTTCAGATCTGCGAGCGGTCGGACCTGTATCCGGCTACCACTGAGGTCGCAAGCCTGGTCCCACTTTGCCATAAGAGGGGCTCATGGCGACAGCGGACAGCGCGGGCCCATTGTAGCTTCTCTACGCCTCCTGTCCACCCTTGTTTCTTACTGCTTCGGTCTTACTACGTATATTTCACACGCTACCAAAAAAAAAAAAAGCCATGTTTGCGCGGCCTAGTTTTATACCCTTTGCAACCGGTCTCCCGACTGGATCTGGTATCGCGTTGTCTAAAGTTGGTTGTGAGGCCTATCCAGGAACGCTGGACAAGGTTGCTTAGAAATGTAGAATTAATTTGCCTGGGTACACCAATTTCCTCTTGTCGGCGAGCCTCCCCCCGGTATGGTTCAGGATATCGACGAGTATGTATTGAATTGTGCCAGCTCATCTTGGGTCCCCGATAGATGATTTGCCGGGAGGGGGTGACTGTTCAGCGCGGTGTGCTGCCCCGCGTTGTCCGGCCACGAAGTCTGAGTGACATCGGGAAATTGTAACTGGGAAGGTATATAGGCATTTCGGTGTGCCTCCGTCCTGCTCCAGAGCTTATTTGTCAAGGCCAGAGCCATGGCATGAACCTCTAGCACAAACCGCTGCTCATCGCCCTGCACCCCCTGGTGTTGGAAGCTTGTGGTGGCAAGCTCGAGTTCCTGCTTCGCTTGCTGAATCTCCGACTTGAGTTGGCGAGCGTCGTCAATGGCTTGTTGCTTCTCAGCAGAGAGCTGCTCCTTGACCGCGGTGAGTTGTCGTATGGTATCTGAAGATCGCTGTCGCTCTTCATTCAAGATACGGTCTGCTCTGCCAATGACCTCGTAGCAGCCCTTATGAATTACTTTGGGATCTTCCTCAATGGGTCTTTTCTTCGAATCCCTGTTGGGTTCGGTCTAGTGGTCAGAAGTCAATACCGGTATCCCTGCCATACATCTATAGCAATAGGGATGGCTTCGTCCACGTACCGGTGACCGTCGCGATTGCACGTTGGTGGTGCACTGAGAGGCACCGGGAGCGACAGTCCGAGTCTGTGCAACAGGGAGGGAAGATGGCCCGCGGCCAGAAGCCCGTCTGACGCGATTGGGGGCGTGTGAAGCCGGGTTTCGGGAAGATGTTGTAGCTTTGGGCATCCTGCGATCACCTTCAGAATGGCTCGGTAGTAGAAAGTAAACTGGTTATCCAAGCGGCAGTCTGTCCTGCGTGAAGTACAGTACAGAAAAAGGACAAACAAAGGCTTTAAATCCCTCCACAACATGGCGCTAATTTCAACAGCTGGATCGACAAGGGGCATAAACGGCACCATTTCTGATACTTGCAGTAGCCCTCAAATATCCCTGTTAGGTCAAAAAACGGTCACAGTCCGTCGACCCACCTAGAATTAATGGGCGCTTCCAAAAGGAAATAAATTCAACATACAGTGCAAAGTTAGAGAACACCAGTCCGTGTTTTTGCGGCAACGTGAATATCGCTCGGATGGTCTCTGGTTAAGTTGGCTATTGTAGGCCAGAACCGTTTCGGGGAATTGGTGTTTCAATGAAGAGAGGTGTTGGTCCGAAGCATTTTGTCCATGGTGCCTGGAGGCTGGGCTGAGCGTATGACAGGGACGCTCTCCAGCTGTTGTATTCTGCGGGAAGACCAGAGTGTTTTGACCTCGGCTCATCATTGAAAACAAGCTGACCGGTGAGCTCTGGACGAGCAAAATGCCAGAGGAAGAGAGCTTTTCTTGAAGTGAATTGTCCGCCAACTTTTGAACCTTTCTTCGCTTATTGGATGTGGGTGATAACGGGAGTGCTTTACATAATTCTCCTTTACCACCCAGCCCTTTATGGCAGCTTAGCCGAGAAAGCATACTGGCAAGGCCCTAGATGGACTTTAGCATCGGAAATATCTCAGATTTCCTATCGCTCCCTGGCCCATGTTAGCCGACAATCAATTAATAATATATTCTCGAGGTGTATGCCGTCGGCGAGATGATGGTTGGTGGGCCATTTTCGAATATACTAGTGGGGGTCAAAAATGCGAGGCTGGGAATATTAGCGAAACTGGTCTTGCTGATCGCCATAGTTGGGAATAAATACCTACCTCCGGCCGACTCTACAAGACCAGGTTCAGGCTTTCTGTCCTCCACAACGGTATTGTACACACCCTGCGATATGGCTTCGCTGCCTTATGTGGCGGGTGTCTTGCTTTAATGCGTCGTACCCCCAGCGAAGGACAGGCACCTCTTCGTGGTCCTGGGGATCAGCACTCTGTAAATTCTCCAAGCTACGATATGGTCCTAGTCTTTCTATTCGTTTTCTCCCGTTAATATAACCCAATGGTATCATGGGCAACCATCAATGTATGGCGCAAAATGATATTATAGACTTGGTTTTGTCTCAGTAATTCAGAATAAATCAAGTGTATACTGATCATGAATTTCCATTAAATCCTAAGAGGCCCAGTTCTTTCTACGAACGCATATCCCATACGGTCGGCATCTTTCCCTACCATTTTCGCTGCGCACTCGCTTTTGGTGTGAAATTACAAGCACGGATTACATTTAATCGCCTAACTGTGTCGTATGTCACCATTGTTGTCCTCAAGGTAAAGCTTCAATCGTTGTCGGAAGTGGGTAAGATAGCATAGGCAAGTCCCAGTCGAGAAGCGTGCAGAAACCAAATATGTGACGTCCTGTTGAATATTTTGGGCATCCGGAAGAGGGCTAAAGTTGGTCATCCTGGACCTGGTTCTTCAGTCATCGAATGTCAAGGAAAGCCCATTCTTAGCAATAAACCATTTATTGTTTATTCTGCGAGGTGTTCATCAAAAATAACCAGGCCTATGGCTAATATGGATCTACAGATAGAAATAAGCGGACGAGACGTTGAACAAATGAACAGGGTGCTTAAACCGTTGGTCTTTGCTACTAGAGTACAAGCGGTGAAGACTTCTCCCACCGTCAATCCCCGGATATGTTCTTAAGGTTTGAAAAGCTCGTTGGCATCTGGTTATCTTTGTTGCAATGGTTTTCTCAAACCTAAAATGACCAAGGCGGACTATGGTTCCAGGGAAGTTGGATATCGTCCGTTCAGGGTTGGCCATCCCCTACACGAATTCTCCCTCACGTTCCCAATGTCCCCACTTCTCACATAGCCAGTCTCGCTGATGCTGAAGCTATGGGTATATGTAATCAAAGTTTATTGTCCTCCCTCTCCAGAAGGAGCCCATCATGCGCCAGGCTACGATTTCCCTTCGATCATGCACCCTCACCAGATGGAGCTCGTCACACGACGGTCCACGGTTTCCCAAGCAGCCCTGCATCTCCAGATCCAGTCCGTCACAGGATGGGCCACGGTTTTCCATTCATTCACCCTCACCAGATGGAGCTCGTCACACGCCGGGCCACGATCTCCCTTTCATTCATTCACTCAGTAGATTGTCTTCCATCTCACTCGATGGAGCTCGTCATACGCCGGGCCACGGTTTCCCTTTCATTGACGGAGCTCATCGTATGCTAGGCCATGATTTTCCTTCCTGTACACACACACAATTTATTAACGCCCGGCGGCTAAGCCGAAAGGGCAACTATCTCTGATCTACTATACATGTCATAATATATATAGTACTGTGTCTCCTCAGAGCCCATACAAAAAGCCTTGCAATATATGTCATCTCAGATGTCCGTATCGCAGCGGATCCTCGTGGGTTAGTAATTTGGTTAGTAGGCTGGCTTGAAGGCGCTTCTCCAAGTGTTCAACATCCTATTTTCGGCAGTTGAAGCGCGTCTACCATTGGTAACACGAGGTGGTTGGTGGGTTAGATCGGCGAAAGGGGGTGATTTATGTTCGTCGGTATGGTTAGGTGGCCTCGAGTCGGCCTGTGGCGATGGCGAATCGTATTGAGGCCCGTACTGCCTCTAAGTTCGGCGTCCACTTCTGATCATCGGAAGGCGACTTTCCTCCTAGGAAGAAGGATATATTTCCTCGGTGGGTGTTGGTACATTGTAGTAGTTCCGTCCGGTGCGCCGTCCATTTTTGACATCGAAATAGGAAGTGCTCCACGGTCTCTCTCGCTTGTCCACATGCACACTGGTCTGTGTCTGCTACGTTGATTCGATAGAGATATCCATTGAGTCTTGCCATGCCGGTTCGGAGTTGAGCCAGCACGCTTGCTTCTTTCCAAGATAATCGGTCATACAGCTGCCGGGTGTGTTTGCCTGGGAGTGCTGCATCAACTCGTTTTGCGTGTCTCCCTACGTTCGCTGGCAGGTCATTGCTGGGGACTGCTTGGGATCGTGCGATATTCAGTGTTGTTGACTTCATTCTCGGGACGCGTTCTTGCGGGAGAGCATCTTCTTGTGTCGCGGCTCTGGCCTGTTCTTTAGCCAGACCCCGCAGTTTATTGTCTTCGCTCGTTGAGATCCACCGGATATTGATCTGGTTTCCATTTCTCCGTAGCTTTCTCATCAACTTGTACAGGTGGCAGACGAATTCCTGGCCTGACTGTTGTCGAGGATTCCTTAGTGTCAGAGCCGCCGCTTTATTGCTCGTGAGCAGCGTAATCCTGTAGTCTTTCAGACCAACTGCCATGTTCAACGCATGTGCCATCGCTGCTAGCTCCGCAGAGAACGGATTTTGCTCTGTTCTTGCACCCAATGTGACGGAAAGGGTCTTCAGGTTCAGTTTTCGATACCGAGGTGGCTGTCTCTCGATCGCCATCCCAAACCCGACTAGCTCGTTCCGTGCTGAACTGCTGGTTGCGATCTGCATTGACCCGCCTGGTACGGTCGGTGACTGCGGAGTTGCTTCAACGCCAGCCTGTACGCGTACTTCCCATAGTGCCAATGTGAACGGGTTGATGGTTTCCAGTGTTTCCATCTCAACGTTCTTCAGCGCGTCTGCTACTTGATACAACGGCGAACGATGGTATCTTCTGAATTTCTTGATCCGTGCTGTATTCCTGCGGAGAGGGTTGGTTTCTGGCAGGGTATGTATGTCCGTCCACATCTTCACGGCTCGTCTCCAGAAACGGTGTCGAACGGTGGCAAGGTGGGCCTCCGCCTCCGCTACACTGGTCGTAACTGTGAGGAATGTTCCTACAATCGCCTGCGCTCCTACCCTTTGGACGCGGTTGATCGGCCCTATGGCCTTATCCTTGCACGCGTGCATCCAGACATTGGACGCGTAGTCCACGACCGGCGCCACCGTCGATGTAAATAGCTGCCGCGCTGTCGCTGGGGATAAAACCCGAAGTCTTCGAAGCTCCATCGCGGCTTCCAGGCCCTTAGATGCTGCCCTCGCAATATGTTCCTTGTACTTGAGTTTCGTGTCCATGAGGACGCCCAAGATCTTGACATAATCCTTGGGCGCAACGGTTTGTCCCTTGATAGTGAAAGGCCCCTGGTCCAATTTGTAAGCCTTGGGAGCAAAGTGTATGATGGCTGTTTTGTCTGCTTCAAAAGTCGCTCCGCTCCTTTTCTCCCAGTCGAGTGCTTCATTGATAATTGCTTTAATGCCTTCCCGGTTGCTCTGGGCGGTTGGCCCGGTCACCCATGCCGTAAAATCATCCACGAACGCCATCGCCCCGCCCTGGCTGTCGATCTGTCTTTGTACGAGGTCTGCATTAAAGAAGAGGAATAGGATCGGGGACAAAGGCGAGCCCTGAGGTAAGCCAGCCTGTGGAAGTCCCTGGACCTCCGACACTTGTCCATTGATTTGGATGGTCGCCGTTCGTTCCGAGCAGAACGCTTCCACCCACCGGATCAGGTCAGCTGGTATGCCTCGCGCTTTCATTCTCTGGAGCAGTCGTTCTTTGCACACCCCGTTGTAGGCGCCTTTGACATCGAAGCTGATCAAACTCAACACCCGTCGGCCAGGCCACGCTGTGTAGATCTGCTCTTGTAGGAGCACAAGCGCCTGCTCCGCGGACCGTTGCTTTCGGGCCCCGAAATGGCTGGTCGGGAGCAAGCCGTGTGTCTCCACCGCGTGCGAGATCCTTTCTGCAACCACGGATTCCAATATTTTGCCCAGCGTCGCGAGGAGCGAAATTGGCCTCCATGCCTTCGCAATAGTGTAGTTTTCCTTGTTCGGCTTTTTGAGCGGTATGATCTTCGCATGTCTCCACTGTCTCGGCAACATGCCTTCTTTCAGTGACGCCTGGAATAAGTCGAGAACCCTGTGCTTGACCGTGGGCCACGTCATCTTCCAGACTATCGCCGGTAGGCCGTCTTCGCCCGGCGCCTTCCATGATTTCGCCGCAAAAAGCTGTCGTTCTACCTCCTCCAGGCCGATAGCAGGCATTTCCACCGGCTCTCTTTGTGGTCTGGTCCCCTCGTCGTCAATAACGTCGGGCAGAGGGGGAAAGAACTTAGACAGCAGCTCTTCTGCTTGCTCTTGATGATCCGTGGTGGTAGTCCCGTCTGCTCTAACGAGCTGCGGTAGCTTCCCGAATGCCGCGTCCTCTCCCGACTTCAGGTATTTAGCGGCTTTCCAGATGTTATCGTTGTCTGCGAGAAACTCATTCCAGTGCTGCTTCTTTTGTTTGCGGATGGCATCGTGGTATTGTTTCGCCGCACTTTGGGCTGTCTTTTCCAGGTGCGGTACTTTTCGTCCTGCCCGACGCTCCGAGCGAGCATGATTTCGCCAGTATGTATATATATGGCGCCGCTGTGTTAAGTCGGCTGTCCACCATCGTTTCGCGTGTGGTGACGGTTTTGCCTTAGGAGTCAAAGCATGCACCGCCTCGCTGACCGCCGTCATGAGTCGGTCAGTCTTCTGCTGCACCGTGCCTCCCGACGGAGTGGCAGTCAGAGCACTCGCGATTCTGGCATTGATCTCTTTCCATGGTGCGTTCTTCAGAAGAAGTCGTTCCTGATGCTTCGGGGCTGACCACGGTGCATCGAACACAGTCTCAATGGCACGGTGGTCTGAGCCGTGCTCTGTCCCATATATCGCACACTTGATCATTGAGTCTGTCAAATTATCAGAGGCCAGGACGAGGTCGATGGTCGACTCGCAGTCCCCGCTCCATCCACCACCGTGCCATGTCTTTGTACCTCGTTTAAGTAAGCTGCTGAGAGCAAACTCGTTCATGAGGTCAATAATTAGATCCGCTTCGCCCTGTCTTCCTAGGGACACCTCGTCTCCTCCCCAGAGTTGGTCATGGCGGTTAAAGTCTCCCACAACCATGACCTCCACCACAGCGCCCGTGTCTCGCCGCACCTTTGCAATTGCCTTTCTTAGGTGATCACACGCGTTAACTAACGCCGAGGCATCTCCCCCTTCGACGTAAACTGATGCCATAAAAATCAGTCGCTCGGGGAGTCGGATGACCGCCGCCGTCAGATCCGGGGATTCTATAGCCACTTGCTCCGCTTCTATATCTTTGTTGACCCAAAGCATGCTTCGGATCGCCCATCTGCCTTCCCTCCAGGCGGAAGGAACCATTTTCGTCCACTTGTGATGTCCCATCGGGGTCGTCAAGAGCCTGCCGTGAATTCTCCTCGCTTGGGGTTCTTGGATCGCTAACACCGCTGCGTCTCGGGTTTGTTCGTCATTCATCAAGCTGTCATGCACCGCGCCCTGTTTTCTCACGTTCAGTTGGATGATACGGAAGGTGTTACTCATGACGCGACGGATAGAGCTTCCGGCAGTTCTTGCTATACGATTCATGCGGGCCTCCACACGGAACGCACTTTAGAACCGTTTGGTTGCAGTCACTGTGGCGATGGCCCTCCGCGGCGCATCTTGCACACTTCTGGACGTTTTTACACTGGAATGCTTTATGTCCAATCTCCTGACAATTGTAACATTGCGTCGGTCGTGGGCGATGTTCAAAGGTGCTAGTCACGCCGGATTCTCCCCCGGCGTGGAAGAACCCGTCGGCCAAGAGCCTCCGCGCATCAGTGCCTCTGGTTAGGTAGACCACCATCGACCCGTAGGCCTTTGCGCTTTCCTTTCTGCTGAGCCACGCGATCTTAGCAACGGTGACTTCGTTCTCCTCGCTGAAGGCCGCTGTGGCTCCAGCTCGGATATCATCTTTTTCGTCCAGAACTGCGGCCCTGTTGACGCTGTCGACTTTGATCGGGTAAAGCTCGTCACGAAGCACTCGGGCTCCTTCGCCGATCTTTGCTTCCGCCACTTTCTTGACTAGCTGGTGTTCAGCTTCATCGCGACATGCTATTCTGATCCGGTTTGTGTTTTTCGGATCCACCGTGACGGCGCGACAGCGCCAGTCCGTGTGCTTTTCCATCATTCGGATCTCTGTTTCAACCGCCGCCCGGATCGGACCTGCGGACATCTTCTCACTTTCATTGTTTACCATCTTTGAGGTGTCTATCGTGCAATACAGCGTGTCGGTGAAGGTGGTCGGTGTCGTGTTCGACGATGAGAGAGTCCGTATGTTGCTCGGGTAGCTGGTTGGGGGAGTGCGGGCAACATCTGCATAGGAAGGGGATCCCGTGGTGAGGTCTGCAGGACTGATTGCAATGCGTAAGGATTGGATTTCGCGAAGGATCTCATCGTGACCGTTCTGGGGGCATGGTTCGGAAAGGGGTTGCGGTGTAAGGGGTCTATCTGTCAGGGTCTGTAGTTCGTGTCGAACGTCTGCAAGGGCGGCGCTGAATTCTTCCTTGACTTTCTGCAGTTCTTCTTGTACTTTCTGCATCTCTTTTCTATGCAAACCATCTCGCCGTTTGATGTCTCTCCTGAGTTTCACAAGCTCTTTCACCAGGTCGGCAACGTCCAGGTCGTCGCTCTCGGTTGAGGCATCGTCCAAAGTTACCGCTTCATGTCGGGCTATAGGCTTGCCCTGGGCCCCATTCTTCCGCTGGGAGCGCGCGTTTCTCTGTTGGATGTCGATCTCTTGATCTTGGCCATAGTTTTTAGGCGGTCTGGTGGTGCGTCTCGGTCTCGACAATCGTGGCGGTGACTTTTCGTGTTCGTCGCGGTCGGGCGGTTCAGGGGTTCGCGTCTCGGCCCGTCCCGACATTTCTTGGACAAATCGCAAATTCGGGAGTTCCGTCGGCAAGCAGTTGTACAGTCTCCCGAAGGTCGTACCCGAAGGTCGTCTAATAAGGATCTCGACAAATTACAGTCTGGGACTCCGAGATCGGGACTGGTACAGGTCGTCTCGAAATTCGCCGCGTTGCTGTACAGCAAAATTCGAAATCAGTTTACCCCATACTCTCTCACAAATTGTTTCCCGAACCCCAATTCGAAACACGCTAGCCTAAATATGGATTAGCTGTAGATCCCCCGCTTCCAAGAATAGACCCTCGTCTTTTATGTGACGTTCGCAGAACTTGTCTTAGCGTATTTTACACGAAAGCCCAATACGCCTGCTACCTGCCTGCCCCTCCTTTTGTGCTATTCCCTCTGGATCCTCATGCCTTCCTGTCGAGCAAGTCTCAAGTTGCACCGAGCAACATGGCCCCGAGACTCCCTCCATCCAAGCTACACCTCATCCTCGATATGATAGAGAGCCGGTCACTCACAACCTCTCGGATGGCCGAAAAGCTGACTACAGCAAGCCTACGATCAAAAATATTCGCAGAAACCTACCACAGTTTGGAAGCGTCCACGCCCCTCACCAACCGACGTTCCATATGACATAGGCAATATCTCGCGCAATGTTCACCATGTCTAACGCCCGGCCCAAGATGCTGGTGCTGGCCGCTTCGCCTTCGTCAAATGGCATGGACATGCCCGACGCGGTCAATCGCAGCCGGCGATCCTCGTCCTCAACCTCATCGCCACCCGTTTTGGTGGAATGAGGGGAAAACCACGACTGATACCGGTTGTCGTCGTCCGAAGCAAACTGGCCGTCGAAGCCTAGTGCGGCGTCCCCTTCGTCAAGGATGTGATCTGCCGACCGCTGGGGTGGGCGCAGCATCTCTACCGAGGACGTGGACGACGGCATCGATGACGGCTGGAGGATGGATGATTGGCCCTCGATAGAGTCGGTCTGCATCTGTGGCACATCTCCGCGATATCTGAGCGTAGTGGAGGGCAAGGGAGCGATGCTCTTCCGTTCGCCACTAAAGCTACTATACTGCGTGCTGTGGTTGCAGATGGAGGCTCTGTTTAGCAGCTGGGACATCATAACCGCGCCTTCATCGGACGACTCATCCTCAAAGGCCGCCAGCCATTCGTCCTCTTCCTCATCATCCTCTTTACCCTCGACAGCGATACACTGCGCCACATGGTTGCTGAAGTGGATGTGCCGCCGCTCGCTCGGAGAGACAATGCCGGACGAGGACGTAGCGGTGAGGGTGCCTCCGAGCGAACACGACGAGCTGCCCGTGCGACGGTGGAAATGGTCAAGTTCGGTGACGGTGCGGTTCAGCGATGTCCGGACCCCGCCCTTCTCGGCCTCCTGCGCCTTTAGAATAGCGCTAGCATGCTGCAGAAGTGTGTGCTGCGACAGCGACCGCTGCAGGATGGTTTCGGATGCGGTCTTTTTCTTCAAAATCGGTTTATAGTATACGTGCGAACTTGGCGTCCCGGTGCAACTCGGGAGCGGGGATACAGCCAACGCCGTCGTACTGTTGCCAGATTTTTTTAATGGCACGTAGAGCCAGGTGACATCGCAGTCCTTCAGCCTAGTCCCTTATCAGTCACACGAACCTTTTACCACGAGTCTCAGAACTTACCAGTTCAACGTTTCAGGCGCAGTAGTACCGAGATTATTCTTCGCCTTGGCCCACGTTCTCCAGGACGCGTTTTCCAGGCGGACTCCATCACTGTAGATAGTCTTCCGGGCCGTCACGTAGCGCCAGGAAGCCCAGATATCTTCTTCCTGCCACTTATGAGACAGGTAATCCACATGCCGTGATGGCTCCTGCTCTACGGGGATGTCGTCCGCCGCCGGATTTGAGAGAGTCCGTGGAAACGGTTGCGTGAGCACCTCGGGAGGCATGTCGTGAAGCACATCCTCCGGCTCTTTGGATTCCCGTTCGGCCGGCCCCGTACCGTAGGATGCCGGGATCAGCTCCTCATCCTCCAAGGATAGGGAGCTCAGCGTGGTGGGTGTGCAGGAGGGTTGTTCGTGGACGGTCGGAGCGAAAATGGGGAGGGCAGGATGGAGAGGTGAATGCCACGGTCACAACCTGGGGACATGGGAAGGCCTCCACAGACGGTTATTCACACATTGCAGCGGAATTTGCAGTGGAAGCACTGGGTGGAAGGCGTTGGTTGGCAAAGAAGAAGAAGAAGCCAATATGTAAAAGACAGAGTGAGAAGAGAGAAAATGAAGAGGGCAAGATAAGAGGGACCTAGAGAAAAACGGATGTGGAAGAAAGAGAGGAATGAAAACGGTAAGGGATAGAAGTCTAGACCAGGGCCTGTAACTGAGGCGACCGACGGCCAGCATCAAGAATGTCGTGCGAGAATGACATGACAATGGACGTGGGACCTGTGCAGAAGCACTCACAGGTCATAGATCTGGTCTTACAGCCGTTTTGGTGGAATTTGTTTGCGAAGGGTTTATTTTGGGTGGTGTTGACTGGTTAACTTAAGCTGCCGGCCCAAGGGAGTAGTGTGTCAACGGCGAATTAGTAGGTTTCCTCTAGAACGGCGATGGCCTCAATACTTCCACTGTTAGCTGCGCCTCACTGGCGTGGTGTCAAGCAGGTCATCCAGCATTCCGTCTGGACAAAAGGATAGCAAGTCGGAAATAAACCACTCGGGCTCCCACGGCATGGGTAAGGGCTACAGCGGGTGAGTGCCAGGTCTACATTTGCCCCCAACACGATGCATACAGCTTACGTCTACTATATCGCTACGTTGGAACATCCTGACTAATCAGTTTCGTTTCTGCGACAAGCGAAAAAGTATTAACACTATAGCCCTTAGACCCTCGGCGTGGGCACGCCCACAAACCCATCGGGGCTCTAAAGAGGTCCATGACTGTATTATATACGTATTTTACACCTTTTTATTAGTATTATCAAATGTATTTCACCATAGTTACATCAAAATCCGAAAATCCTGTCCATGGACACATTTTGCCGAGGTCTAATACCCCTAAAGATATTTGATATTAAGGCCTCTTAAAAGCCCTTCATACGTGCTTTAGGGTACACTATAAGAAAATGAGTTTGTCGATATTGTGCAAGGCTAAAGCAAGACTTAAATTGAATCTGATTAGGCCACGAACTGTGTACAAAAAGCTTAGAGAGGAGACGGAGTGGACCGAGCAAAACGGCAGTAAGCAGGGCGGTGGCAGAACGGGAGCGTGCGGGGACGGGCTATAAGGCAAACGCTATATCGTACCCATCCACCCCACAGTTGAGTCACGTGATTGGATTTATGTTCATTTGACATTCCGCCCAGACGACGATTCGACTCCGTCGCAGATGCAACGACTATACTGGATGATCCGAATGTCAAACTCTCATACACTGCCATGAGGATCATCGCTCCGTGTATTCAGTTGCTCACCACTCCGCATCTGTGACAAGTCGCCAGAACGAGACCCGGTTTTGAATGCGATTTAAGCGTGATGATCATTATACTGAAATAGCCGTCTCCGGGGCTTTCTTCGTTTGGATAGGCCCAATGGCTCTGTCTGATTCCAAGCTGGGACCAACAGTAATCATGTTTAGCATTGTCAGGCTGTTAATCTCCCGTAGCGGCCCGTGTCCAAGCGCACAACTCCAGTCACGCAACAACGCATCGCAACTTGACCCGGCATCCTTGCCTCGCTCAGCGACTGCCATCGACCCTTTGCCCTCATTACAGCGAAGAGGGTTGATTGCCGTTTCGGCTCTCGCGTCCATTTCCTTGATAGCGACCTCCTCCCTCCTGGTTTTCCTCACACATCGCTTCATTTCCTGGCGGAGCCACTATCGACGTCCCTTACGTTACAACCAATACGCCGTCCTTGTCTACAATCTGGCATTAGCAGATCTACTACAGGGCTTAGGATTCATTATCAGTCTGCGATGGATTTCTACGAACTCCCTTCACGCTTACGATGTCTCTTGTTTTCTTCAAGGGATTTGGTTACAGATCGGGAATCCCATGAGTGGGATGTTTGTTCTTGCTATTGCCGTGCATACTTTCCTGCAGATCATGCTAAACTACCAGCTTGGCCATAGGGCATTTGTGATTTTATTAGTTGGACTGTGGGTGCTCGGCGTGGCCATGGTCATTATTCCAATCGCGGTCGTGGGCCGGTATGTCTGGCTCCCTGCAATCGCCTGGGTGAGCTATCCTTTCTTTCGCCTGATACTCTGTAACGTACATGGCTGACCTCACTCCCCCACCGTGAGAAGTGTTGGATACCAAATGAATACCCGTCACTGCGTCTGTGGACACACTACTTCTGGATCTTCGCCGCGCAGTTCTTCATGGTCTTGCTATATATTATCATGTTCATCCAACTCCGACGCAGAATCACTGAATGCGTTAGGCTAGGAGGACGCAACACTGACAGCCTCCGCCGTTTGAACCGTATCGTCTGCTACCTGGTCCTATACCCAATCATTTATATTGCTTTGACATTACCCCTTGCCATTGGTCGGATGGAAAATGTAACCGGACATCGTCCCAGCGTCACGTACTTCTGCATCGCTGGGTCGCTGATGACATTGTCTGGTCTTTGTGATACGGTCCTATATACCCTGTCGCGGAAGAATTCGATCCTGGGACTGGAGCAGAAACCGACAGCACACTCTGGACACAGCCGACTCAGCTCTGGCAGAAGACCAACGCTGCAGAATGTAGGACCTCCCATGATGGACACCGGCCCAGCAATATCTATATTTGCTGATGTGGACCGCGGCGATGCTACCGACGAGAGTGTCCCAAATGGAGCAATCGAGTATCCGGTCATGGATCACAACTCAGCATCGACTGGAAGTCACATCGACGCGCCATCAGAACACGACGATCGATGTGACACTCGAACTAGTGCAGCCAACAGGGGCGGCCTATCAAGCCCTACAATTCAACCTGTACGCCCTTTTTTAATGGTCGTTGGTACTCCTTTCCGATGAAATTCCTAGCTGGCCCGGTTTGGAGCTAGTTTCCTCCGACATTTGACTTTGCGCGAAGTTGAAAAATGACTGCAATACCTGACTGTGAGCCATCTGAGCCATTGTTTGATCCTGGCTAGTCCATTCGAATTCCTACCAGCGTTAGCTCTCTCCAAATACGGACACAACCTTCTATGATAGGTAAAACGAGCGTGGGCGAAGGCTGTGTGCAATGTGGAAGATGAAACGAATGGTGGGCGATCTCGGGGCTTCCAGCGGATTATTCAAAAATCCGAATCCGATCTTCTATGAGGTTCCATGGAATATTACGGTCCTAATACAATGACTCATTTCTCACAGTCAGTTGTTACAATACAGGCAGGCAGGGGTAGTTGAAGTTGTAGCTAAATTAAGATTCGGGTGTTTCAAGTTAGGGTTCAGGAAACAATTAGTGTGTGAGCGTGGGGTAAACTGATTTCGAATTTTGCTGTAGTTGTCGAAAAGCAAAATAAAGCACTGAATTGTGAAGGACGTGGCGGTTGACACGCTACTGATATAAAATTGTTGTGGTGTGTACCGAGCGGGAGCTAACCGCGGACCGATGGCGGACCCACCTCCGGGAGGGCCCGAACCCCCTCCCACAAACGCGCAAGAAACCACCGCCAACTTCACGGACGACGATCTCGAAGCCAGTACCACCGTGGGAACCAGAAGAAGAACCCAAAAGAGAGATGCGTTTGCCCCATCGGATCCCGCCAGTCGAATCACCACCAAGGAGGTGTGGAAACTGATCGGCACGCTGAAGGACGTCATCCGACACCAGACGGCAGCCATCACAGCCACTCAAAACGAACTCCACGAGATCAAACACAACCAGAACGTGCTCCAGGAACAGAACGAGAAGCTCCACGAGGAAGTGAGAGGTTTGCGAGCGCAGATCGAAAATGCCCCCGCAGTAACTGCGCCCAAAACATGGGCCGCAGTCGCAGCCAGCAGCGGTAGAACGACCACCCCCACGCGGAATCACCAGCAACCCGAGAAAGAGCAAAACTGTGTCCGAATCAGCACCCAGAGAACATTTGTTGACCCAAGAGACAACGAAGACAACGGAGGTAATGAATTTGGACGGTATCTCCCCACAAATATCGCCAACAACCACATTCGCGCAGCACTACAGAGCGACACTGCGACCCAAGACGCCCAGGTGGCCGGCGTCGGGACCACAAAAACCGGTTACCTCATTCGATTCAAAAATACGGAGTCGGCCGAGGCGGCGCGCAACAACACCGAATGGCTACAAAACCTAGGCAATAACACCAAGCTGGTCAAGCCACGGTTCGGGGTGGTGGTACACCGCACCCCTACTGAGGAATTTGACCTGGATACAGGGGCCATCCAAGCTGCAGAGAAAATCACGGGAGACAATGACCTAGCGGAACACGGCTTCCGTATCGAGGAGCTAGCATGGATGAAGGCCAAGGACAAGGCCTTGGGAAAGTTCGCATCGCTGGGAATCTGGCTCGACTCAGCCGAAGGGGCAGAACACATGCTTCGCAATGGATTCCTTGTCAGCGAGCACTATATCCACCATGTGGAACGCCGCGATATCAAGAAAAAGAGATGCTATCGATGCCAACGCTTTGGGCACCTGGCATGGACGTGCAAGGAAACGCCGCGATGCGGACACTGCGCGGGGCAACACGAACGCGAGCGCTGCCCACCGGGAGTGAGAGCGCGGTGCTTGGACTGTAGTGGCGAACACCCAACTGGCGACCGACAATGCTCAATGCCGGCGTCCACGAGCCCCGCCAGATGTTAGAGAGAAATCTCCGCATCCTACAGTTGAACATGATGAAATCAGGACCGAGAATGGAAGCACTGATCAACGACCGTCAAAGCCAAGACCTGGACGTCCTTCTGATCCAGGAACCCTCCACCACGACGTATCGCACACATGTCAACCATAGCGCCTGGAGACTATATCGACCCACTGCACAGCTCGATGCTGTCCGGTTTCGCAGCCTGATCTACGTCAACAGAAGAGTCTCCACATCCTCTCATCGCCAAATACCATGCGACCACCCAGATGTTGCTGCCATCAAGATCTGGACCGCCAACTCTCAAATACTTGTCTATTCTGTCTACATACCGCCGGTGCCCCTTTTCACCGGCAACGACGCATCGGGATTGCCTGCGCTTACTGCAATCCAAAGCTCCATCGCAACGGCTACTCAAGATGAGCCACGGTCAACCGCCATCATTGTGTCCGGCGACTTCAATCGACACCATCCGATGTGGGGCGGCAACCACATTGCACCCAGGTTTATCGAAGACGCCAGCGACCTTATCGACTTCTTTCAAACGCACCGTCTCCAGAGCTGCCTCCCTCGAGGCACGGCAACATACTGGGCCCTCAGCAACCCGGGACAAAACTCGACCATCGACCAGACAGCAACAGACCGCCCGGACTTGCTAATCAAATGTCACCTATACCACGAGAACTACGGCTCGAACCACCGCGCGACATACTCGGAATGGAACCTGCAACCCCAGACCAAACCGAAGACCCGAGGAAGGAAAGCCTACGAGCGAGCGGACTGGACCAAAATCGGCGAGGAAATCATCAGGCTGATGGGCCCATGGGCAGAGATTAAGACCCGACCAACACTCGACAGGATTGTGGAGAAACTCACGTCCGTCACGGCCCAAGCAGTCGACCGATTCACACCCGACACCCGACCAACGCCATACTCCAAAAGATGGTTTACCCCAGAGCTCAAAGTGCAGCAAGTAGAAGTCAACCGGCTACGGCGAAAATGGCAAGCGAACTGCGCAAACCTCGGACGAGAACACGCCCAGACGATGGCCGCCTTTCAGGCTATGCAAGAGAAACGACGAGCATGGACTCGAACCATCGAAAAAGCGAAAGCTGCACACTGGAAACAATTCTTGGACGAGGCAGGCGAGGGGAAACTCTGGAAAGCCGCGACGTACATGAAACCCCGGGAAAAATGGGGCTGCATCCCAGCACTGCAATTGGGTTCGGAGGAAATCACTAGGAATGAAGACAAAGCGAAAGCATTTCTCGACGCATTCTTCCCCGCGATGAATACACCAGATCCCGACCCGCCGACCTCTCCACTCCTGGAGCTACCGTGGCCCCCGATCACGGAAATAGAAATTGAACGCTCACTGAGGTCCACGAGAGGAACGACAGCGCCAGGCGAGGACAACCTGCCAATGCTGGTTTGGAAAAACCTATGGGTACACCTCAAGGTCATAATTGTTCGCATCTTCACGACGTGTGCCACTCTAGGACACCACCCCAAACAATGGCGGAGTGCGAAGATTGTTGTTTTACGGAAACCAGGAAAACCAGATTACTCAGTGCCAGGCGCGTATCGACCGATATCACTCTTGAACACACTCGGCAAGATCTTGGAGGCAGTAGTGGCCCGGCGGTTATCCTACCTCGCAGAGAAACACGACTTACTCCCAAACTGCCAGTTTGGGGGGCGGCCGGGCAGAACCACAGAGCAAGCCTTACTGGTACTCGCTAATGCAATCGACAAAGCATGGTACAGACACAAGGTGGTGACACTGATCGCATTCGACCTCAAGGGCGCCTTCAACGGGGTGAACTGGGTAAGTCTGGATGCCTCGTTACAGGCAAGGGGAATCCCAAGGGCAGCAAGGAAGTGGATCGCCAGTTTCATGGGCGATCGACACGCCAACATTGGATTCGACGACTTCCGAACCGAAACCAGACCCCTGGCGAACACGGGCCTGGCGCAAGGATCACCTCTCTCTCCCATCTTGTTCGCTTTATTCAACGCCGACTTGGTGGACCAGCCCGTCGACCACCACGGAGGCGCATCGGCCTTCATAGACGACTACTTCCGATGGCGCGTGGGCTATTCAGCCGAGGAAAACCTAGCCAGAATTCAGTCCGAGGATCTTCCCCGCATCGAGGAATGGGCGCGACGAACCGGATCCAGTTTCTCATCGGAGAAAACCGAGCTCATCCACCTCACCAGGAAGAAGGGAGAGCACTCAGTCGGGAAGGTCACCTTCAATGGAACCGACATCAAACCATCGCCGACAGCCAAGTTGTTGGGAGTGGTGTTCGATCACGGTCTCCGCTGGAAAGAACACATCCAGCAGGCCATCAAACGCGCCACCAAGACAGCCATCGCCCTGAACGGGCTCCGGCACCTACGGCCGGAACAAATGCGACAGCTCTACCAAGCATGCGTTACACCCACTCTAGACTACGCATCAACGGTCTGGCATGACCCACTCCGGGACAAAACACATCTCCGCCACTTGAACACTGTCCAGAGAACCGTATTGATCCGAGTCCTATCGGCGTTTCGAACAGTAGCGACAGCAACGCTGGAAGTGGAGACCCATGTCGTCCCCACGCACCTCCGTCTCCGACACCGAGCGCAATGCACCATAGCGAGATTACACACACTACCACGCGACCATCCAATCTGGAACGCACTGTCACGCGCCCAGAATCGTAGAAATAACGTGGGATCGTACGCGCGCTTCCCCTTAGCAGAGGCGATGAAGACCATGGACGTCGACAGGCTCAACGAGCTAGAGACGATCGACCCACGCCCACTGCCACCCTGGCGAACGAAGGCCTTCCTTGAAATCGAACTCGAGCGCGATCGAGAGACAGCGAGAGAAAGAGCAGAGTCCACGAGGGAGACATCCGAGGTCGTTGTTTACTCGGATGCGTCTGGGCGCGAGGGCCACCTGGGAGCGGCTATTGTCACGCTCAATGGTGACAAAGAGGTATTGGAATCTCGCCAGGTACAGGTGGGCCCGATGGACCGCTGGTCGGTTCACGTGGCAGAGCTCATTGGCATATTCTACGCGGTGGACATGGTGTTCATGCTGGTCCATCAACGTACCGACCGGGAGGACGGACCTGTGTCAACAGCAACAATCCTATGCGACAGCAGATCAGCCCTACAAGCAATCGAGAACCCACGTAACCGATCCGGACAACGCATCGTCCACGCAATCACACAGGCGGCCTCCGAGGTCCAGGCAGCGAACGTCAAGCTCCGCCTCCAATGGGTGCCAGGACATTGCGAGAACGTCGGAAACGACGCAGCGGATCGCTTGGCGAAGGAAGCAGCACAGCCTGGTAAAACCCATCCTTTTCGACCGCTACTGTCGAGAGAGACCGCATTGGTCCGCAGCAAAATCCATGCCCAATGGGAGCAAGAGTGGAAAACAAGCATCAAGGGTGCCCATCTCCGGCAGATAGACAGCGGCTTACCGGCGCGGCACACGAGAAAGCTCTACGGCAACTTGCCAAGGAGTCGCGCCTATCTGCTGACGCAGCTACGCACGGGCCACAACTGGTTATCTACCTACGCAAAGAAGTTCGGCTTCCGCGATGACGACCTATGCGAATGTGGAACACGGGAGACAGTTGCCCACGTATTATTGGAATGCCTCAGACTACGAGAGCTGAGGATAGAATTGAGGAGGAAAATTGGAGGCACGCTGAGCGGCGTGTCGAGCCTGCTGGGAGGCTCAACCGAAGGTGACAAAGGTAAACCAGACACCGTCTCGAGGGCGAAGACGGTTCAGGCCGTTTTGGACTTTGCCGAGGCGTCACAGCGGTTTCGCAGTCGTGCGCCATGAGGGCAGCCTAACAATGGGAGCGGCAATGGGCCACGGGAGGCCGTGACGAGGCTCAAAGATTCTGTCACCAAGTGGATCATTCCATCTGTACATACTCAGATATACAGTTGTCGTATACTGCATATCGCTTTGCGAGGGGTCAGTGTAAATGACATCACACACACACACACACACACACATACTGTACCCATTTTCTACGTCTTCTCAAAGACTTCAAACGCAACTAATGGTACCCAAAATTGTGATGACTTTGGCTATATTATGTACATCGATAGAGGCCCTAATTCTTACGTTTTACTTTCAAGCCATACCTTAGCAGTATCGTCCAGTACCTCTTTCATTAGAGCCGTCAATAAATGACGGTCAAGTATTAGACCACTATCCCCAACACCACAGCGCCGTCTTCAGGGCTGTTTGAGGATGGTCCGCACAATCCAATGCGATGATAGCGAGCAGGGTGTGATGCCAGGAGAATCAGCTACTTGTTTTGAACATCGTTTACATTAAGTTAGGATTCTGACCTCACTATTTTGATACGGAAAATGACCGTCTGCATCAAAAAGATGGACTCGTAAAATTGAGTGACATACATAGCGCTTTACACTGCCGCGAGATATTGTTCTGCTTCTGCAAGCTTCATCTTTCCCATTGGGCTCTGTCTTGTACCCAGTGTCCCGCTGGTGTCGCAGCTATAAAATAGCCACTCCTTCCTTGACAGGAATGCTAGATCAATTAGGTCCCACCACGGCCCATCATGGAGAATAGCAGCAACCAGTCAGAGTGGACAGGTGAGCAAAAGCAAGAACCTACTTGCACGCAGTCTACCGAGGCAGGATCTCTCCATGAACATGAGGCGACAGTAATTCCCAGTGTATCGACTCAAGGTCTACAGCAGCAGGTAAGGAGTGTGGTATAACTCAGCGGACATCTCTACTAATAAACTCTCAGTCAACTGCGTCACAACTGGTTGACAGCGAGAAACATGCCATGAATGCGCAGCCCTTTCAACCGCTCGTCGAGATGTTGCAGCGGCTGGACCAAGATGACCCGAAATTTGCCGCCCAGGCTGCGCGTCTTGTCGGACTCTACCGACGGCTGTGGGAGTCCTGTGTCTCCAAGCACGTTGACAGTCAACGTCTTGGGGAGGCAAACCGACAGCTCCGCATCACCAATTTCCAGCTGCTCCAGGAAAGCGCGTATCTAAAGCACCGGCATAATTATCAGGAAGCGCAGTTAGCCGTCTTTGAACACGGACTGGCTAAAGCCCGAGAGGGCATTGCCGGAGTGCTTAGCGATTGGGACAATTGCTCGGCGGGGGAATGGGCTGCCCCAGCGGAAGGTGAATTTCAGGAGGTTCAGTGATTGTTGTTTGGCTGATCTGCTAGATGTACATGAAAATGTTCTTCTATTGTGCACCACATTTGATGTCCTTTTGACCTTGGATTCTTTGCTGCATCTACGTCTGCCAAAACGTCCATCCAGGAGTATACTGGCACAGAATTGATATCATTGTCTCTTGATTATTTCCCCAGAAGCAGCCAAAGATATACGGGTCGATCTTTGCGGGAAAATGTCTCCACCAGTCATAACCGTCAGGATCCGCAATATCTAGCAGCATGCCGTAAAAGGAGCGCCGATGGCCGTCAGTCAGACAGGCTGAATGGCTCCCTGATGGTAATGTGGTTTCTGGGGGAGCTCGTACAGCCCTAGAAATGATGAGAGCGAAATTCCAAAGGATAGAAATGGATAATTGGAGCTGTATACGTCAGAACAAACTGCAAGAGAATTATGTACAGGACCATCGGATATACCTCAAGCGACAATAGCCAGCAGTCTAGTGCAGCCCCCGCAATTGCAATAGACAAAATGGTGGTAGCTAGCCCATAAATGCCGAAAGACATGATTTTGAGTTGAAGTCGACCATTATGGCCGGATAGTGCCAGTCGAGATAGCCACCAGTAAGAAGTCGCTATTCCTAGGTAATCGAAAAAGAGAAGAAAAACCACGATAAGCTGCAAAGGAGGATAAAAATAGGTGCCTATCAGGACGGCCGTGGCTTTGCCCGAGCTAGAGAGGGCTATCAGCACAATGCAGCAGACTTGTTTATGCGGCAACTGTTTATCGGGCGCAATCCGAGGTTCACTCAGAAGAAGGTCCAGCCGGAGGCCCTAGCATGCATTGGTCAGCCGGACTAAATCAATGCATCTTGCTGTGCCATACCTCCAGTAAAGGCGGCAATATGCTGGTCATTCCGGTCAAAATGTGTATTCCTGCCGAGAAATGTCAACAATCACACAACAACATAGGAATCAGGCTTGAAAGACCAGTCACATTTGTGTTACTCCAGTTCAACCCTACGGACACGGCAAGTAGGATAAACATGAATGTTGACAGTGCGAGGTCAAGCCGTTGGTATAGCACGTTGCCGGGAAAAGTGCGGTGATTCGACACGAGTCGGCAAAAGCCAATGCACAGCAACACTGTAGCCAGAATTGAATGCACTATCTGTGGGATGTGCATATCCGCGTTGAAGCTGATCGAGTCCGGGAAAGCGAGGGCTTGTTGAATTTGTGTGTTTTGATGACCACCCGGGATAAACGCACTTATAACCACCCGAGGCGTTTGACTTTTCTACGCCATGACTTAGCACTCCTGATCTAACGATGTGCCTTCAAAGGCATAGACACATTTTTTAAGCGTCCGATTGGCGAAAAATATCTTATCTCACCTCTCTCGCTATACCCACTTGCTGCTCCTGGGACCTTCACGTACTCCTAGGAGATGTCTAGGTAGCCCTAGAAACCACAGTGTGCTCTCCCAAAAAAAGATACTAGGCTCCGTTTTGGTATATAGAAGTAGAGGAGGGTCAGGAAAGGCCCGACAGGTACATAGAAACAGAACGGTCATCAGGACTACGAGTTGGGATGTAACTTACTGGAGCGGACGGAGAAGTCATTCGGACAAGGAACGGCTTGTTTTCTGAATGT
Source organism: Penicillium alfredii (assembly GCF_028826965.1). Taxonomy (NCBI): domain Eukaryota; kingdom Fungi; phylum Ascomycota; class Eurotiomycetes; order Eurotiales; family Aspergillaceae; genus Penicillium; species Penicillium alfredii. The sequence continues at coordinate 727,444 of NW_026622699.1, read as the reverse complement.
GAGGGTGGGGGACACCTGTACTTATAGTCACACGCTGCATAGCTGCCGATAATTGGGCGGCTGGGACAGTCTATGAATAAATCAATCAATCAATCAGATACTAGGCTCCTCCTAGGAAACAAGGGGTTATTCCTAGGAGCCGACGACCGGTGCTCCCAGGAACCAGTCCATTCCTAGGATCCGCCATCTACTACTCCTAGGAGGATACTATAAGCTCCCAGGAAGATTTTATATTCCTGAGAGCCACCGCATGTTTTAAGAAACAAGCTACGCGCTTGCAGGGTATCGAGTACACTGAAGTTAATTGATTGATTGATTTATTCATAGACTGTCCCAGCCGCCCAATTATCGGCAGCTATGCAGCGTACAACTATAAATACAGGTGTTCCCGCTTCTTGCATCCAGAAATCAAGCTCTTCCTCTCACGAAGTGCTTTCCCCTTCTGTTCCCAGCAGTTGCACCCTCCGGTACTGATAGTTCTAATAACTGTTCTGTATCTTTGACTTGTCAGGCCTTTCCTGGCCCTCCTCTGCTTCTGTTTGACAATAATCACTCGTCTGCGGTAAATTGAGCACCGTGGATGGGCTGCCCGGAGGGCCCGTCCTGTAATGGTCTTGGCTGTCGGTTCCGTATGTTTGGCGTGTGCTACATTGAGTGCCGATGTTACCGTATGTGTGGCAGTAGAAGTGTTTGTGGCTTGCTCCTTGATGTGTTCCAGGTCTGTGTTGACTTGAGGCCGTGTAGACGTTCTCGCAACAAAAGACGCGTCCGGGACGCGTCTCTTGGAGTAACCGTCTGCTAGGACACAGGTTAACTGTGAAGTTGGAAAATATGTATGTTCCGAATTAAAGTTCTGAGCTGTTGGTGGTGTTGGTAGTGTTGTTTTTGTGATGTCCATTTGTTGAGCAATGTCGAGGCGTATGTGAGAGGGGCGCAACTGCCTCTACCGTACTGGGGCTATAATGTTTGGTGTTTCGTGAGGTTGGAGGTCGATGTTGACGCGTCGGGATGTTGTGATAGAGTGTGGTTGTCTTCTTGGGCGTGGGTTCTTTGCTGTTGGTGGTTGTGGCCATGTTGTGTTGGTCATATCCGTCCTCTGCTTCGCGTCCGCATCGCATACTCTTCGAGCTCCGGCGCCGTAAACGATTGTCGGGCAGGACAAATGGAGTGACTCAAGTTCCATTCTCCATCGCGGGGCGTACGTGAGGGGGGCACGACTCCCTCTGCTGTACTGGGGCTGTGATGTTTGGTGTTTCGTGAGGTTCGGAGGCTCGGTTTTCGGCGCGTCGGCGCGACGTAGAAAGGGGGATAGTCGCGTCGTTGAGCTCCTCCTGGCACTCGGAGACAGCCAAACTGTTTCTCTGAGAGTTCCCAGCGGACACCACGTGGAGGTGGGAGCTCGTCGTCCGCCCTAGGAGCTACATATCTCCCGGAAACGTCCCCAGTTCCTGCCGGAGACCTGGGGGTGCCAGGGTATTAGGAACTGCACGTGATCTCAGGAGGATCAGGTTTTTTTTTGGGGGGGGGGGGGGGGGGGTTGGCCAATCATTTTCAATACACACCCTCTAAGATGGTGTTCAACGAGCATGCCCTTTCTTTTTTGAGTCCACTGAGATATGTGGGAATTAATTGCTGTTTCACCAGCCCTCAACTCTATTCCCCCTGTTGACTCTTGTGTTTTCATCACCATCAATTTTCTTCCTCCCTAACAACAATATATTACACATTTCCATCCTCTTTTGTGGATACCAAGGTGGGTTGGTGAAAATGGTCTTGTCTGGCTAATTCGATGCATACCCTACCTCTCTACGTGTAGGAGAAGTTTAACCACCATATTTCTATGGAGTTCATTGTTTCACCACCCACTGTTCCCCCAAACCTCTTGTTGACTCTTCATTTTTTTTTATTCCCCATCGACTTTGTGTCTCCCCATCAACAATGCCCTATACGATATATTTTTCCGGCCATTCTACTCTTTGGTGATCTAATAGTCGTATACAGTACCCTAGCTAGCATATACTGCTCCGTTGAATATGTACGCACAGTCGGTTTTCAGCAATGCGAACCTTCGCCGATAAGATAAGCAGCGATGATGGTGACAATAGAGTTTTAGTCTTCATGTCAGAGGATTTCGTTTCTGTGACACAAAATAATCATCTTGAAGAGTAGATATTATATGGCGATCAAAACTTTTTCACTCTTCATCACCGCCATATTAGTTTTGAGGGAATACTGTCACGGCAATCGTTGGTTATTAATAATTGATGTACTATATTGATCAGATTAAATGAACAGGAAGCTGAAGAATAAAAGCATTTAGTTGTGCGTTCCACCAAGTTAAGACGAAAAAAGGAGGTGCTGAAAGAGCAACCCAAACTTCCGTTTAAAAGTGAGGCCGCAGGCAAGTGGTGACGAGGTATAGCAATTAATTCAAGTGTCTCAAATTTTAAAATATGAGGGCGTCCATAGTGGTGAGAACATTGTTTAAACACTGTTCTCCGTAGAAAATCGGGCTGATTGAATAGGATTGGCTAAACATCATCACCCTCTCCACATAGATCTAAGGTCCGTGCATTTTTCTAATACTCTCGCACCCCCCAGGTCTCTGGCCCGAAATTATTTTAGCCTGGTTGCAAGGACAACCGTGTGGGTACCTCCGCCCTCAATTCGTACAGTACATACTGTATGTACAGTACTCTGTACGGAGGGTGGAATACGGAGTACACTTTTGAGCTGAGATGATTTAAAACACACACCACTTGTGCAGGAACTATTTACCGGAAAATAGCTCTGCCGGGTACCGTGATCAGCTGACCTCAGCACCTGTGTCCAGCCCCGTCGGAACTTGTCAATCTCAAGCTATTGCCTCCCCTTTCCAACAGTCGATGGCCGATAACAGCTCCCCAGATTACAAATCTCTTTATCTACAGGCAGAAGAAGGACGGAGGCAAGAAGAGGAGAGACGGAAGGAGGAAGAGGAGAGACGGAAGGAGGAAGAGGAGAGACGGAAGCAGGCCGAAGATGAAGGCAGACAGGAGAAAGAGAGACGGGAACGAGCTGAAGAGCGCACCCGACCGACCAGGTTCGTGGAGTTATTGCGCCATTCTCACAACCTCCTCTCCCGACCGTTGAGAGTTGAGACACCATCTCGATCGACTACCGGGAAAATACCCCTTCCCACCGGGAAACATTGCCCGACGCGATTAGAACACTGGAACGTCTTTTCAACACAACAGTCGGAGCTCTACGAGTCCGTCTGTAGCTACCTTCAGCTGACGCCGGCAGGGGCGCCACGTCTGTTCTCATCGTTGCATGAGTTGGAAGGATTAGGTCGACGATTTTCTCGTACGCCTATAAGCAGCGAGCAAGAACTCGAGGCCTATGAGCGGTTTGCCGTGGAAGAGCATGTCCAGGATATAATTTCCGAGTTGCGCAAAATACCCGCTGCTCGCGATGAGTTTGGCCTCGGTGATGGAATCCAATTCAGCAATCATACGAATTCCCTAAATGAGAATGAAGCTATTGAAGCGGATGCAAGCCAACCGTCAAGTGTACACCGCCCAAGACCTGATCAGTTTTGCATCCATCGTGTCGACGGCAACGGTGCCACGCTCCTCACGACTGTCGAGTATAAGCCGCCACACAAGCTTTCTGTCGCAACCCTTCGTATAGGGCTCCGTCCAATGGACTTATGGAAGGAGATGGTCAGATCAAACAAAATACCGACAAACCAGGAAGCTAAATTGAGGTACAATGCAGAGCGGCTTGTCTGCTCCGCGCTTGTCCAGGAGTATCATGTGATGATCCAGGAAGGACTCGAGTACTCCTATGTGACAAACGGGATTGCTCGAGTCGTACTCCGTGTTCCACGAGACGAGCCTAGCACGCTTTACTACTTTCTTTGTGACCCTAACAGCGAAGTGAACCCAGAAGTTGAATATAGTTCTCAGCTACGGAAGACTTCTGTTGCGAGGACACTGTGTCTGTGTTTGATGGCTTTTTCCTCGACTGCGCGTGCCCAGGAATGGCGGAATTCTATGCGATCAGAGATTCCTATTTGGAAGACCAGCTTTGACCATACCCGTTCTCAGATTCCCAAAGCAGAACTGCGGCAGACCCTTTTCCACTCAGACAGTACCAACCCGGAGTATCCGAGTCCGGAATCGGGCTCGTCTTATGAATTACCGTCGTCTCCACCGGATTCTCCAACAGCAGCAGCCCGCCGAGTGTCTACAAGGTCTCAGGCAGGCTGCGCACCGTCAGGTGTACCACACCGCTCGCAGTCGCCAGACTCATCAGGCTCCGATTCGAACCAAGCAACAAGCCGCAAGCGGGGCTTCAGCCAAGTTGCATCATCCCCGTCTACCCAACGAGCAGGTCGTCAACAGGATAACGGAAATAATCAAGGCAACCAGACCCGACATCGCAATACACAATTTTGCACCCAGCGATGTTTACTCGGATTGCAATCAGGCGGTGTCCTAGACGACTTCTGTCCAAATGTGATGCTCCATCGTCGAACTAAAGACGATCTTCGACATCCGATAAGCTTGGGAGATTTGGTGCGTTTACTTAAAGCACAGTTGGACGAAAACATTGACCGCTGCATACCGCTCGGAGATTGCGGGGCATACGGTGCGCCATTTAAACTTACCTGCGTCGTATATGGCTACACTGTCATCGGAAAGGGAACCACGTCGGGGCTGTGGAAAAAGTCTCCCGCGAAGCGCAGGTATACCAAATTCTGCGAAAGGTTCAAGGGTCTGCTGTGCCTGTTTTTCTGGGTACTCTCGATCTGGCGAAAATCTATTTTCTTCATGGAGCTGGAGAAATTCGTCATATGCTCGTGATGGGCTGGGGGGAGAAAGTACAACATCGATGGAACTGGCGCCTTGGCTCCGCCAAGAAATTCGCAGATCACACAAAGAAATCAAAGCCTTGGGAATCATTCACGAAGATCTGAGGCGTGACAATATTCTATGGAATGAAGAACTTGGCCGGGCATTGATCATCGACTTTCACGGCTCCACTTTGAAATGTCGACCGACTTTGCAGCGACCACGAGCGGTTAAACGACAACTACATCGACTGGAGCCAGAAGAGCAAAAACGTCTTCGTGTGACGTGAGGCAGTGCTTAATATGTTGGGTTAGCAATTCAATCATGCGTGATATTGAAGCCTGGAGCCTTTCCGGCCACATCCGCGCAAACCAACCAGGACTTCAACCTGTTATCAATCCTTGATACCCACTTTACCTGAAAACCTACTATTGCCTTAAGAGATGTATACTTCTTATACAGGTTGACCATGATGAACTGATCATCCAGTCCTCTCGGACTTTACTTTGGCATAATGAAATGATTTATATAAGACTTGATTCAACTATGAAGCTTCAGGAACAATAATAGACTGTCGTGTACTAACCGAAAATATTTCCATAAGGGACTATTCGGCAGCCTTGAGGAACGACACACTGGGTATGCTGTTAGACATACATTCCATCAACAGGCCTCCCTCTGCCAAACTCCTTTGAAAATTTCTTATTTGATTCGGCGGCTAACTCCAAGTATTTGTAGTTCACCTGGTTGACGTCCGCCTCAGCGAGAGCATGTGCGATAGCGGCGATGTTTTTGATCTGGTTCATGCTAGTCAGCAAATGGAACTTGCTTAGCAACGTTCTAAACCCACCTCTCGTCCATTTAGATCCAATGCTTCCAATCGTCGGAGGTCGTCTTCCTCAACCACAGCAGGTCCTTGCATCGTACGTGCCTTGGACAAAAAAGTTGACCAGAGATCTCTGCGAAACTCTCTCGTCAAATCCTCATACTCAATAGTCAAATGGATCCGGCTGAGAATTGCATCATCAAACTGGATACCCCGATTTGAAGTCAAGAAAAGAATTCCTTGATAATATTCCAGCTTTCGGAGGAAAACGGTCACAAGACGATTGTGGGTATCGTGGTAAGATGTACGCTGCTCCATGAATAAGTGGCGTGTATCTGGTTAAACCAGATGTGAACAACGGTACACTTAGGAGCCATTCATGTGAACGTACCTTTCAAATAAGCTGATACGCCTGTCATCTCTGATTCATTGTGCCCAATTGACGATTCGACCTTATCCCAAAGCAAGCTGAAAACACGGTGGGCCAAGTCATCTATCGTCGCAATTTGGTCCAGTTCGCGGATCCCTCGTCGCATCAAAGAGCCGATCACCCTCTTCCTGTCATTTCCATTGACTGGAAGTTCTTTTAAAATGCTTTGAAATGGTCAGATTTAGAATATTGGCAATTGGTATAACTCACAATCTGTCCGTGACATCCTCAGGCAAGCAGAACAAGTTGCCCAAGTACCCATAACTTTGCACCACTTTTTTTCTCCAATGTCTCTGCTCAATGCATCATATTTCCCTCCCACGTAGGACCAACTCTTAATTTTGTTCGAAATTTTGTCCTTATCACCTTTATCAAGCCCAGCCGCGACAACTCTAACGGTCATCCATTCGACCGCATTTTGCCGAAGATAGATCGTACAATAGATGGCGCCTGGGCACTTGTATCCCGGCGGGGGTTTTGGACGAAGGAGGCTATCTAAGCCGGCACCAAAAACGCCTCACTTGCCTCACGCTGGTTACCGATGGCACATGTCCCCATGCGCAGCATTGTCTGGACGGTCTATCTCGATTATAAAGTCTGACCAAACTGGAGTGGGAAGGAATCCAGCACCCAGCCGAGGTTGAATCACTGCGAAAATGCATTCAGCAAAACTGGATGCACTTGACTGATCTTTCCATTGGATTCGTGCTGTCTCCCAACGCCCGAGGCCTTCACTGGGACGTCATGGGCCTGCGTTGACCAGGCATTGAATCCTACGAGCATGAGCTTATACCTTTTCCACCACTTTCAGTACTGTCACTTTCCAAAGTGACCCTCACAGGGGATCTGCAATTCTATTCTTTTCATAGCCTCCAAGCATTGACTTTTTGCGTGACTGCCCGAATGCTTTCCGCTTTCTACGTTCATTGTCTGGTTCACGAATCGCGCTTAAAGAGTTTGAACTGTGTTGTGATTTCTTGCTGCACGAACCGGATGACGTTTATGACTTTACTTCGGTTATTCAATTTTTGATCTCTATCCAGGGACTACGACATCTCCGATTGAGATTATCCAATTTTCCGGAGTTAGGCTTCCGGGTTCAGGAAGCTATCCAGCACCACCGACCAACGCTCGAAAGCTTGGTCTTTCACCAGCGCCGGCTCACAGCGATCGGCAACGAAGGGCTGTTTGAGGACGATCGGGATACGTCACCCGTTTGGATTCCTAATTTAACGACCATCGTAGATCTGTCCCGCGTCACCGCATTGGCGCTGTGTGCGACCCCATCTGCCGCAGTAAGTCCTAGGCCCTCGCGGGAAAAAAAAATAGGAAACGCGCTGACACATCACAGCAAAGAGCTCTTCAACCTACGGCCGCATCTTCGAGGCTTCAGGTTTTGCATTTGCGTTTCAGCGGTACCGAGAGAATTCACTGTGACATCTGACGAGATATTCTCGCCCTTCTACGGAAGAGACAAAGTGGCGGTCCAATCAAAGATCTCGCGGAGGAAATCGCTAATCTTTCGATGAGCTCCGACAGTGATAACAACTACATCAGCTTTTTTGATCAGTATTTCGATCAATCAATGACGTGGTAATCAGACTTGCAATCGGATCCACAGAAGGGAGATCTCTCTTCGGCCATATCTAGAGCAACAGAATTTCTGGTCTTTGCCGAATGGGCTTTCGGGCCAGACGGACTACTGGTACTGCAGGCTTTGGCGTTTGGAGACTTCTCCCTTGACGAGCGGTACCCAGGACAGCAGTTTCTAGTGCGGCGGAAAGACCTATTGGAGAATTGTAGTGGCGATGCATCGGAGCGGCTGTTCGACGATTTACCTAGTTGCTTACCATTTTGTCCAGTGAGCATGACCGATCCCTTAACTTGGGATGGGGTCTCCTTAGACGGGCCTCGACTTATCACCGCATGCCCAGGTGGTAGCTTAATTGAGTCCCCATATGAAATATAGTACTACATTTGTTATTTTGCGTGTCTAGACAATAACACTTTGACTTAATGTGGCGTGGATTGTCCAACGTTCTTACAAGCGCGTTTTTCTTTTTTCTGACTTTGTTCTTGTGCATTTATCGCTCTACTCCTGTCACGACATTGTTGAATTATTCCTTTAACAGCCCCTCTGACCACCCATTTATGTATGTCCCCATGTTGATGGCAACGAATTTAGGGCCTGTGGAATTTATGGAGCGTCTTGTGGGGAGTACTGGCTTATTCCGATGTTGGCTGAGTAGCAATACGTCTGGTGTTTTTGGAAGATCCAATGTATCTCCGAAACTATCAGCAGCGATGCCATAGTTTCCTGACATAGCCGGATGGGCACTACTAGTCCCGTCCAAGCTTTCCATGTCTACGTATATACTATGGCTTGGACAGAATTGCATCACCTAGTACGGAGCAAAAGCCCTTTACCCCTACTAGCATTATCATGCATTCTCATGAAACCCCCGTAGCAGATAGGATGCTGTAATTCGCAGTAGACAAATTAGTCCGAAAAAGGAAACTCGTGCTCTGAAACAATCGTAAGTTCCATTGTTGATAATTGCGAGGCGGCGGCGTTGTACGGGACCGTGCGGGAGACGAGAACAGCTCTGTTGCACATTTTAGTCTCCAAACAGCTTGAAGGCGGAAAATACTCAGGCATTGGAATAAGTAGATCTATGCCCATGAAAATATTATTCTAGTCTTATCTCAAGTTTGTCATAAACGTGTTCTCTAGTATCTATATATTTTAAAACATATTACTCCATGTACTCTTACGGAAGGGTGACTGTAGTGGTTTGAATGTGATTCCCAAGTCCCAACCAATTATCGTACGTACGAGATAATCTCTACTTTCCGATTCTTGCAAACGTGACATAGCGTATCTGGATTCCTATATCACATGTTTTGTTTCAGAGGCCTTTCTCTCCTAGTCTCCAGGGCGACCAGCGACTCTGTGGATTGCTCTCCAGAGTTGTTCCATCAATCGAGGCTGTTCTCGTCGCAATAATGGTGGATTGGGAAGCTCGTATACTGCGACACGTTCTTTCGTCAGCTTAGCATTGATTTCTTGTGTACTGCAGTACTTACTAGAGTACTCTCGTCGTGGAATCAACGAAATATCTTCACGTGCCATCACAGCCATCTCGCCGGCGTGTGAGAGAATAGACGGCAAGGACTGCTCCCATCGGCCATGCAGACCTTGCTCAGACGGTCTCGATTCATGCACTAGCTGCGAGAAGGCACGGCTCCTTGTGCGGGGAGCCCTCGATCGGAGAGGCAAAGAGCGGACAGGAAGTTCTTGCGAGTCTCGATGCCGGTGATGGCGTGCCCGGCGAGCGGGTGAGTGATGGTATCTATGTATTCCCCCGGGGAGGTCCCCGCGTGGCCTATTCAGTTGGTTGAGCTTGCTCCGCAGCGCTTCGGGGGTCCTTGGAAGCCCATAATGCCTGTAATATGCCTCAGACTTGGCTTTCCAGGACAGCATGCTATGCTCGGATAACCACCGTGGAAGATTTTCTTCCTCCCATTGAGACCAAGGAATATAGTCTGCTTTGGGCATTGTTTGAGAGAGGACTGTGAGAGTGGGGAATGGGGAATAACAAGTAAGTGTAGCCACAGACAGACGTTTGTCGAGGGCACGACTGGTGGGCGGATGGCTGTTATAATTTTATTTTATTTGGTGATGGTCTCCGTCCTGGACACCAAGAGCACCCCTGCAGACCAATGGTGGAATCAAAAATCCCTCGGCGAATCGTGCAAGGTGGATATCGTTTGCCCGGCTCTAGGCCCGTCCCGTGTTATCCGTCCCTGGAACGGTGAACCTTGCTAAACTGAGCCCCACCCCCAGGAAGACTCATCCCCAGTTGTGCAATTGCAGCCCTAAGCTGGTGGAATAGCAATGTAACCATCAAACTCTCTGACGGCCGTGGAAATATGAAACAAGGGCATGTCTCGCCTTCTTAAGCCGTTATGGTAATCAGGTAATCTCAACGGGTTGCTTTTTACCAGTAGGTGGTCAAGTAGGTGGTTAAGTTGCCGTGCCATACACAGGTCGAAAACAAATGCGTGGGTTTCAATGTACACGCCGCAGCTATCTCTTTGTGCTCAGGTCAAGATATCGCTTCATTCGGGGCGCGGGGTGGTTGAGACTGCCGAGGTTCATGAAGAGCTTTTTTTCTTAAGGCCGACCATATAGGAGGTCAGTAGGGGGGATATGGCGAAGCGAATCGACGGACCCACAGTATAGAAGCTCTGTGTCCATGTACTGTCGTTTTGCTTCAACAATCCTGGCCCCAGCAGCTCGTACAGTATCCAAACAAACGAAAGCTTCCTTATTCGCCAAAGGCGAATACCCTATGCCCGTAGTACCACTAGCGAAGCCCGTTCCTGTTACCATATTATACTTGAGTACGGCTCTTCGTCTCCGATTCAGATATAAATGTAAGCCAATCTCCCTTCGATCAGAACGGCTTCACTCCTTTTCTTCACCCCTACCTTTCTGGTCGCCCTAGAAGAATGGCCAATTCAAGGGATAACCAGTCCAGCAGTGAGCCAGTGAGTCTCCTCGGCGAACTGCAGCACATATTGATGGCATCACACTCGCCTAGCACGACAGGAGAGAGCTCCGCAGACTCTCCAGAGCTTTCGCAGGACGATGACCATCGGTCACATGCATCCGGTGATGATTCATGTGACGAGAATTATGTAGTGAAGATGGATGAAGACGACCAGGAGGAGCAGCAACCACGGGCGATAAAGACGGAAAGCGTTCTAGGCGAGCCGGACTCGTCCCGGCATCCTACGTTGAACACCCCAGGAGATCCGGTGGCATATACTTTGATTAGAGAGTATGTCTTTTCAGATCTCCATCGAGGATTTCAAGGTGTTCTTACTGACAAATTCCTAGCTTGGACGACCGAGTCCAGTGAGTATTATCCGGCTGGGCCCGCACTGAATTTGCCATCCTCGGTCATCATACTGACCTGGAACACTACAGCAACAACGAGGATCGACTAAGAAAGCAAGGTACTTTCAACGACGGTACCCACCAGTACATGAACACAATGTCGCAAAAGATCCGCGCACTGGAGACAAAGGTCGATCGCTTGCAGGAAATGGTAAATGAGCTATGGAAGGCCCGGAGCACGCTAACTGTGGAGAGGAAGACGCTACGCAGTAAGCGCTCGACGCAGTAGGAATACAAGTTGCTGTGAATACGTCAGCCAGCTCGCCGTTATGCGCTACGGTTGAGACCCAATAACAGGAGTGCCAGGCCACGACACATGGGACTGTACCATGACACTAAGAAACAAATGGATTAGATTGAGATGCAGCATAGCCATAGGAAGTTTGTGTCTCCCAGAAATCGTGTGTTCAGTACCCTCTCAGCTCAAGCAGATCTTCGCCTGGAAAATCCCCGGGCGATAGACACTCGGGAAAGCCCCTATCTCTCCACTGGGCACGAATTGGTGATCGGCGTCTGGCGCAGCGACCTACGCGCCCCGTCTGGTGGAGCTTTTTGCTGACCACCGTCCTTAGCGGCAAGGGGCAGGCTCAGGCACGATCCCATGACTCATGTTGAGATGATTCCACTATAAGGTGATCTATGTGGGTCAAATGAAAGGTCAACCATGGCGCGTTGGTCCAAGCACCCCCTGGCCCACAAATCCAGTCAGCAGCGCTAGTCTCCATTATTCTTTGTTCCTGCCGCCATACCGCCTGCGATCTCGCTCCGGTGACAGAGGATCAACTACGGAACCGGCCCGCAGAGTTGATCGGATGATGGCAAGAGAGTGTTGATCACCAGTACGTATTAGAAACCGGTGCGAGTAAGATACGGGAATTCTCCGCAAGCCAATGGATGGAGCTACTGGGCTCATAGCTTGTAATTCCAAATCCAAAGGAGTGACCTCTTAGTCGCAATGAGGTTTATTGGCGTTGATATCGCACTTTCGTTTCGTCCCATGCTTCCCCCAAGCAATCGATTTTCTCCTCTTTTGATTTCCAAACTCGTGTTCATCGCGGGTGGGTCATGGTTCTTCCGAAGTGGACCCTCATTAGTCCAGATCTCGAGTAGACAAGTGGTTTGACAATTGGCGAGGTCTCCAATGTCATAGGAATCGGAAAAGCATAGGGTTGGATTCCCATTGTTTACCCGCCAACCGCAGAACTGCTGATCTCTCACAAAGCTAGGCCTCACACGAGCGTGCGTGGAAATGGCGGCAAATATGCGATCTGCCCCGTGCTCGCTGGGGTACATACAGGAATGCAGCGGGGCTCATAGTTGGGCCTAGATCCCATCCAGGTAGAGCGTATCGATAATCCACCGATGTAGATGCAGATCGATACGGGAATATCGGTTTGCCAAGATTGAATCCCTGAGTGATCGGCCTCCCCGGCCAATAATGTGTGATATTGACCGATTTTTACAAAAGTTTCCAGTCAGAAAGCACACTATTGGCCTCAAGCGCGTTTCATAATGGTCCGAATTTCTCGGCTGCCAATAAGCTCCCAGCCTCGTCTTGGGGCAGCAGAGAATGGTTAGCGACCACTCACTCCTGAACATATCGCGCCACGACAGATCCACATAGGTCGGTGCTCCTAATCGGGGCCGTTATGGTATTACTGACAGGAAACTGTAGGCTTAGCCTAGGATGTAGATCTATGCGACTCATACATAGGTCTGGCCGTTAGAGCATCCTGGATCCGAATCTTGACAGGACCATTAAATTCGGGTGACTGTCAGCCCCTAACGCCATTCGGAACCGCAAATTGTCTGAGGACCACTCGAACCTGACCAACCTTTGGTCCTATCTCAGTTCCACCGCACAGTCCACGAGCTTACGAACCTCGAATCCCCGTATATCCTAGCAGAAATCACTGTTCCTTCACTGAACTATTGCCAACGAATAGCGATGACGGTTGAAATTCATTGTCCTGGCGGAAGTAAAGAGAACGTGGGAACCGGAAAACTCGCGGAGATGCGCACGGATCCTCGGCACGCGAGAAAGAACCCTCAAAGGGGCGGCCAGGGAGCGGATCTCATGGCCAGAAGACCATCACTCTCGGACAAGCCGCGTGATCCATGCCCCCATTATAGCCTGGTAATGTAAAATGGGCGTAGTAGTGTTACAGGTCACTAAATTGCCCCAGCACGAGCTAAAGAACCCCATAGTGCAGATCTACGCCCATCATAACAAAGCCGCTTAGAGAGCACGAACCCAATTAGTTATCAACCGTGGTATGTCAGCTAGGTCCACGCCATCAACTGATCGCTTTTACCAGCTTACAAAAGGCCTGGAAAGTTTACAGTGGGTTCTACTTACTCTCCGGTAGTACTACAGAAACTACAGAAACACAATGTGTCAAGGATAAATATCTTGGGAGTTGGCGCGGGCTGAACTTGGGAGAGGAATGATACCAGATTATTCTCCCAGAAACAAACCATTGGTCCTTTCGCAATAGCTGGGTTTTTTTTTTTTGGCTGCCAATGAAATTGCAGGCTCGTGTAGGCGGCGCAGGCTGTGTAGGTGCCACCTGCTTCACCCGGACGAGCCTTGGACTCCTAACCTAACGCCGATCTAACAGCGAACGCGGTCTATGATTTACCTTGACCTGAGTCCTTTGCCGCGGTCCTTAGTCGATTAGTGACAAAATCAGTCGATTCAGATATCTGCTGCCAGATCCGACTGGTTCTGGTAAGAGAAAGACAAGTCTTCTGTCATGGGAGCTAGGGGAAGCGAATTATACAAAAGTAATCCACAGGGGCGTATGAAGCTCGTCAAGCGTACGTATCGATCTAAAGCTTTTACAATTGTTGGTTGCGGGGGCTGGCACAAGGCGTACCTGGGCCTGGCCGTTGTTTCATGATGGAACCGGCACGAACCTGGTGTCAGTTCATTCCACGGTGCAGATCCACGAGTCACTCACCACGGATATGTCGGGCTTACTTCCGGGTACGCACTGCGATGGCAAATCTGGTCCCGCTTTACCATAAGAGGAACTCATATATGTCGACTGTGGAAGGTGCATAATTGGCTTACTAACTTCAGGTTTACTGCATATATCTTACCCACCAACAAGTGCTATATTTGCGCAGCCTATTCTCCCCGTTCGCAACCAGTCTCCCGTCTGGATATGGTTTAAAGTTGATTGTAGTCTTTAGGCTATCAAGGAACGCTGAAAAATATTACTCAATAGTTTATTGCCCGGTTACACCAATTCCTCTCGTCGGCTCCCCCTCCGGTATGGTTCAGGATATCGATGAGTATGTATTGAATTGTGCCAGCCCGTCTTGGGTCCCCGATAGATGATTTGCCGGGAGGGGGTGACTGTTCAACGCGGTGTACTGCCCTGCATTGTCTGACCAGGAAGCCTGAGCCATATCGGGGAATTGCAGTTGGGGGCCAATAGACGCATTTCTGTGTGCCTCCGTCCTGCTCCAAAGCTTATTCGTCAACGCCAGAGCCATGGCGTGAACCTCTAGCACAAACCGCTGCTCATCGACCTGCACCCTCTGGTGTTGGAAGTTTGTGGTGGCAAGTTCGAGTTCCTGCTTCACTTGTTGAATCTCCGACTTGAGTTGGCTGATCTCGTCAATGGCTTGTTGCTTCTCAGCAGAGAGCTGCGCCTTGTCCGCGTTGAGTTGTCGTATGGTATTTGAAGATCGCTGTCGCGCTTCAGTCAAGATATGGTCCGCTCTCCCAATGACCTCGTAGCATCTCTTATGGATCACTTTGGGATCTTCCTCATCGGAGCCCTTCTCTGAAATCTTCTTGGGCTCGGTCTAGCGGTCAGAGGTCAATAAGGGCATCCCTGCCACACATCTATAGCAACGGCATAGGTTCGTTCACATACCGGTGACCGTGGTGATTGTACGTCGGTGGTATACTGGGAGGCACCGGGAACGGCAGCCAGAGGCTGTGCAACGGGGAGGAAAGGTGGACTGCGGCCGGAAGTCCGTCTTGCGCGGTTAGAGGCGTGCGAAACTGCGTTTCGCGAAAATGATGCCGCTTTGGGCATATTGCGATCACGACTTGCAGAATGATTTGGGTGGTAAAGAAGAAGCTGGTTATCCGAGCGTAGGTCTGTCTGTGTGAGGTACAGGACAAGAAAAGACAAAGGCTTTAAATCCCTCGACAACATGGCGCTAATTTCAACAGTTGGATCGGCGAGGAGCATGAACGGCTCCATTTCTGATACTTGCAGTAGCCCTCAAGTATCCCTGCTAGGTCGAAAGACGGTCACTACCTGACGACCCACCTCCAGTGGAATCAATGGCGCTGTCAAAATCGAATTCAACGATAATGTGCAAAGAGTATATCAGTCCGTGTTTCAGCGGCTACGGTGAATATTGCTCGGCTGGTCGCTGGTCAAGTTGGCTATTGCGGTTAGAACGGTTTCGAGGAGTTGGTTTCCCACAAGAGGGCGGGGAGCTATTTGTCCAAGGCATTTGGTCTCCTAGAGCTGGGTAGAGCTTGTGGCAGGGACGTTTTCCATCTATTGTCTTCTGCGGGAAGACCAGAGTGTTTTATCTTGGCTCATCCTTGAAAAACAATCTCACCGGAGGCTACTGGACTAGCCAAGTGCCAGAGGAAGAGTTCTTTCCGTGACAGCGAACCGTCCACCAATTTGCGAACCCTTCTTCCCTAATTGGAGTGGTTCGTGATTTCTCCCCTTCCCCAACCCAGCCTTTCCTGCTTAGCTGAGGAAGCATACTAGCAGGGCCACGGACAGACTTTGGCATCGGATCTATCTCTGGTGTTCCATCATCCCTGGTCCGAAAATTTGTCAGCCGTCTGCCTCCCTTCGTAATGTCCTTTGTGCGCACCCATCAACAGCCGAGCCGAGGGCAATGATGCAAAGCTGGGATGCGCGATTTTTTACAACAGTTTTAGTAGATAACCAACCATCGCCACGCTATTTGCTCTAAACTTGTCGATGCCGCCGCTTTTGCCTCCGCTCGCACCCCTCGCTTTATTTTCCAGGGAGCCCTCACTTTCCTGAGGCTGCATCAATGGAAGTGTCATGCAAAAGGCCACATTTCCACGAGTTCACTCACCAATCCCGGGCTCTCCTAACTCATACTGCGGTCTTGCCCGTCCCTACGCCGTGCTAGTCTGCCGTCCAGAGATGGACGAGATCATGGAGAGATTTGATCTACATTGAGATGGACCTATTACTAGCTGTAAATGTGGGACACAAATGTCTGGACTGCTCCACCGACGTTGCCTCGCCTTTATCGATGATCACAACCCGTTTGTACAAAGTGCCCCGTTGCCCCACCTGCAGCAGGAGCTCTGGTCGTGGTTCCGTGTCCCGCACTTTGACAATCCTCAATCTAGGCATTTCCCATGGTGTAAGATCGCGACCTAGTCGAAACCAACACAAGTTGGCCAGCGGTCGCTGAGGCCATCTGACATGTTCCCAAAGAGCGTTGATTGATACGCTCGTCCGACCAGAAGAATTGCGCTCGCGCTTCCATCCAGCTAGGCTTCGGCAGTGAATATACCCCGTAAGTAGCCCGACTCAGCTTTTTTGCTCGCTCTTTGGCGTGACATGCGGTTCTTACCCAGTCTGACCATTCCTCTGCTAGCAGGCCGAGATAACGAACATGGCCAGACTTCCAAATCGGAAATCCTCAAAATCTGGTGGTGGGTCTACCTATACCACGGAAAATCAGCGAGCCAGCCGCGGTCAATCCGAAATCCAATAGCACACATGCAGCAAGATCGGGCTCAGCGACGGACAAATGCGGAGAACATGCGCCTAAGCCGTGAGATAGAGCATCTCACGATGGAAAATCAGCGGCTGAAGCAGCAACTCCAGGAATGGCTTCATTGAAAAAATTCCGGCAGGAAATGCTCGTTTTTCTGCGAGAGGTTGGCAGTGATGCTACCATCCTAACGCAAATGATCTGGAACAAGATTCAGGAGAATAGAATATCTAGAACCTCACAATAACACCGTCGTGAACGAAGAAGCTGGCTGATGGTCCAACAAACGGAGGGGTGTGTTAATCTCCTTGCGTGGGTCGCAGACCTTCTCCGTCTCCCGGCGTTCTCGTGACTTGGAAAGAAGGTTCCTTGGTCGCAAAGAGAACCACCTGAACTAGTGAGGGGGTTACGCTCTGGGACTCTACTTATCTGTAGAGAAAAGCTATTCTACAGTATCACCACACGTGCATTTCTGGTGGGAGATATGAACTGGATGCTTTATCCGATGGCAATAGTAAGAATCTTTGAAAGCATGTCTAAAATCTCCAGGCCTTTACTTACATGCAGCATCTTACCGGCCACGCTCTTAGTTTCTGCTGCATTAATGGTGCTATGGTCAAAAATAAAGAGGCAGTAAACGTGAAGCCTGGAAGGCTGGAGTAAATTGTCTTTGTGCACTGTATGGAGCGTGAACACCGATTACGACTTACTCTGGTCCGTTAACTAGATCCGGTTCACCTTCTTATTCTTAACCCAGAGTGGCATATGGGACTTACCCTTTCCCAGCAGAGGCCATCACATGTCATTTGAAGCCTTCCCTGCATTAGTGGGACCTCACTCCCTGTTGTCGCTACCTCGCCTTCGGTCAAGTCGAGCCTCTATGGAAGATCAAGAAATGGTTTATTAACTCTTGGCCGCTGAAAAACCGACTGGGTGTGATTACATCTGTGTGTTTATGGGTGGGGTTTCTGAAAGACCTGACTTCCTGTGTACAGCTCATGGTTGCGGCTCGTGATGACCAAGCCTGTTGGCGTCTTACACGGGATAATCCACGGGGCTCCACTCCTCTCGGCCCATGTAAGCCAAAACACTTAATAAATCCTAAGCATGCATGATATCGGTGGGACAATGGTTGGTGCGCCATTTTCGAATATAATGGCGGATATCAAAAATACGAGGCTTGGAGTTTTAGCGCAAGTGGTCTTACCGATGACGTAGTTGGGGATATAAAGGCCTACTCCCCGCCAACTCTGCAAGGCCAGGTTCAGGCTTTCTTTCCTCCGCAACGGTGCTGTACACACCCTGCGACATGGCTTCTCCATTGCCTCATGTGGCGGGTTTCTTCGCTCCATATCTTAATGCGTCGTACCTCCAGCGAATGACAGGCACCTCTTCGTGGTCCTGGAGATTAGTACTCTGGAAACCTTCCAAGGAAGCTAAGATCTGCCCCTAGACTTTCTATTTTCTCCCGTTACGTTAAACCAATGTTTTCACGGCCAACCATCAAAGTATGTTGCAAAATGATATTTTGGAATTGGTTTCTCTTAGTGGTTCAGACTATTCAGTCAATAGTATACCGATAGGATCTGCATTAAATCCTAAGAGCCCAGCAGTTCTTTCTGTTACCGCGTATCTCATCCGGCCTACTTCTTTCCCAACTATTTCGCCACGTACTCATTTTCAGCGTGAATTTATAGGCACGGATCCCATTCACCCTATTTAACTGTCTATCCTTGGTATCTCTGACCTATGGGTAAGATTATAGGAGCCCCAGTTGTAAAACGTGCAACCCACTGAAACTTTATTGAGTATGCTGAGTGTTTTGGGCATCCGGAAGAGAGCTGAGTTTTCTCAATCATCGTGTGTCACGCAAAGGCCATACTTAGCTGTAAATCTGTAAATTGTTCAAAAATAGCCCTGCCGATGACTAATCTGTTTTTACACGAAATAAACGGACGAGGCGTTGAACAAAAGAACAGGTGTTGAAATAGGGCTTTGTCCTTTTACACGAACCGCAACAGATTGCTACTATAGGTAAAGTTGGTGAAGACTTCTCACATCGTCGAATCCCCGGATATGTTCTTGGGGTTTGGAAAACTGGCTTGACCAACCTGGATAGATCATGGTTCCAGGGAAGTTCGATATCATCCGTTCAGGTTCGGCCATCCCTCACTGGAATTCTTCTTCAGGGGCGAACATAGGCTGTCGTATGGCTTGGAATTTTACCACCCATACCTTGAACGATATTATAGTACACACCGAGCCCCCTGGGTTGAGACTGACATTTCCGATTTCTTCGTTATGCTTGGCGTATCGAGGTTACTGCTTAACTTATCAGCCTAATAAAACTATTAGCTCTAAGCAAAAGAAATGACGGTAGCCTGCTCACATCAGTCCGGTCATGAGGGATAGTGGAGTGAAAACCCCGTAGTTGCCCATCGCGGGAACGGCGGACGATGGTGATTTTAACGAATTTTAGCCCCGTCCAGCGTACGAACCTAAGAAGGATACAGGGCATAATCGCTGGGGATTTGGGTCGGGGGGTTAATAAATTAATAGCGATGGACTTGGAGACCAACAGGCAGAACGATAGCGTCCACGAAGCCGGATTTATGGGAACGAGTGATGGCCGATGGCTTTAAGTGAACCGACAATTATCCTCAGGTCCTCGTCAAATGAAGACATAAACCGTGTTTGAGGTAGATTTAATGGCAGATCCAATGGGGTGACCCAAATGGATTGCTGCTTTCCTCACCTTGCCTCGAAGTACAGTGGCAGTAGATGTGACAATAAGCAATAAGTTGATGTCGGTTCACTTTTCCGACAAACATACACGGTCATGAAGTCTAGGGTAGGTGTGATTCTTCATAGAGTAAACCTCATTTGTGGTATTCATGATTGACACCATATTATAAGCGCGAGTGGAGTTGGTGCTCGAATATTGATCATATCGCATGCAGGAGACCGTGGAGAAAAGAGCCTCCCATTTTCGCAGGACCACAATCGAGAACACATGGCCTCGATCCCTGATTAATGATGTCACCCGCAGGAACCTACGGTTTCAATTATCTGTAGAGGGCTGCCCCTTTGATGTTTTCGAAATAATGAAATAGCACTATAAGAGAGCCACTCTTCCGCTTGCCAGAAGGTACAGAGAGGCTTGTGAACTTCATTCCCCACTGCTTGTCTCAATATCTTTGGGGCGGCCTTCTGACCGTGTCTACCTTGCCAAATTCACCATATTATCCCGGTGTTTCCCCATTTTTCCTAAGTATGGACGCTTTGGTAGGTGTCTAGCGCCCCTGGAAATCTTATTCTAATGCAAGTCGCAGGAAATCCTCCGTACCATTGTCGCACTCAATACGCGCGCACTCCTGGCGGAACGCTCTCGGGGAAGACTCGACCACGAGCTGGCCACCACCCGCGAGGCCCTGAAACAAACCACCGATGACCTACAGGAGACTGTCCGCTTGGCTGACCTCCTCTATCAAGTCAGCCAGAGAATGGGAGCCGTGACGGACTATCTGCTAAAAGAGCGCAGTATCAAAGATGGCAGCCAAGACCCTGAGTCGTTTGAATTGATGCTCAATAAGGTGGTGAAGCAACTTGAAGCAGAGGAGTCAAAGAATGGTGAGGGGAAATCCGATGAAGGCGCTGGTCCTCACGCCGAGGCCGCGGGGACTGCGGAGCTGGATGATTGAAAATATCAGGAGGGGACATAACATTGTATCTCGATGAAAGCGAAGCCTACAACTGTTTAACTCGGTGAGCATCGTCTAACTTGTGAGGCTTGGAATGGCGTAACAATCACCTGTCAAAAACCTATTCAATATGAAAATATTGCGGATACGCCTAAGACCACCTCGTGGGTATCAACACTGCACAGTAATCCACAGCAGAGAGAATGTCAATTCACCCAGACACAAAAGTACAAAAGTTCCCCAGTTGCATTGCAAACCCAAGCCATAGGGAATGAGTTCCTCACCCGGAAATACCGCCATGGGTGATCACCACTCGGATTGGATGATGGTTTCCTGGGCACTCCACGACCCACCCCTAATAGTCATGCTAGTGATCTGACCAGCTTGAAAGTAAACCCTCCCAAAATTCAGAGCTTAGGTCAACACTTGTGATTTAATTTTGCCGGAGTTCTTGGTGTTCCACGAGGTTGGTTGACAACCGACTCCGGGAGACTACCAAAATTTATCTAGCCTTGTAGCAATCTGTGGCGGGAATCTAATGAGTGGGCAATGGTCAACACAGTGGCTATTTCTACAGCAACGGGGGCTAATTTTGCACTGAGTATTGATTTCAACAGGGCCCTCACTTTGGAGCATTTCCCCATTGCCCATAGTATGATTGCGTCATTGAAGAGTTGTCGGTCGAGGGCAGGCTGCGGTATTTTCTTCCAGTCTCCGTGGCATAAATAGTCGACTATTTCTGTACCATGGCCCCGGTCGATGCTCCTTCACTTCAATTGCTTCTAAATCAGTTGCTTTTGCCCGGTTTCAGGTCCGTTATTTCGCAACATGAGGCGTGGAATGTGCTTTCGTCGGGCACAGAGTCTTACGCGCAAGCTGCGTCTTGTTGTAGAAAGCCACCGACCATGTTCCACCAGATCCGCACAGCGCACCAGTCATGGCAGTGTGAATGGCTCTCTTTCCCTGGATCCTGCATTCGAAATGGAACGTGGGCGACGATCTGGTGCTCCATCACCGGACACAATGTCCGTCGACCAATCCGGGGGCACAGAAGAAGACTATGGGAGAAAATGCAAACAAGTTCGTTTCACCACAGCACCATGGTCCAAGGGGTAGCTCTTCTAACCATTATATCATACAAAGTGATCAGGTACTGAAGACATCAGGCCGTTCCGCGAGCCATAGGTAACGAGGAGCATTTCGACTTTCGACTTCTTTTGCAGCTGGAGAATATTGGTACAGAAATATAAAGGGGAATGTCAGTGAAATTGTGAATATTTCAGTCACTTGGAGGGAGGTTTGGTAGCTGGACAGGTCATTCTACCTTAAAGAACAAATATGATGCACGGAACATTTATGCTAGTGCGTCAGACATCTTTGGACGCAGCACATAGCCAGTAATCCATGAGACTGCATCACCTCCGCAAGTGTCAAGTTCTATCTTTCAAGTTAATTGCGGAGCATTGCGTGTGCGAGTATTTCGAGGCTTATTACATATCGGGTCTGTGGATGTCGTGGATGGAATGCGATATGCTGGTCGGCCAGTAATGTAGAGGAAGCAATTGGCTGGCGTTGTCGCTTGAAGGTTTTGAATGTATCGTAGCAAGACTTTTCTTCCCCTCGTCAATCCATTTTCGAGCAATCTTAGCTCGACTTTTCGGGCACCTGCACTCGTCACACAACATGAACTTGGCCACCATTTCCAGGTTGTGCTGTAACGTGAAGTTGGCCGTGGGCTGGCCCAATTGCTCCAATTGAATGGCAGCACAGATTCGAGTTTGTAAAGGGATAGATTTGCCGCAAGTAACTCCAATACACTTTATTATATGTGTCGGATCGCCAATAATTCGGCCAAAATGTGGTCGCAGATACTCAAGGCTAAAATCCATCTTGGTCTCTTGGTGTGGTGGAAGGGGTGGTATTGGGAGACAATTTTGAAGGAGGATAGAGAAGTAGCAGTGAAAAATCGTCGTACTATATAGGGCCAGTCGACGATTCGTAGCCCACACTTGAACCTGGAGGATCACGCTCTACCTCCTAGGATCCACAATCTTTGCTCCTAGAAGATCCTACTTCCATATTGGGACCATTGCTCCTAGGATATTACACATTGACCAGATCATGGCCAGAAGAGAAGGATCCCAGTTAGAATCAGTAATACGCGATAGGATTCATAGGACAGGGTTCTACGTCATCGGCATTCAGCCAAATTCAGCAGAACACACGCCTCAGGGAGAACTATAAATGAAGCCTGCGTCTACACAAAATTATCGATACTCTCTTTGGCTTTGGTATATGGTTTCCTGATTACCTTAAATACTTGCAGTTTTACTTCAAAATGCCCCAATGGCAATGGGAACACGTACGTTCTCGAGAGGATGTGACTTGTTCCGGGGTAACCAAGCACGGATCGCCGTGCAAACTTCGTGTGTGCCAAGCAAACATCAAGGAAGCTTACCACAAGCTGAACTGTCTTGCACAACATACATTCGATCTCTCAAGCCTACAGACAAGGCTCCGCGAAATCATCCCTCTCCTGCTTTGCAAGAGGTGGCACCAAGACCAAGCCGACGACGTCAGTCGAGCGTGGTACGCAGCCACTTGCACGGAAGAGTCACGAGCCCTTTTTCGAGGTCCGTCTATCTCTGTGGAAAGGGACGTTCGTGACTCGCGAGATGGCGGTATCGTTCACCAGCACGCAACGGCCCCCACCTTAGCGGGAGATAGAGGATCCCAAGATATCGATGTGCTTCCGCCTTATGACCAACTATGGCCACTGTCATACCAGGACGCCGGTCGAGTAATATCAGGCAACGACCTTCGAGAGAAACAGGTGCCTTGGGAGATCACACCCACTCATCCAGCCATCTTGGCGGTCGACAACACTAGCGGTGGATCGCACTCTGTCCGAATTCGCAGCTGTAGCGATAGACCTAACCTTGAGGATGTGGAGTGCCGTATCTGCTTAGGTGGAGATCGGGATGAGTCTGTGGTTCTACAGTGCGAAGTTTGCACCAATGTCGTCCACTTGGGATGTATGGAGGACTGGCTCACCAACCGGTCATCGGTGAACCGCTTCTCCTGCCCAATATGGTAAGCATTCTTATCCCACTTTCCTTTCCATGTATTGTAGGATTAAAAGCTAACTAGGAACTAGTCGGGGCCAGCAAACGTTTGACGCCTTCCATTGCTCATCGGCAGTGGATTACACAGACACGAACGTGGGTAACTTTCGAGATTCAGCTTTGAGTGAACACGGTTCAGGCCGTACCTCACCCTCCGAGGAAACTCCCCGCTTCGTGAGGTCTTCCAGAGGCTCCTTTGTGGACCTTTCTACCCAGGCCTCTCACTCTGCGATAGTAAGATCGCAGACTGCTGCCCACCGAATTGGCTCCTCAGACTCGTCTTCCCAACGACCCAGTCTGCGTCGGTCAACCCGACGAACACGACAACCGGATTGGTTTCGGCAGTGAGCGGTCTAATTGGAATCATTTTAACATTTGATTAAGGGAACTTATTGCTCGTTTAACTAGGTGGATTTCAATACCGCGACAGGAATAGCGTGCAGGTTAGCAGACTTGAAGACTAGCAGTGGCTCAATGGATCTTTCATTTACACGATTGTGGAATTCGGTGGATAACATTTCAATATGTTCACCAACCTGTTTATATTGGTCCGAGAAGGGCCTGTGTAGCCATTGGAGTACACCGATAGCTGTGAAGTAGACTTTTATTATAAAAAGCAACTTTTCAGCATAGTTTAACTATCTTCACTTCTACCTAGCCTTGTTGCTAAAATGGCGTATTCTGGTTAATGCTGCTCGATCCATCTTCGAAGATACATCTGTTTTATAAACACTCCTAACCGCAAATTTTAATTTACCCGTTTATCTTAGTTCCACCGTCTCTTTGCCGACGTTTGAATGCTAGAAGTAGGCACGGAAAGGGCATCGAGCGGTCACCTGCCATTGAGGGGCAGATTTCCGGGTGATTGGGAACAGATCAGCAGCAATCTTATGATGGCATGTAATTCAGTGACGCTAGCCCAGATAAAGTATCGCGTAAGATAGCTGCATTCGGAAGTCGCTGGGGGTTAAATCTAAAGTATAATGCAGTCAATAATCGAAAGATATCCGCGCAGTTTTCGTAGACCCGGTGCACCATGGATTCTAATATGCCACTGCCAAATCGCCCGCCGACCGTGTTCTTTACCAGGAAGCTGGGAGGGCCCTTCCCGGGGTTGCATCCGATCCACCACCGTCTCATGACTCCCGAGCTCAAGCACCCACCATTCCATCCGGAAGAGCCGCTCCTCCTCCGAATCGGACGGAAAACCGACACCAGCAACCAAAGATTCGACAAGTGGCAGGGAATCCATGGCTCACGTACGAGGGGGTCATGGAGATTTATCAGGGGCGATCCGTCGTCCTCGCGCGCCATCGCAGCAATAAGGGGGAGCTCGTCAATATTCAATGGCTTGAGCAGACTTCGGCGAGCAAGACCGTGGCTGATACCATAAATCACCTCTCTCATCACAGCTTCCCCCGTCTACTGGAATGTTACCAACAGGGAGACCATGCGTTCTTAGTATGGGAGCCAGTAGAACTCTCAGTGAGTCAGATATTGGCGTCCCGATGCTCGATCACGCAGAGTGAACTGGTCGCGATCATCTCAGCGGTAAGGACTGATTTTTTATACGCTTTGAACCGTCGAGAGGCAAACAGCCGTCAGCCGTTCGAGGATAAGCCGGAGCTAATGTCATGTAGGTGCTGGGGGGATCCGACATTTACGCGATCGCGGAAGGGCGCTAGCCACCCTGGACGCTGACAAAATCCTGCTCACGGACTCGGGTGAGGTAAAAATCGGTACGTCGCACAGCGGAAACGCTGGCTGGACCATTCCGTTGCTGTAGATACTTACGCCGGACCATCTTCCAGCGGGGGTGGAGCATTGTCAAATCAGCGCATCGGAGATGGACGCCGCGACCCTGAAGCTAGTCGCATTGGCCGAGATTGTCCGAAGGCTGATGAAGAAGAATGGCCCTCGTTTTGCATGGGGCGCGGAAGCCGAGAGCCTGCCGCAGCGGTTAACGACACTGACAGCCGACTCGATAGACGAGTTTTTACGGGTGCGTTCTTCCCGTGACACTTCTTCGGGACTCCCTGCTGACCAATCAGGACGGGATCTTTACTAACGTAATCCACAAGCGAGCGGCGCACACAAGCGAGTGGCGCACCACACGAAAATCGCGCCATCTTCGCGAACCTATCGATTTCAACCACCTACCATGCCACCAATTCGCTCTCAAAATGCCAGAAAATCTATCGAGCAAGAGGGTAGGGACTTGCTAGCTATCGAGGTTATTCAGAAGCAAGAAATTCCTTCGACTCGCGAAGCAGCACGTCGATTTAATGTGCCTGAGACTACCTTACGTCGCCGCCTCGCAGGTCAACTAAATCGATGCGATACGCGCGCCAACTGCCAGAAATTGACCCAAATTGAAGAAAAATCGATTCTTCAATGGATTCTCTCTATGGATCGACGTGGAGCAGCTCTTCGACCAGCAGCTGTACGAGAAATGGCTAATATTCTATTGGCTATGCGTGGATCTACCCCCATTCAATCTATCGGCCAAAATTGGGTCTATAATTTTATCAAACGTCACGATGAAATAAAGACTCGCTTCTCTCGTCGATACGATTATCAGCGCGCCAAAAATGAAGACCCAAAAGTCATATATAAATGGTTTGACTGCGTCCAAAAAACAATTGAAGGGAACGGCATTCTATACGATGATATCTACAACTTTGATGAGACTGGTTTTGCGATGGGCCTTACCTCGACTGCTAAAGTGATTACTCGATCTGAATACTACGGTCGGCGATCGCTATTACAACCTGGGAATCGCGGATGGGTTACAGCTATCGAGTCAATTAATGCATCTGGGTGGGCGCTGCCACCATGTATTATCTTCAAAGGCAAGGTCTATATCGAAGGCTGGTTTGACGATTTACCTCCCGATTGGCGTATCGAAGTTAGCCAAAATGGCTGGACTACAGACGAAATTAGCCTTCGCTGGCTAAAAAATAGCTTTATCCCAGCTACAACTAGTCGAACGAAAGGCAAATATCGGCTTCTTATTCTTGACGGCCATAGCAGCCATTTAACTCCTCAATTCGACCAAATATACAGCGATACCAATATTATTCCAATTTGCATGCCTGCGCATTCATCGCATATTTTACAGCCTCTTGATATTGGCTGTTTTGCGCCTTTAAAAAAGGCATACGGCAGCTTAGTTGAGAAGCAAATGCGGATATAAGTTACTTGTGAAATTTTGGATCATTATTAGGTCTATGTTTAATTATACAAATAGTAACAGGTGTTACATTAGCTATGCACTATACACCTAGTGTATTAGAAGCATTTAATTCTGTAGAGCATATTATGAGAGATGTTAATAATGGTTGATTAGTACGTTATTTACACTCTAATACAGCTTCAGCCTTTTTCTTTTTAGTGTACAGTGACGCAGCAAAAGTTTCGACAACACCCCCAGCCCCACCCCTTGATTATATAATATTCTGCCGGTCAAAAACCTCCATGAATTTGCTTCTATATAGCTAGTAGGGCGTGTACTAGCCTTGAGCCTCGATAATAGCCTCTACACGATAGGGCATTGTTTCTGATAGATGCTGTAGATGCCTTAATTCTAGTTAGTCCTATGCCTGCTGCGTAGGTAGTATGTGTTGGGGCGTTATTATGCTGAAAAATGCTACCCTCGTTCGCTATTAAAATAGGCAAGATTCGGCGATATAACTCCTCGATAACAAAGCGATTTATACCGCTTCGTTTATATCTCGGATCTCCGAAGAGAGGAATTAATCCAGTACGCCGCTTAGAGCCTAAAAACGAAGCCCAAAATATCTACTTCACTTGCTTCCCGCGTTAAGGCAATCCTTGATATTGTCTAGCTTTTGGCTAATCTTTCGGGCGTACAAAAGTCTATTCTTAGCGAATACCAATCCTACGCTCGACTGTGTATTTATTAGACTAAAAAACGCGAGCCTAATCTTTAGATATAAAGTAGCGATATCTCTAAGCCTATCGAAGTCGTTTTAGGGCGTTTTCTTTAGTTAAATACGGCCTCCACGAGTAACGCTACTTCTATATATTCTTAGTATTTAATAGTCGACGGATCGAGTTATATTTAATCTAAAAATCTATTAGTAAACTTTTATTATAGTAGCTAAAAAGACTTAACTTTATACGACACTTCAGCAAGTATATCCTCCCGAGTAATCTTCGGATTTTCGTCGATAGTATTCAATAAACGCTCTCGATTAGCTTCGTCTAGCTTTCTCGGGCGCCTAGAGCGTTGTTTTGTAACACTACCGAGTCGTTTACGGTCCTTTTTAATCGTATATCGAATACCAGAGATAGAAACCCACGGATATCGCTTCTATATTCGCCTATAGCCCTATCTAGCGGCGCTATAAAGCTCGCAAATACGTTCACGTAGTGCCGGGGTAAGCTCAGAGCGTGGAGCCATCTATAGATATAAAAAAAGAGTAACTTTAGGGCGATATAGAGGGGTAAATCGCGTAAAACTAGAAGATATAGTAGGCCTACAAGCGCGTCGTGTAGTAGGCGGTGAGGGCGGTGAAGGTGACCCACTATAGGGGTGTTGTCGAAACTTTTGCTGTGTCACTGTACTTACACATAGGTAGAGGTTTATACTATGGATCTTACAAATCACCTAGAACTTTGACATGAGCTATAGGTACAGTAATACTTTTTTTTAATAATTTATTATATTTGTTTTCTAATTTAATTAAATAATTAAGTTTTTGTCTATTATATACATATAATGTTATATTTACTTTATCATTAGTATGTTTAAATTCTCCATCACTAACTGTATATATTATATATATGCTGAAATTTTAAATAAAAATCCTATAGATATTAATAATAAGCAATAAGGTGTTACGGAACTAGCCGCAGCCAGGTGCTGGGAAGACTACGACCAACCAAGTCATGAGATGAAGACAACTGACAGGGGTCCAGATCACGTGATGGCACGTGATCATGCATGTAGTAGAACGATCGGAGAGTAGGGAAGTCGATCGACCAGGAGACTTCTACTCTCCTACTCACCTACTCACCTACCCTCCACGACCAGCGGGTATATAAGGACACTCATTCACCACCATGTATTTAGTTCTTTGTGATCAATCCTACCATTGTTACTTGAGTACCACTCACAGATTCGACTATAAAGCCAAAACCCTCAACGATCTTGGGAGCTTACTTAGTGATCTCCGATCCCTAAGTGACTGACTTGATCGGCGCCCTAACTGTTACACCTTGCAAGTACCCTAGAGACCCGAGTCCATCTAAGGCCCTGCGCGGCGTTGGTACGGTTGCGGACTATACTTGAGGCTCGCAGTATTCCAAGAGAAGTATCACCCTTTGAGGACCCTACTCACCGTAACCAGTTAGTGGTTCGTAACATAAGGTATATATGTTATAATATCTTGTAGTAGCAGGAGGGGGTGATCCTATCTTATTCCAACACTTATTCTGATTTTTTGGACACCCTCAAAGACATGGATTAAAGTTTTTCTCATTATTTGTACCTTCAGGTTGTCCTTTAGTTTTATTACCTTTATTAGTTTTAAGTTAATAATTCTATAACCAATTATTCGCAGGTTATTTAAATTCTTTATTTAATATAGATTATTTATGGTTAAATATTTTGTATATGGATGTGTCTTCTTCTCCTTTAAATTTAGCATTTAAAACTATTGATAACTTCAATATCATTGATGACCTTCAGCATAAACTACTAAAGAAGGATCCATAACCTCGTCCATTAAATATAATAATTTGAATGAAGGAAAGGCACAAAAATAAAGAATGCTATTTTACTTAAAGGTCTAAATTGCACTCCTCTTAATTGTAATAAACAGCACTGATTACACTAGCTAAAACTCCTATAAGTGTTAAAAAAATAAATCCTTCTTGTAAAGCAGCAGAGAATACCATCTGTTTTGCAAAAAACCCCATTAAAGGCGGAATTCCTGCTTAGATAAACCAATTATGAGAAAATGAATAAGTATCTAGAATTAGACCCGAAGGCTAGTGATCTTACCATGGTCAGGGTATAGTAGTGGTGAACAGGTGAGTAAATATAATTTTGACTACCTTTAAGCAAAGATCGGGATATTCTATTTAAGGAATATAAATAGTTGTTGAAATTTTGTATTAGTCATATAAATTTTATATTTGCTTTATAAAATTTATTATAGTGATTAAATGCGAGGTAAAACTCGTACTTAATCGAAGTATAAATGTATAATTATGATTATAATTATAGCAAATTAAAATATTTGTATAAAAATATACAAATTTACAGAATTAACTTTGGATATACCCAGGTACTTTTTGTGGGATCTGTGCCCCAGTTCAAATCTTATCTCGAGCAAAACATGGGTGTGGCATCAACCATATCGATAAATTCGATTTTCTCGCAGTATACCCTTACGCTCGCTCGCAAGCTTTCGATAAAGCTGAAACTATTCAAAATAGCTTCGCAGCTGCTGGATTAGTCCCTTATAATCCAAATCGGGTTATCGAAAAGCTTGATATTCAGCTTTATACGCCAACACCCCCGGAAGCAGCCAGGGCAGCCAAAACAGTCAATTCTCACCAAAAACGCCCCAAAATCCAAAACAGCTATATCGGCAGGCTTCATCAATCAAAGCTCTATTGAAACATCGCTCCCATAGCCCACCAAGTCCAACTAACGCGGCGCTAGATCAGCTTATCAAAGGCTGCCAACTAGCGATGCATAGCGCTACAATCCTCGCGCATGAAAATAAGGATTTACGCGCAGCCAATGAGAAGCAGAAGCAAAAACGGGCTAGATCTAATAGGCAAATACCTCGAGAGCAAGGCCTATCGGTTCAAGAAGCTCGTGAGCTAATATCGACGCCAAACCAAGCCTCTGAAGCT
Organism: Penicillium alfredii; assembly: GCF_028826965.1. Lineage (NCBI taxonomy): Eukaryota > Fungi > Ascomycota > Eurotiomycetes > Eurotiales > Aspergillaceae > Penicillium > Penicillium alfredii. The sequence continues at coordinate 696,916 of NW_026622699.1, read as the reverse complement.
CAATCGACTGCCCCAGCAGACCTTGGTCAACAAGCTTCGCAGCTATCTACACGGGCGCCACCTCGCTGTAGCGACTGCCGCGAATTAGGGCATCGAAGATTACAGTGCCCAAAACGATATAATTGGGTTTTTTTTGTATATTAAGGCGTTGTGGTGAAAATAAATTAATTTAAATTTTATCTTTCCTGTATGGTGCGCCACTCGCTTGTGTGCGCCGCTCGCTTGTGGATTACGTTACGTCAAGGGCGGAAGGCGAGTTGAGGATGCTGGTAAATGTAGCCAACAAGACTGCTCGGCACAAATGCGAGTTTAAGTCGCTGGGATCAACCTTCGCTTGAAGAAAGCGCGAAGGTGGGCCAACAATATCTTATTACTCATCTTTACATGATTCATTTACTTGATCACTCTATTGTTCTAGCTACTTTAGGTTAGGTACTGGTACGGTTGGTCTGTGCTGTATTTCGTCATAGTTATATCACGTTATAGCAATCCTGTTTGTCTTGAGTGGGTAGATACTAATGGCTCTGGCCTTTTTTGGTAGGAATCCAGTCTTCATTTGGTCATATTCGGGGTCAAGTGTACGTACGTTGTTGTTGTAAATCACCTTTTTTGCGACTGGTCGGTTGCTGATTTTCGCATACTCCGTGTACATATATATATAGACACATGTGGACATGGAGACCATTTCAGCACGCAATCAGGTTCCATAATTCTCCTTATCTAGAACGGCCAATTCATGTATAATTCTTCTCTCAAGCACCGCATACCCCGTATTCTGACCAATTGACACGTAATAACGCGCCAGGTCGATAATATTAACGCTCTGAACCTGAACAGCAGTGCTCTTTCCTATTATGGGGGTTCAACCTAGGGCCCACTTGAGGCCGCTGATAAGATGATAAGGTATAAATCCTTCGGATTTTATCGTGACCGAGCCGCACAAAGCAAAGAAGAGATTAAATCACAGACGGTGGAGTACTGAGTCAATTAGGTATATAGAAACGAAAAGAGAGCTCTGGGTGCTCCTAGACCTTGCCAGGGTGGTAGAGGGCCTTCGGGAGAAGAAAAGCATGAAGATGTAAATAGGGTCGCAAAATGCGAGCCGCCTAGCGGTGGCAGTGTCTGCATAGCCACAGGATTTTGCGTGGCTGGGTTGGCTTGTGAATAAATTCGAATCCAATTTAGTTACATCCTAACCGAAGCTCACCCCTTTCAATGGGATATTGATTCAATTACTCACTTTCTGACACAAACAACTGCCGGCACGCCCCTGGCGCATCGCGCACGTCAACACTGGCCCGTTGGCTGCCCTGCCAGTCACAAACGGTCCCACTTCGACTAGGGCTCGTCCTCGTGCGGACCGGGTACCTCCCTTTCGTGGTGCTGGTGTTTCTGCAACACCTGCATGGCTTCCATAGTACCCGCTCTCAGTTCCGCGAGTTCGCTTCGCAGCTGGCTCGCCAAAATTTGGCTGCGCTCCAGCTCTTCCTGGAAATGTCTGATCTTCGCCTGACATTGACGACGTTCGCTCGAGACCTCTTCTAGACGGACTTGGGTACGATCAAGCTCAGCACTCAGGTCGCGGCTTTCGCGCTCTAGTCGGCGAATGGTTCCTGTGAAAGATTCGTTCTCATGGTCGCGGCAGTGTGCCTGCTGGATGTTCATCCCGTAGATCAGCAACTGCTCGACTCCGTAACTCCCAGGTAGAAATTTGACTCACCTCGCCGGCCTCTTCACCTGCACTGGCACCTCGACTCGATCGAGGCTCCTGCAAGACCTGCGGTGTAACAGCCTCGAGTGATTGACCGAGCGCTTCACATATGGCTCGATACAGGCCAACCGTGCCATTGCTCAAGTTTGATTGCAACATCCACGCATTGGCCTCGGTAGCAGACCAGGCGTAGCCGTCCTCCGCTGCAGGCCTTAAGCGAATCTGGCTGGGAGCAATGGTGAGGCCGAGTCGGTCATCTAGCAATCATCAGATAAGCTACCAAAACAGAGAAAGTGGAGGTGTAGATACGAATGTGTGCCGCTAAAGCCTCGCGACATTGCTCTCTGAGCAAAGCTCGCTTCGCGTTGCTCGACAGAGCCATTAAAGTATTATTTCCGTAATTGTTATCTATCGGCCAGTAGCCTACACGGCGGACCATGGCCTCTTATGTACTAGGAATTAGCGCTCAAAGAGGGGATTTTTTTTTCTTTTTTAATCGTAATTTGACCGTTTGGGATCACCGGGGCTGTTTACTCTGACCACAACCAAGGGTATGGGAAAATCACTTTCCTTCCGCCTGCCTCTGCCTGTCATGGTTTGGGGTATTTTATTCAATTCGAGAACTAATCTTGGTTAGATCTCCGGAGCAGCCCCGTATGGCGGTTTTTATCAGAAATAAACAATGTCTCGCAGCGCACTAGGTCGAATTCCAACCTGAAAAGATGCAGCCGACGATGCCACAAAAATGCTACGAGAACAATTTTCTACATTTATCGCTATCGCCCAGCGAAAGCAAACACCTGTATATTCCTCGCGCCCTCTAGTTTAGGCTTGGTTTCCGCCAGTATCGGCACTCTTAAAAGTGACCTGCGGCCAATATTGAGGTCCAGTTTCGCACGACTGCACATAGAAAACGTACCATCGCCTATAAATAGGCCCTAAATGGCCCGGGAAGATATCTATTGCCTTTTGATCAACGTTCAGAATTAGGAAATATGGGCAATTCCCCACGCAGACCAATGCGCCGAGGCACCGGAGATATTTCAGAGATAACTCCGTTGCTAGCCAGGCCCGTGAATACGCTTCCACCAAGACATAGAAGGTCCATTGACCACACTCAGCACCAGGAAGGGAGAGGGAACACTGGGAGGTTCTACACCCATTCAGCTAGTGGGCGAGGGCAAACTACCCTTCAACTGGGACTTCAGCAAGAGTCCTATGACTCCAGACCTACGGATGCGTGGTGGACATCTCCCGGGGTCCTTGGTTCGGACTGCAAGAGCGGGAAGCAGCCGACTATCACTCAAGACCAAACTCGACAGGACTGGCTTCAACGGCTGCGCCCAAAGCCACATCGCCAAATCTCATCGCCAAAGCGCGGAAGCGGAAACAGATGGGCTTAGTTTAGTATACCAATCACCTGTTCGCTAGAGCGATGGATCAGTGTGTGTTGAAGAGTGGAGTGTTTGTCACCCAAAAGTGGTGGACTAGATCGCAATTCTGATGATTATCTTAAACATAATTCTGAACTAGTCCAGGGCTCCGTATTGTACAACTAAGCCAAAGTAAAGAAAGTAGAGATCAGGAGATTCGCGATAGAAACTGTGTTCCGAGCGACACGGACTTCCCGGTGCATCATTCGGGATTATAGAGTACGACAGTCAACAATATCCAAATCATGCGGCATTATGGTCACCCTCTTAGAACAAACTCGACAATATAGCCTCTCCTTCCAGCGTTTGCCTTTTGAAGGCGTTCAAAATTCTACCCTAATGCACCTAATGGTGCCAAAAATTGCAATGAATTAGGGTATATTGTCTATATGACATCGACAGAGGCTCAGGTATCAACTTTTCTATCACATATCTTCCGCGCTCCTTTGGTGTCATCTCACCATTATTATCGGAGAAACCAAATATGTTACGACTGATGACTACAAGTCTTCTTGGGATATGGAATTTTGCCATATCGACGGCATCAGTACCCTCAGACTATGGGACTGCAAGGAGGAGCTAGGGCAGAATTCGATGGCTTGAAGACGTCCCAGGCTGATGCCCTGGAATTTGTGAATTTGTTAACTAGGCTTAAGTTTTCCCACACTTATGACAGAGTGATAGCTGGGACGGTAGCTTGAATTTCAGTTTGTAGCTTTCATTCACCTTATACAGTTAGGACAATCATTGGATGGCCTATATACTGTACTCTAGCTCCTTTTTCTATGTAATGGCACCGCGCTTCCTAAATTTTCCAGTATGGAAATAAGAGCGGTCTCGAAAATTTTCAATAGAACGAAGACTCAAGAGTCTCTTTGTGCGTTATTCAGTTCTGTGCGCATCGACTAGCCAGCCCAATATTGTATTACGACCGTTAAAGGTCCGGTGCAAGCCAATTAGATCGCAGCGAATTGGTATCAATGGCTCATCCCAATTCGAAAAACGTCTAAAGTCAAGGTTCACGCTTGGTGTCCCCAGTAAATAGCTGTGTTTTGTCTTTAGCATTAAGTCGCTAACGAAGAGCCAGTCAATCACTTTTTCTTCGACCTCCACCGAGCCTGAGCCCCCAAGATACAGAGGGAGTAGAAAGGTACCGGGTGGAGTCAATACATCAGTTTACTAAGCCCCTAGGAGAATGCCTTTTTTGCCTGGGCCCTCAAAATGAAATAACATTCAAAGAGCTTCCGTCATCGAATACCACTATATGACTTCCTATAAGAAGGAAGCGTTAGTTCCGCCAGGATCAGCTTCTCTGCTCTGCATCCTCATTTCCAGAATCGCCCAATCTCTTCTAATGGATTCTCCCGTTTCCGATTCTCGAGCTGGGAGGCCTGCCAAAAGAAGACGTGGATCGGGTGTGGATCGAGAGCCTGGCTCGAAAGAGCCACACGATAACAGGAAGACAGCAAGTACACCAGGAAGGGCAATGCGGCAGGAGGCGAAGGTGAATAAGGTTACGCAGCACGGTATTCCACTCGCTCTAATCAGTCGTTTAGGCAACCTCGGCTTCCAGAACTCATTCTCTCACACACGAACTGGAGCAGCTACTGCACAAGAACCCACCCCTGCTTCCCTACGCTGTGCAGCTGGTCGGTTTCTATCAACGCATATGGGATCGCTATGTGATGGAATATGCCACGAAGATCCGGTTGGGCGAGGAACATCGCCTGCTTCAAGACTCCAACACCTGGCTTGCGAGCGGTAATGAGCAAGTTCAACGACTCTGCACCGAACGGGGGACATTGTTGAGTGAGCGCCGCCAAGCTTCTGAAGCCATCCGCAAAGCCGTTGATGGAATTCTTGAGAACTGTGATAAACACATCCTCTCGTTGGCTGAGTGAGCCTAGTGAACGTTCAAAGGAAGAGAATGGCGTCCTCCACGAATGTGTGTAGACCGAACTGAATATGAGATTACGATGTCGCTTTGTTTCCGGCTATTGAACGTTTGAAGGTCCACAAAAAGGTGGCGTTTAGTCAATTCGAGTAGGTGTTGCCCAGGAGGAAATGATTGAGCGGTTGTTCATGGTCGTCCATGGGCGTTCAAGTGGGGCAAACCTCCCGAACTTCCGCGCGACACGAGGCCCATGTTTATATTGAACGGATCCTAATCAACCTGTGTAAGCTTGCGTTCTCTTCCGCGAGAGCCAACAAGACACCACATCTTTTACGGCGAACTAGCGAAGGCCATTCAACGCATGTTCAAAAAGCACCGCTATTTTTCAGTATCGACTGTCCGCTTATGATAATTGTCTAGTTGGTGATAATAGTGTAAACGCCTCGGCTTTCAACCAATTCATCGTCTACCGAACCTAAGATGCCCAGCAAATGGTTATTTGCAGATCTGCAGCTCTGGTTCTCCGATTGAAGTTGAGACTGTTTATGCCGGCCTGCAAACCAGTTTAGGATGGAGAACGACGAGTGGTCTAATACGAGGTTCAGTTCTGCTAGGGGATCATTGTAGGATCATTATTGGAACTTCTGAGTTCTTGACTTGCAAACCGATTCCAGCCTTCTGTTTGTATGTCCACTGTTGGTTTGGACACTTCCGACTATACAGAAGCCACGAGGGACAATATAAGTATTAGAGCTCGACCGAACTGCCAACCCCTCTCTCGGTGTACCGCTACTAATATCACTGCCAAACAGAACCTCTTTAGATTCGACACCCGTGGAGAAGAATGGAACCCCCTTCTCGCAATGGTGAGTCTGGTCTTTCCTGCATGACGGCTCGACTATTGACCTTTCTAGACCCTCTTCTAGACTTTGATCTGGAGGATTTCTGGTCGACATTTCCAGACACACCAACGGTACCTCCAATTCTCGCAGCTAGCAATGACAGTGTTCGCTACGACAATATTAGCTATGACAGATTCTTTCCCACGCAACCATGTCATCTACCAACACATTCAAACCCAGCAGACGAAGAGCGTCCTATGATCGAGCATTATTTCTCCCCTGACGATACGAAACGGTGCTTCTTCAACTGGATCGGGCCGGACCTGTTATCGCCACTAACCCACACCGATGACATTTTCCTTCATCTTTCCTCTTTCCAACCGTCTGATCCGGTTGATTGGATAGATGTTCGGCTCTCGATTCTGAATAGCGGTACGGAAGAACTCGTGGCGGAATATCCTTTTTTCCTCCCTCGGATCGAAACCATGCTAGGAAATCTCCCGCGGATTCGTGAACAGATACATGGTATCATCACGAAGTACCATCACGCAAAGGGCTCCGAAAATGTTCGGTTTCGACTCAACCTGTGGCCACGAAAGGAGACTATACTGAAACATGTTATGGGGACTACGATTCCACTATCGTCCGCTCACGCTGTCAAATCTGTATCTCCACTGGATCCAGGGGCTTTTGTTCAGAATATAGTTGGGAATTTTGACGATGGATCCCCGTGGAAGGGCACTCTCTATATATGACCGAGCTAGCAATCATGGTAGTACTGAACGAACAGGTGTGGGTTCGTATTTCTTATCAAAATTTTTCAAATCCGGGGAGGCTATCCCCTGCTTCGGGTAGCGTCGAGGGGATACTCTTCCGCTCGACTACCTGTCTCCATAGAGGTTCTTGGGGCGTTTATTATCAGGCCCTCATCAGGTACCCTGGCTCTTAGTAGTCACACCCTGAGCGCAGGTGCCCCGGTGTCTCGCCATAGGGATCCGAAAGCCTTCCATCAATCTTTGAAACGCTCCGAGGTAACAGAAATGTCAACAAGGAACGACTGCCAATAGCCATTTCCGAAGTGGACGAGTGACTTGACAGGTGATTAACATTGCTCGTGACGCAGATTTTCTTGTACCCAAGAGAGCAAGATAAATGTGCTGACCCATCAAAATTACACTCATGACCTACCTACTTGTCAGGAATCGAAACGGCTGATTGGGTGGTCCTAATCCGGATATTCAGAGCGAAAACCGAGCCGTTTGCTTTCTGCAAACGCCAACTTCAACTTAGGTCTTTGGCGGCTACGTTGATCTCCAATGAGCTGAAATATCGATATAGGGAATACACTCCCTTGTTTCCTAACAATTCTATTCTGGACATCGTCTCCCGAGTATCCCATGCCAAGCTAAGGCGCATCCCTGCAAGCCCAAGGCCGGTGCGAAACAGATCGAAGCCAGTAGATAAGTGTGAGAGGGAAAGGTGATGAAAATAACTGGAGCCGTTGACACGCGATTCTCCCCATGCACCGCACGAGAATCCGGGTAGACGTCTTCGTCGGGATTGTGTGTAAATTGTCTTGTAATTGCCCCACACATTGTTTGAGAGTTTGATAACTGATGTGACCCCTCCCCAAAACTTTCGAACGAAGCAGTTTGAAGAGATTTCAAAAAAAAAAAAAAAAAAGAGAGAAACATGTCCAATTTCATATCCATTTTAAGGCCAAGTACACAATTCACCATCTTCATTCAAGTGGCCTTGGAGGAACAACACAATTCTACAGTCGGAAGCTACTTCAATGGCCCTTTCCACATCACTGCCGCCCTTTTCCCGAGAGTCCCTGTAGAGGCGCTTGACGACCTGTTCATGTCCATTCCGAGCTGCTTTACATAACGCTGTCTCCCCGGATTCATCAGTAGCAGTAACATCCAGTCGGCTGTCTTTGAGCAAGAGGTCGATAATGTCCAAGTGTCCATGGAAGGCGGCCAAGGAAAGTGCAGTATACCCGAGGTAAGTTTTGGAATTGATATCGAGTCGCGTTCCCTGGGCAAGGAGTAGCCCTGCAACTTCAAGGTGGCCCATCTCGGAGGCAATGCATATAGGCGAGTTGTCCCAGAACTTTTGGTTGATGTCGATGGTATCAAAGTGAAGCAGTCGGCGTACAATTTCTAGATGGCCCTTTTTCGCAGCGTGAAATAGAGGAGGGGCTTTTTGCACGTTCACTTGTATATTTGCTCTTGCGAGGAATAATTCCACCATGCATAAATCGCCATTAAATGCGGCATGTGTGAGGGATGCCCATCCTTCGGCGTCACAAACGTTTGGATCCAATTCCGCATGATTGAGGAGGACAGATGTAATCGGTATATTTCCATTCCGCGCCGCATTATGAAGAGCTGTACTGCCCATTTTGCCAATAGCGTTGACATCTACATGATTTTCGCAGAGGATCTGTAGGGCTATAGCTGTATGGTTCGCGTGTGCGGCTAAGCAGAGAGCTGTTGCACCAGTCTCATCCGAGGCATTGATATCCACAGCATCATAGGCCAAGAGAATCTTTGTGATCGAATTGTAGCCACATTCTGCTGCGATGTGAAGGGCGGTGCGACCGTAGTTGTCCGTTGCGTTGATATTTATATCATGCATGACCAGAATTGACTTGGCTACCTCCAAGTGCCCATATTCTGCTGCAATGTGAAGGGCGGTGCGACCGTTGCTGTCAGTTGCGTTGACAGAGATCTCTTCATAGGTAAGCAGCTGTCGGACGGCCTCCTCGTAACCCCCTTTCGCGGCTCGATGCAACAGGCTTTGGCCGTGTCTACCCCTGAAGGAGGGATCTGCGCCATACGCAACCAGTAGCTGGATGATGTCTCGGAGGCCAGCCCCTGCAGCCAACCAGAGCGGATTATCTCTGGCATCTAGATCCGTTACCATGGGCTTTTCAGGAGCGAGCTTCGAATGAAGGAGTAGCATTCGGGTGATTGTCACGCTTTTCTTGTGAATAGCGACGCCCAGTGGGGATATTCGTTTGTAGTCTGGTGTTCTTATATCGCTGTTTCGTTCCAGAAGACGTTGCACCAAGTTCTCGTCACATCGAGCGATAGCATACCAGATGGCAGTCCGACGCTTTTTATCCTTGATATCCACAGACGGCTTGAAATCATTCAATAAAAACGAGGCCATGGAGAAACATCCCTTTTTCAAGGCGTATACTAGTGGAGTCTGCTTCTGTTTGTCTTGCCAATCGATACGTGCTCTCTCGTCGGAAAGAAGGATGCAACAAATTGTCTCGTTTCCAGCGCGAATGGCGTGAAAAATTGGTGTGCGAAATTTGCGATCAGTCGTGTTGACGTCCGCTCGGTGATTGCGCAACATTTTTTCCACAAAGCTTGCTTTGCCTTTCAGAACGCCCCAAAGCAAGGCAGAGCTGCATTGTTGTCGTACATTGAAATTGTACAGATAGGGAAGGAATAAATCATTCATAGTCCGGTTAAGGCAAGCCAGCGTAAGTAAATCTTGAGATTTGTCAAGGCTGTCTGCTATGCAAAGAAGGACTTCAGGAGGAAGACCAAGGAGAAACATCTATTTATCACACCTGCATTAGTTTACACGTTGATTGTTATTGAGGCACAGAAAATATCTCACATTGGTATCGGAGTTAGGAGATGAGGAGATGAGGCGCGGTTGGCTTCGCGTAGAATTGATCTGGTGGATGATATTGCTTGAAGTTAAGGAAAGGAGGAAGTTCTGTGCTATTTTATATCCTTCGCCCTCACACATCATCATCGAAGCGGCTTTGTAGTTATACTAGGAAGTAAGATTGCGTGGTTGATGCACAGGCTGTCAAGCCACTCAGGCATTTCCTAGGAGGATGTTGGCTCCTAGGAGCAGTCCTGCTACTATCCATTGGTTAATAATCACGAATTCTTAAGATATACACCGACTGGGTTCCTAGGGGCTATAAGATGCCTCGATGGTGGCCAATAATCTTTTGCCGTTATCTGCATGTCTGCTTATGACGTTTATCATTCCTAGGGACTGGTTCATGCGCACGAGACTAAATCTATTCAGTCAGCTGATAAGAGCGCTTCATACACCACACTTCTTCTTAAGTGCTTCCAAAGATGGTTATGGCGGTTTATCTACTTCCCTGGTCCCCAAGTCAAGAGTGTATGAGCACATCAAACTGGACCCCTTGTGTTCCAAATTCGGTTCCATAATATCCTACGTGGTAGAATAGCAATGACAATATTTTAGGTAATTTCAAATTTTCCGTCATTGTAGAACCGGGTGGTAAACGTGAGGTTTGAATGGGCTTGATATGACGGCTGCCTTGGGTACGTCAACAACACCATGCGCTGGACCAAAGAAGGAAAGGACAAGATAGTGGGTACACACTGTTACGCAATTTTTAAAACTTCTCTGGATCTTTTGTGGGGCGACTATCGATAAGAAAACCTGAATAAAACAGCCAGGTTGTTTATATAGCATTCTGCCGAGGTGGTTCAGGCCTTGATAACTAGTCAGGCTAGAGAATGGTCATGAGTATCGAGTTTCTAGGCTCCTTTGCTATTGTCACTGTACATTTAGATAGCTTGGTTTGTTCCTGGGAGCTTCCTCCATGCTCCAAGTTTGCGGCCTGCAACTTCTCCTAGGAGGCCGTACAATACTCCTGGGATACTCATGCATCCTAGGATCTGGTAGCCGGAAGCTGGGGAACTGCAGCGACAACTCCCAGGGCCGTCTTCTGCTTGACGAGACTTGGGAATTCCGAGGCGAATTCCCTCGCGAAGCTCCGGGACTTGGTCAATACGCTCTAAGCACTGTGCAATCAATTGGTTACTGTAATATTCAAGCCCAGGAATAGGCTAAGTATTTCATGGGCTTGGAGTGACCAGACTCAGCGGTCTGGCTATTTAATCCTGACTATCCACCCTTCTGGGCTCTGCTCATTTACACCCGGAACAAAACCCAACCCGAATTCTCATCCAAAATGGTACGCCCCATCAGATTGAGAACTGACACTTGATAACGACCCACTCCTTATTAGCCTACAACCAGGCGCCAACAGGCTCTACTCGCTCGCTTTTCGGAAGCCCGTTCGCAATCGAATGTTCCTGCTTTCCTGGAGGCCCTAAAGGAGCTGAATACATCGATAAACTTACGGGACAATCGAGGACGAACATTCTTGTGGCACGCCGTTTACCTGTGTAACCGCGACAACACAAAATTTTTTTGAAGTGCGGCGGGGATCCTAGTCTGGCAGACAACGACGGAGTTACACCTTTCGAGATCGCTTTACATGGGGGCGATGATGTCGCAGCGAGGCTGTTGCTGACTTTCATGTCTATCAACTCAGCATCGAAGGTACTCCCGGATGGACCAAAGCTTGGTTATCTACTTTTGCGCCATACTGGGAAATTCCAAAATGCCGACCTCCTGAAGATGCTTCTCGACTTGGGAGCAAATGTAAATATCGTCAACTCGGACGGTCAATCCCCTTTGCTTCTAGCGACCCATCGTGGCGACCTAGAAGCCATTGAAATACTGCTGGGTCGACCCGATATCGATGTCCAGGCCAAAGATCGATATGGATCCACTGCGCTACACGTTGCTGCCCGGAATAATCAACTCCAAGTAGTGGACTTGCTTCTACAAGACCGACGAATCGACATCAATGGGCTCGACAGGTTGGGGAACACCGCCTTCTGGTGGTCTTCATGCCTCGGGCACGACAAAGTTAGCAAGCGATTTCTGGACGAGCAGAGGCTGAACGTCAATTTCCCAGGCAGCAGATACGGTCTACGAACAACTGCGTTCTACCTTGCTGTATACCGGAATAATCTACCACTGGTCTCCCATATGCTTGCAGCGACACATCGGCCGCGACTGGATCCAAACATCCTAGGCGACCACCTATGGAGCCCTCTTGGAACTGCAGCATACCGAGGGTCCTACGAGATGGTAAAGCCCCTACTAGGTGCGAAAGGCATTCGAATCAATGCAGTCGACGAAAGCGAAGATGACCCCCTCTGGCTCGCCATCCGAAGGGGTTCACGGTCGGCAGTCGAACTTTTCTTGAGCGAGCGGGCTCGACTAGATATCAACTGCCAGAATAACAAGAGCGGGGATACGTATCTGTTGGCTGCGGCTCGTGGCGGTGATCTACACCTGGTAGACATTATACTCGGATTTGGGGGCGTTGATCTCAATGCAAGAAAGCAACAGGGCGAAGGTGCACTGGAAGTCTCTTATCGCCATAAGCACGACCAAGTTTTTCAAAGGCTGACCGGTCAGGGGGCAGTGTATTGACGATGTTCTTGATTTGTTAGTCAATCTATGGTGGATCGGGCTGATGAGAGATTTTCTTCTAGCTTTTAGACAAATAAGTAGGTAGATCTCATTCACCATCAGCAAGAGCTAACTTATTGCTCCCAAGCCCTACCGACGATTTTGGCCAGCATAGTGAGGGATTGCGTAAAAGCCGATCCAAATTGGACCAGCAGCATTTTTTCATATACTCCCTGCTTCTATTGAGTATATTTTCCTTTGTGAAATTCTCTGCGAGGTTCCTTTTTCTAGCTAATTTATACTGTAGTTGTACAACTTTTGTCAAACTCATCCAGTAAGATCAGTCAATTTCTTTTTCATTTGGCGGTCTGTTTTATCGAACTTGGACGACCTCAGAAATTCAACCCTGACCACGCAATTAACTCCCATGGTGTCCTTCATTGTGCGACAGGCCCGGGTTGTTCCATAGGCGGTGGCATGTAAAAGGAGGTGTATTGTGGCACGCCGTACTTCCGTTGGTGGCATAGTAGCTCTGCCAGAAATCGGTGCATGACGAGCTGTTGGCGGATAACTGATCTTTGTTGGGATACCAAGCGCTGCGGTCATTAGCCACGGAGATATCAAGTTGTTCCTGGCCCCTGAGGGTGCGGTTGAGTCGGAAGCTGCGGCAAACTTGGAAGTTGGAGATATTTCGTGCAAACACCGAATCGGTGAATGTTGTCCACGCGAGGACTCCTTGGCAATTAGGTCCATCCCAGGCGTTGAGTTGGAGCGGAGCGGAAAGCTTCTGGAATCAATCAGCAGAAAACTTGGGATTATTTGATGATATTGACACAATATACTTGGATGGTAGGACGAGAGATACGAGATGGCTGCTGTGGCGCAAGAGCTGCGGCAAACGCCACAATGAGTGGGATGGCCATCGATAGCGCCGTCATGGTGGATAAGTAAACGATCGAGAAGCCGGTGGTTTTTCAAGCTCTTTTTAAATGATAGGGAAATTATAACCATCGTTTTTGAACATATGTGGTTCTCTCCCTGAGTCTAGACGGAGGCCTGGTTTACCCATATTTCAACGGCGTTGGCCATCTTCAATGATGCACCTCGAAGAACTGAGTGATTGGTTAACATATCAAAGAAATTTTTAACGAGCATTCAAAAAGCCACAATATAGATCACGTTGCTCTGGTCACCAACGCTCGAAGATCAGATTTGTAATGCGCGATGGTCTTTTGATGGATTCTCCATAGGACCCCCCCCCCCCCATAGCTACTTCATTGTTAGCCTCAAAAAACAAGAGAGATCAGAAGACCACTGTGCGGAAAGTCACTAGGCATCACTAGGGTTTCATACTAGTCAGGACTTTGAACGACATCAAATAACGGCCATTCTTGCGCACTCATCTAGACCCAGCACTATATCTACTTTTAGATTCTATACATTAATACACAAGTTCTTTTATTAGACCCTTGTGCCATTTTGAGTGAGTTTCATGCAACGAGAGAAGGGATAAATGTGAACGGTCTGGTTAAACAGCCTGTTTACCTGGAGCTGTTTAACCAGACTGTTCACCACGGAAATCTACCTTTCGCTTTTTACGTATACCAACTATTTTCAACTGATCAATACCCACCATTTCCCTAGACCTGAGGATTGGATCCCATCAATTTTTGCCTTCTTTCAACGTCTGCGCCATCAAGGTTGTGCTTGTGTAAAGTGGACATTCCTGGTTACCAGCCGTCCTTCGTTTCGATCCAGCGACCTGTTTTTTTCCTCGCCCCTCGGTTGAGGATTCTTCCTTGCCCGGTGTTTGCTCACGAGTGGCGCTTGGTATGTCCTGTTATTTTCGTATGTGACGGATCCACCGACCTTGTGAACTTGGCCGGGGCGCGAGACTGTCTGACCCTGAAGCAAAGAACGACGATGCGGTTTCACGGTAACCACACAGTTTATAGCCGTTTATACTCTAGTCCAGAGACATATTTCGCAGCTCTGTTTTCACTGAAGGTGGTTTACTCACTTATCTTATCCCGACGCAAGAATAGTTTATTATATAGACGATAAATGTTCCAGTGTCCTACGTTTTCCAGGGCCGTTCCAGGGCCGTTCCATGGCACATGAATTCCTACTACCCTCTACTCAGCTTCATTAGCCAGCCTAGACTCCGATATCCTCCGGCATGCGTTGGCTGCTCGGTACCAAGTTATGGGTATCTGCCAAGTATGGATAGTTCTCCATTTACGTTATGTGAATGCTAATCGGGCGTCGAAAAGATCCAAAGTCTTCGTGCATACCTACATCCCTAGTATTGGACAAGGCAATGGAGACGATGGCGCCAGCGGCCTGGGTCCCGCTCACCTATCACACCCTAGAGGTAGACCTAAGAGAATTGGGCCGTTCTCTGCACAGGAGAGCCCATCCCATGACCTCCACCCCTTCATCAAGCCAGTTGGCAACCTGCGATGCGAACGTTGCTATGGTCGGCGGTCCGCCTCATACCAGCGCAAACATTTGTGCGACCCAGTGACGTACCCACCCGTAGGTGTCTGCTCGCGAAGGAGAACGGATTGTGCCGCGACAAAGGAAAGGCTTCAATCCGGTCGCGAGACTCCATCTTGGGTTTGCGAGTTACCTGCAGGATGAATGACAGAATGGGAAGGGGAATGTTACCAATAGTACGGTTAGAGAAATACAAAACAACCGCAAGAAAAGGACAGGGTCACGAATAACAGTAGGAGATAAGTTGTTCAGGAGAGCTATGACTGAAATTTGAGAATTATCAAACTACTGTCCTTCGGCTAACTTGGATTTAACCCATTTGTTGTGGTTGCTCTCGGGGTGCTCCTTGACCGGCTCATTCCGGGGCCAAGGGTGGCCACTCTCTGGAACCGAGGGTGCTACTTTGGACGGTGTACCCATGCTGGATAACTCGTAGTTCAATTCTGTTAAGTTGTTGACTGTAGACTCGGCGCCACCGAGCGTATTATCATTGCGTGCCCATTCATGACATGGCCCAAGGTCGAAATTCACCAGTCGCAAGCCAGCACCAGTCCGGGGCTGAACGGTTTTCCTCACTACCTTGCGCAGTGGTGTACCCGCACATACTAAGAATTGTTAGACGCAGGAACAGAGTAGACAACATAGCATAATCCTCCAAGGGGAAAAGCAAGAGCGAGAGGGGCGAGGACGAAAGAGTTCTACCTACCAGCCACCACCATGTCTCCGCGTTGGTCATTACTATGTCGCAGGACTTCCTTCTCCGTTATGCGTGAATAATGAGAAAAGTGCATGCGGGCGCTTGGTTTGGAAGAAAGGGGGTGTTTGCCGTCTGGACAAAAGAAATTGATCTGCAAGATCTATAAACAGTCAGGATAGTGTCTGTTTTCAATCAGAAGCGTACAGCGCCGAGTCTTACATTGAACCCTCCACGGTCCAGACTGAGAATGTCTTGTACCAAGTCATCCGCCCATTGTGCGAAACCTGTGGGCATCAGTTCAGCTACAAAGCTAGTGTACGGACGCGGCCAGAGGGGCATTGAGACTTACACCAGTCCTCGACCTTGACTTGCCAAAGAACCACCAACTTCCGTACCATAGCTCTCCGGTCAAGACTAGCTTGGACTAACATTCCTATATATGGAAGTATTCGGAAGAATCCGATATCTTCCACAATGAATAGAATTGTTCCACACTGGCAGAAATTGTCCGACCGTCCGTATGGTCCTAGGATAATGACCAGCTTTTCGATCGGAGTGTTCAATCTATCTCGAAAAGGTTTCTTAGCAAGGCCCTGGCCCCGACGGGGTCTGATCACTAAACGCAATATGCGTCGGGTGCCTTCATCCTCCCAGAAGGCAACGTAAAAGAGGGGAAGCTGCAGGCAGAGGCGAGATCCGCCACGTGGCATCCACAGCTGCACATACTGGCCTGGTCGGATGTTCCATGAGGCAGGTACCGTGACATCAAGCCACAGGAGGTTATTGAAAGAGCTCACAACCATATCGTGCCGGCCGTTTCTCCACGGCTTGTGTGCCAGCACGGTCCTGGTGCACTCTACTGCGGTGAGGCCGATCCATAGACAGATGGCGCCCAGAAGATACCAGCGGTATACGGAATGTCGCTCCACCAGGTGATAGACGAGGGCGCCGACGGCGATCGCCGCCAGGAGATAGTGACACTTCAGAGCAAATTGCCTGTGAGATCGCACAACCACGGCATGAGTCAACGGCACCACGAGGAACATAGCACATACCGCCTACCCTGGGTTAGCCGTGGGCTGTTTCAGCACTAGAAGCGACATATATATAACCAACCAAGGGATGCGTACATACCACGAACGGAACCATATGCCGGGTTGTCCTCAGGGCTGAAGTTTTGGCAATGGAAAAAAGAAGCGACCCGTGAAACAGACTATGGAGCACACAAAGCCGGCCCACCCATCGGTGCATCCATGCCATAGTCTGGCGATCTATATGGAGAATATCCGCCGGGAGACCAAAGGTCAGTCCGGTGCATAGGGGTATCAGGTGAATGACGGCCAAAGACCCGGCCCTTCGTTGGGCTCCCGCCCAGGAGTGCGTCCATAGACTCAACCCAAGGACATTAGCTGCAAACAAAGTGGCAACTGCGAGACCTTCCCGATACGTGTCGATATCCACCTTTCGGAAGATCCATGGCGAAGGAGAATTTAGGCGCCGCCATGAGATCACGTGACGATGTCCGAGCATCCAACAACAGCATCGGTGCCCGAGCCAATAGGTCAGCCAGATCGCAAGAAGGATGGCAACACAAAGAGCATATAGGTCCGGGGTGGGAACCTTGGAGATCCAGTGGTTCAACTCGAAAGCCACCGGGGACATTCTGTTTACCCTTCGGCGGCCAAGCGAGGTGGCATCTATTTAAATACCTTGCGCTGGTCATTCTCCAGTCCTCCATTCTATGCGGCGGATGTAGTTCCACGTGCTTCGTTCTGTCTATCTGAATTTTTGCGGGCTATACGATGTCAAAAAGTCGCCCTTCGCCTATGCTGTCTCCGCCGTCACGACGTCCCGCCAGTTTATGAGGCCTTCCGGCTCGATTAGACACTGCAACCTTCCTACTTTGGAGTCGGCTCCGCTACCATTGACGAAGCCTATATCGCATTAGTTTCCGCCATGGACTACTTTCGCGGTGTACTTTTCCGTTCCACATCGCAGTCTCTTCATTCTAAACGTCATCCAGCGGCCTGACCATGACTGAAACCGAGTTCTCTAGCTTTCCTGAGTTTGATAGGCAGCAACCCTCGTCCTGCCTGCGCTTGATCCGGACCCGGCAGGGTGTACAGATCGTCTCGAAATTGGTGTCACCACCTATACTCTTTGATTGTTTCTCGAACCCCAACGCCAAGCCTCCCTAGTCTATATAAGGTATAGCCAGGGAATAATAATATTCCTGTATCAGTATCAATACAAGCAGTTACGTTTATTAATAATACATGTCCATGTATCGTAACTTCGTTCTCAATTCAAGGCAGCTGGAATGTTCCATTATGATGCAAACAAGTCAAACTCTAGAGACTGAGAGTGCCTCGAGAACCTGGCCAGGTGTCACTTTCCTCTACCACTCCAATATTGAAGTGACAGTCAAGGGGGCTTACTTGTTACCAGACATTGCCAATAGTGACTTACATAACCTTGCTTACACGCAGAGTACTCATGAACCTGCTCATCAACATTCTCAGCCTGTCAGCCGCAGTTCTCTTTAATTTTGCGTTCTGTGACACCCCTTGGTAGAAGCTAACACACAATGATGTTGCTAGACTCCTTAGTGGCATCTTCTGCCTTTGGGGGATGACTTACACTCCTTTCAATAATGATGATGCCTACCGACCTGAATTTCCTGATCTCTGGGAACGGACCCCCTCGTATGCCCCCACTCCTGGTTACTTGGACCGCGAATGGACGCCATCAGTAATCTGCCCTTCACCCGATGCCGAGAATATAGTTGGTGAACGTTCAACCTCCTTGCACCAACATCCGCCCGACCAACCGAGTTTTCATGCAGCGGTGGAACATGAAGATGGAAGTGCGTGGGATGAACACTCTCCAGACTGTATTCACTACCAGATCGAGTGGAGGGCTAAATTGAACAATCGGGTTGTGGTGAAGGATACGGAACAAGACCTGACTCTCCCGCCCAGTTCTTATTGGGAACAGATCAAGGAAGACGCTGGAAGTATTCTACGACGAAAGATAGCCCGCAGCCGACGAGTCAGACTAGATGATACCTCCCTGGTGTTATCTGTAAATGACCGTTCCCAACGTGATCTTACGAAACGCTTCGAAGGCACTCGTATCGATTGGACAGCGGTGGAAAAGCAGCTGCTAGCGTGGGGCCATCTGTATCGTCGTGGCAAGAAGCCTAGACTCCAGATATCGATTAACTACATGGAGGATAGTGGGCCTCTTCCTTCTAGAACTGATAAGAGAGGAAAATCATCGGTTACCAAGCGGATGCTTGCTGACCGAGACGCTCAGATTGACGCCGAGCAGGTCTCCGGCCAACATTCTGTCTGGCGCGAGGTGTATCGTGTAATGCGATGCCCTGGGCCTCCATGTCACCACGAAGGACAATATTGCTGGCAAGATCCAGAGGGCAAAAGACACTATAGATTGAAGACACACCATCTGAAGGACCTTGTTAAATACGTGGAGCAAGGAGGAGTCCTCGAGACCCATGATGATATACCAGATAGCCTTCGCGAGCAGCTATATGCTGAGGACAACCAACGACTTGAAAAGCGGAAGAAAACCACGGATAGTTCTGCAGTCGCTTCGATGTGTCCTCCGATCAATATCAATGTCCTCCCAGCTGGAACATCTGAACAATTGATGCCTACCCCTGCTAATGACGCCACTTCTGCTAAGTCGGGCTGCGCTGAATCAATCATGGTTCATGGTTTGCTTGACGTCGCTGTCGAGAAATATACCGAATGGCAACAGTCACGGGTGAGCAACGAGACTTTCAGGGATAATCTCACCAAAGCACGCGACGTGACTCTCGAAAATTGTCTTGATCTCATGCAGATTTATGAAGATCAAGACCCAGGTTTTTTTGTCAAGCATGGCGTGAAAGTAGGTGCAGCCCGGCGGTTCGTACGCGACATCGGCCTTTGGGTGAAACGATGCGGAGACGTCACTTGCAATGAAAATAATAGTAATTTAGTCTAGATATGTTGCTGAATAGAGGACAGCCCACACCGGCATACTACATACTACGTTTATCTCTCCGCATGGTTTCGGTGTGTACTTTCATACCATCGGCTTACCACCTGATACACCTACATCCATGTTACGTTTGTACGGATGGCTTTGCGGACAACCCACTAAATTAAATAAGCTCCAGTTTTCATATTCTAAACACACGGAGCTTGTGTCGGCCCGAATTTGATCGTGGTATGAGTCATCTTATCACGTGCCTCAGTCATCCTTCCTCTCGGTCTTCCCGAGTCAGACTCCAAGAAACTACTACGATGGCAACGCACCGTCACCAGTCCTCTCTAGAGGGAGTTCTGGATTTCTCAACACCCTTGTCATTAAAACCACAACAGCACGAGTCGGCTAGGAACCTTGTGATCGGGCTTGTACGTCAATATGGCCTCGAAAAAACCGTTCGGAAGGGCTATAAGCCTGCGACACTTATCCAGGCTACCCTCGAACACGTTGCGTCTCCAGATACTTTTTTGACTTTCTTCCTTTCATACATCTACGAGGACTATTGTTCGGAAAAAGGACCTTCCGACATTACTCACACCTTATCATACTTCGACGGTTTCTCTTCATGGGAACCTGAACAAATAAACAACGTCCACGAAGCTCTGGAAAACTTCGCTGAGTATATCGTTGAAAATTTTCTACTCCCCCGTGTGTTACTTCCTCGGTTGTATGACGGTAACTATAATGAGCATATGTTGATTATCAATTGCAGTCAGGGCCTCGTCTGTCAAGACACCACAACCAACGCCCACATCGTTATCGTCGTTGCAGAGCTCAACCCCGACCGGGACAAGACAGCGTGTATCAGTTTTACGACAGAGTTGCCTTGTACGCGATCGCCACCGCTGTGTAGTGTCCCGGAAATTCGACAGAGCTGAAGCCAGAAAACGGTTCACTCAGGATAAAGAACATTGTGCAGACGATGACGGGAACCTGCTGAAGAACGAATCAAGTGACCAATTTCAGTACCTGGAGGTTGCCCACATTCTACCGCACTGTCTGACTACAGTGGCATCCGGAGACTTGGATTTGGTAGGTCCAATCTGCAACGTACGACTTCGCCACCACTAATGTGGCGCCCAGAGTGATTCAAAAAAAAAATGTTCTTCGAATCTTAGATATGTTCGACCCTGGTATCGGCCATCTTATCGATGGTCCAAAGATCGACAGCCCCATAAACGCCCTCACCTTGACGCTGGACTACCACCGATTATTCGGCGAATTTCAGATATATTTCGAACGCACTGGAACACCACACCAATATAGGATTGAGTCGACAGAACAGAGTCCTTTCTTACGTGACCCTTTATTTCCTGTCACCCGCACGCTGACCCTGAGTCCCAATCGTACAATTGACCCTCCTTCCGCCCGGCTTCTCGAGGTCCATCGTGCCATCGCACTTATTATGAAATTGAGCGCCGCCGGTGAGTATATTGAGAAAGTTATCCGTGACATGGAGGAATTGGATGTCAGAGAAGATGGGTCGACACATTTGGGATATCTTACTGGCCTTCGCCTTGGCGGGTGGTTAAAGACTCTATCTGTGTGTTAATCTTATGTACCTACCTCTTCATACTATATTCCTGAAACAAGTGTCACCACCGATAGATCTCCAGAACAAAGAATAAGGGTTCTAGTACATGTGTCGTACTTTCATCCCGCTTCTATGCGTCGTATCGCAATCTACTGGGCGAGCTCAATATGGTCAATCTTGTAAACGGCCTTATAACAATGATCAATTGTCATAATTCAACATCTATACTAGCGATCTGTGAGAGTGTAATATCACAGATGATAAAACCGTCAGAAGGATTCAACATATCCTGGCTTCATAAAGTGCAGCTCAAACACTTAAGTTTTCCATTTTCTTGCGGAGTAAGTCCTCCATTGGAAGCTGCCGATCGAAATCTAATTCTCCTTTGTTTTATAAGCATATGTTGTTCTCGGACGCCTGATTACTTACCAATTTCATGCTCCTTGCAAGCACTTCGCAGCGATTTGACCGAGATGCACAATTCTATACACTCAGCCGGCACCCACCGATAAGCAACCCAATAATTTGTATTTATCCAATTGAGGCCTTTTTCCCGAAAGGGAGTCCAAGACTCCACCCCCAATTTCTCAGCCAAAGTAGTTGTGCGACTGAACA
The DNA here is from genome assembly GCF_028826965.1 of Penicillium alfredii. NCBI lineage: Eukaryota > Fungi > Ascomycota > Eurotiomycetes > Eurotiales > Aspergillaceae > Penicillium > Penicillium alfredii. The sequence goes on along the minus strand of NW_026622699.1, from coordinate 675,347 downwards.
GTGCTCTCATAGCAAGAAGCTTCGAGACATCAATCACGGCTATAATATCTCCTCTTAGGTCGTTGAAACCCCAGTGTTCGATAAAACGCAATATTCTCGCTGGGCTATCAGACATCGCAATGAGGTCTGAAGGTCGCTTCCCCTCGCAGTGATTTCTCAAACTGTCCTGATCGACCAATGAGCTTTCGTGTAGAGGGCCTCCGTGATCAGAAGGTAGCGTGAATGGCTGTCTTGAAGAACGGAAACCAAGCTGTTTGTCATATCGACTATGGCTGTTTGACCGCATTACGCGATAGAGGATGTCTGGAGTGTTCGGCTCGGGGTGATCTAAGTGCCCGAAACTTCGGCTCAAGAGAACTTTATTGAGAGTGTTGAGTATTTTTATATCCGTCGGGAAAGTCAATCTAGCATCGACAAGCCTGCTTCTGATGTTTTTTTTTCTTTCTGACAATGGGAGCTCTTCGTTCGCTTCTTCGTACTCGAGGCTTTGGCGTGGGACGTTTAACGCGCTTCGTGAGATCTGCGAAGCTATGAGCCCGAGGCTATCGGCAAGAAATATTTTATCGTCAAGGACGTTGACAAGACTTTGCCGTAAATCGTTGTATTCCTCCTGCAGTTGAGCATTGCGTTCTTTTTCTCGGTTTTGCCTCTTTTGTTCTTCTCTGAGTGGTTCATCGTCAAAACCGATATAGCGACCCTTTGTGACGGCGACCGCGCGAAGCCCATATCTTTCATTATCATCGTGTTCGACCATCTCGTTGAAGCAAACAAAGTGAACGCTGGCTTCTGGGCTACGCAACATCCTCCAGACTCCTGTTGAGGGGAAGCCGAAAACGGTATAATGTAATTCCGTTCCGAAGGGATGTCAACCAGCCCAGCATTATTGCATATTCAACGTCATCCGAGAATTTATGGGGCGGGTCTTTGGTGGACCTTGATGTTAGAATTCCAAAATAGTGAGAAAGGTGGAAATAGTTTCAAATAACTCCTTGGCACCTCGGATGATACAGAAAGCCCCGGCAATGGGAGTTAAGTCTAAAAGTTATTGCTGCAGCGATGCTCGAACACTGAGAAACTCTCTGTGGGACCCTCTGCCTAGTCCTTAGCGCAGATCATTTATTGACCTGACCGCACGAAATAGGGGCCACGTGAATACAAAGGGTTGGTTTTTCATCGATTCTTAATGTTTTTATCGGAATTTATCACTCGTATCAAGATTGCTCGATACCATTAAGATTCACTATCTAACATGCAAAGCTTAACGGTGTAGTTTGATGTAAAATGACGATTTAGCACACAATCCGCAATTTTTGGAGGGCCGCAATATAATGCTGGCCGTTCAATAGATATTCTGCACTAATGCCTCGGAAGCGGGGCGGTAAAAGTGTTAGTCAGAATGCATTGGACAAGCTGATTTCGAGAAACACTATAGAGGAGTTATGATAATGGAGAGGCTATGCCTCAACGGTTAGGCCTGCGTGCCGGAAGTGTCCCTGGGCGCTCTCCTCCCTTGCTCCCACCACGTCAACACACCACTCGAGAAAGTTATCGAATCCTTGATCCGGGTTATCTTCATAAGATGGCCAATGTCGCCGAATAAAGGCTTTTAGCTCCGCAAAGAACTCCTCAATGGGATTCAGGTCTGGAGAATACGGAGGTAGATACATCAGCTTCACACCAGCTTCTGAACACATCTGCTCTATCCGTTCTGAGTGGTGAAAGGATGCGTTGTCCATGACTAATACGGATCTCGGCTCAGGCCATTTTCCACAATGCTGGAGAAGCTGCTCAATAAAATCCTCAAAGACGGATGCATCAGTCGAGCCTTGGAACACTCGAGAGAAAACAATGCCATCTTGGGCGTATGCAGGCAGTATCTGATATCGTTTATCACGATGGAATTTGGACACCTGAACTGGTGTCGTTCCTAGTGGGGACCAACCCGTTCGCCTGAAGCCTATCCTTTTATCACATCCAGATTCATCCACGTAGACAAGGTGGTACGAATGGAAATCTGAGATAAAGTGAAAGTACTCATCACGTAGGTCTTGATTGCGCTCTCTAGCTTTGACGCGCGCAGTCTTTTTTGACCAGCCTTTCGATGCAAGAGCGCGGCTGATGCTAGATTTTGTTGCTTGGACATCGAATTCGTCCCGTAGAAAAATCCCCATCTCGTCAAGATATAGGTTGGGCTTTTCGAGCAGGTGATCGCAAAGAGCTTCTAGCATAAATGGAGTGAGGCTTCGTGGCCGTCCGCCTTTGTTAGGAGGCGCCTTGACGCTGCCAAACAGCCGTATATTGGAAGAGATTCTCAGGATGGTGCGCTTGCTGCAGCCGGCAGCTTGTGCCATCTGCGATACAGATAGTTCTCCACTGTGGATCATGTCATATATAAGCTCATGCTTTGAAGGGGCGAGGTTTGGAGCCATCCTGCTATGATCACTCGTGATTGATTGTTTAGGTCTCCTGAACCAAGGGAGAAGGGTTTCAAGGTGGGGTATGGAGGTGTCTGGCGTATTATAATTACAAGTGAATACACCCCACTATGGCACTAGGTATTTCCCGTAAGGAACGATACGGGACCCACATACAAGAATACTCTAGACAAACTCCCAATATAGACTAGTGGGTCTTGGCATTGGGGTTCAAGAAACAATCAAATAGTGTAGGTGGTGACACCAGTTTCGAGACGAGCTGTACAGTCCATGTGGGTGTCACCTTCTATGAAACCAAAACCTTCACCGTGACAAGGGGCAAGTCAACCCCCAAGTCCACCAATATCAGAAGGGACGTGCAGGACAACACCTCCCATCATGGCGCCACTGATCCTGTGGTCATTGACAAACGCGGCGGTGTCTGCGTAAGCACCGTGTCGTCAACGACGACCATTAAGCCACGCCATGTTGCAGTTGTTACCCCCACCTCCCCAGATTTTCCCTAACTGCGGCTGAAGACAGGTGTCGCCTCCATACAAATTGACTAGCTTGAAGACGTGGTTTAAATCCGATGCGTTTTACTCTTTATCTGAATGAAGGACGATGGCCCTTGCTGAAAACCTTGTATTACTCTTGCCTAAAGACTATTCTCTCTCCTGCTCAGACGATACTGTATCAATTCGTTCTCCTTGGTTTATTTCCCTTTGGAAACCTTTAATTGCCAATCCTAGAAGACATAATATACATATTCCGATGGACCCTCACCAGATGAAAATCTTCAGAGCTGTCGAGCCCTAGCAGCGCATTAGCGCATCTCTTCCGATTTTGTCACTTCCAGAGTTGCGTGAGATTTCCGTTACAATGAAAGCTCGTGCTGCAAGTGACTGATGAGCCGTTTTTGGTTGTTAGACATCCCTTTCGGAGTCTCAATGTCCCGCAACAAAACCCAGACGGCGTCCTCCAGCTCAAACACTCTCTTGGCGTTATCTTGTAGCGTCTTTGTATAGAAGTCTTCATGCCGTGAAGTCTCGGTGTGAATTTCTTCGAAAAGTGCTTGACTCGATCCGCTCGGACCTGTGCCATTGCTGTTGGGAAATTATGTCAGGCTTCTAACGTTACTTGATTTAGCAAGGCCCTTCTAGGAGAACCCACATTGATATGAACTTGGGTAATTCAAAGCAGCATGGTTTCTTTGTGGGGCCATGCTGGAGATAGCGCTGGAGGTGGTATTCCGAAAGTTGGTGTGTCGTTGAGAACAATATTTTCTAGGACGGGAGACTCAACTAAATACTCTCGCAAATTTCAATTAGTTATTGCGTGACGGCCTGCAATTTTAGGCCGTTTACAAGGTTCGACGGGGTGGGGAATGGTCAATGCATGAGGCGCTCCTCGGATCGTTCAACAGACTTCAGTGTACTCGATACCCTGCAAGCGCGTAGCTTGTTTGATTGATTGATTGATTTATTCATAGACTGTCCCAGCCGCCCAATTATCGGCAGCTATGCAGCGTACAACTATAAATACAGGTGTTCCCGCTTCTTGCATCCAGAAATCAAGCTCTTCCTCTCACGAAGTGCTTTCCCCTTTCTGTTCCCAGCAGTTGCACCCTCCGGTACTGATAGTTCTAATAACTGTTCTGTATCTTTGACTTGTCAGGCCTTTCCTGGCCCTCCTCTGCTTCTGTTTGACAATAATCACTCGTCTGCGGTAAATTGAGCACCGTGGATGGGCTGCCCGGAGGGCCCGTCCTGTAATGGTCTTGGCTGTCGGTTCCGTATGTTTGGCGTGTGCTACATTGAGTGCCGATGTTACCGTATGTGTGGCAGTAGAAGTGTTTGTGGCTTGCTCCTTGATGTGTTCCAGGTCTGTGTTGACTTGAGGCCGTGTAGACGTTCTCGCAACAAAAGACGCGTCCGGGACGCGTCTCTTGGAGTAACCGTCTGCTAGGACACAGGTTAACTGTGAAGTTGGAAAATATGTATGTTCCGAATTAAAGTTCTGAGCTGTTGGTGGTGTTGGTAGTGTTGTTTTTGTGATGTCCATTTGTTGAGCAATGTCGAGGCGTATGTGAGAGGGGCGCAACTGCCTCTACCGTACTGGGGCTATAATGTTTGGTGTTTCGTGAGGTTGGAGGTCGATGTTGACGCGTCGGGATGTTGTGATAGAGTGTGGTTGTCTTCTTGGGCGTGGGTTCTTTGCTGTTGGTGGTTGTGGCCATGTTGTGTTGGTCATATCCGTCCTCTGCTTCGCGTCCGCATCGCATACTCTTCGAGCTCCGGCGCCGTAAACGATTGTCGGGCAGGACAAATGGAGTGACTCAAGTTCCATTCTCCATCGCGGGGCGTACGTGAGGGGGGCACGACTCCCTCTGCTGTACTGGGGCTGTGATGTTTGGTGTTTCGTGAGGTTCGGAGGCTCGGTTTTCGGCGCGTCGGCGCGACGTAGAAAGGGGGATAGTCGCGTCGTTGAGCTCCTCCTGGCACTCGGAGACAGCCAAACTGTTTCTCTGAGAGTTCCCAGCGGACACCACGTGGAGGTGGGAGCTCGTCGTCCGCCAGCGCGTAGCTTGTTTCTTAAAACATGCGGTGGCTCTCAGGAATATAAAATCTTCCTGGGAGCTTATAGTATCCTCCTAGGAGTAGTAGATGGCGGATCCTAGGAATGGACTGGTTCCTGGGAGCACCGGTCGTCGGCTCCTAGGAATAACCCCTTGTTTCCTAGGAGGAGCCTAGTATCTGATTGATTGATTGATTTATTCATAGACTGTCCCAGCCGCCCAATTATCGGCAGCTATGCAGCGTGTGACTATAAGTACAGGTGTCCCCCACCCTCACATTCAGAAAACAAGCCGTTCCTTGTCCGAATGACTTCTCCGTCCGCTCCAGTAAGTTACATCCCAACTCGTAGTCCTGATGACCGTTCTGTTTCTATGTACCTGTCGGGCCTTTCCTGACCCTCCTCTACTTCTATATACCAAAACGGAGCCTAGTATCTTTTTTTGGGAGAGCACACTGTGGTTTCTAGGGCTACCTAGACATCTCCTAGGAGTACGTGAAGGTCCCAGGAGCAGCAAGTGGGTATAGCGAGAGAGGTGAGATAAGATATTTTTCGCCAATCGGACGCTTAAAAAATGTGTCTATGCCTTTGAAGGCACATCGTTAGATCAGGAGTGCTAAGTCATGGCGTAGAAAAGTCAAACGCCTCGGGTGGTTATAAGTGCGTTTATCCCGGGTGGTCATCAAAACACACAAATTCAACAAGCCCTCGCTTTCCCGGACTCGATCAGCTTCAACGCGGATATGCACATCCCACAGATAGTGCATTCAATTCTGGCTACAGTGTTGCTGTGCATTGGCTTTTGCCGACTCGTGTCGAATCACCGCACTTTTCCCGGCAACGTGCTATACCAACGGCTTGACCTCGCACTGTCAACATTCATGTTTATCCTACTTGCCGTGTCCGTAGGGTTGAACTGGAGTAACACAAATGTGACTGGTCTTTCAAGCCTGATTCCTATGTTGTTGTGTGATTGTTGACATTTCTCGGCAGGAATACACATTTTGACCGGAATGACCAGCATATTGCCGCCTTTACTGGAGGTATGGCACAGCAAGATGCATTGATTTAGTCCGGCTGACCAATGCATGCTAGGGCCTCCGGCTGGACCTTCTTCTGAGTGAACCTCGGATTGCGCCCGATAAACAGTTGCCGCATAAACAAGTCTGCTGCATTGTGCTGATAGCCCTCTCTAGCTCGGGCAAAGCCACGGCCGTCCTGATAGGCACCTATTTTTATCCTCCTTTGCAGCTTATCGTGGTTTTTCTTCTCTTTTTCGATTACCTAGGAATAGCGACTTCTTACTGGTGGCTATCTCGACTGGCACTATCCGGCCATAATGGTCGACTTCAACTCAAAATCATGTCTTTCGGCATTTATGGGCTAGCTACCACCATTTTGTCTATTGCAATTGCGGGGGCTGCACTAGACTGCTGGCTATTGTCGCTTGAGGTATATCCGATGGTCCTGTACATAATTCTCTTGCAGTTTGTTCTGACGTATACAGCTCCAATTATCCATTTCTATCCTTTGGAATTTCGCTCTCATCATTTCTAGGGCTGTACGAGCTCCCCCAGAAACCACATTACCATCAGGGAGCCATTCAGCCTGTCTGACTGACGGCCATCGGCGCTCCTTTTACGGCATGCTGCTAGATATTGCGGATCCTGACGGTTATGACTGGTGGAGACATTTTCCCGCAAAGATCGACCCGTATATCTTTGGCTGCTTCTGGGGAAATAATCAAGAGACAATGATATCAATTCTGTGCCAGTATACTCCTGGATGGACGTTTTGGCAGACGTAGATGCAGCAAAGAATCCAAGGTCAAAAGGACATCAAATGTGGTGCACAATAGAAGAACATTTTCATGTACATCTAGCAGATCAGCCAAACAACAATCACTGAACCTCCTGAAATTCACCTTCCGCTGGGGCAGCCCATTCCCCCGCCGAGCAATTGTCCCAATCGCTAAGCACTCCGGCAATGCCCTCTCGGGCTTTAGCCAGTCCGTGTTCAAAGACGGCTAACTGCGCTTCCTGATAATTATGCCGGTGCTTTAGATACGCGCTTTCCTGGAGCAGCTGGAAATTGGTGATGCGGAGCTGTCGGTTTGCCTCCCCAAGACGTTGACTGTCAACGTGCTTGGAGACACAGGACTCCCACAGCCGTCGGTAGAGTCCGACAAGACGCGCAGCCTGGGCGGCAAATTTCGGGTCATCTTGGTCCAGCCGCTGCAACATCTCGACGAGCGGTTGAAAGGGCTGCGCATTCATGGCATGTTTCTCGCTGTCAACCAGTTGTGACGCAGTTGACTGAGAGTTTATTAGTAGAGATGTCCGCTGAGTTATACCACACTCCTTACCTGCTGCTGTAGACCTTGAGTCGATACACTGGGAATTACTGTCGCCTCATGTTCATGGAGAGATCCTGCCTCGGTAGACTGCGTGCAAGTAGGTTCTTGCTTTTGCTCACCTGTCCACTCTGACTGGTTGCTGCTATTCTCCATGATGGGCCGTGGTGGGACCTAATTGATCTAGCATTCCTGTCAAGGAAGGAGTGGCTATTTTATAGCTGCGACACCAGCGGGACACTGGGTACAAGACAGAGCCCAATGGGAAAGATGAAGCTTGCAGAAGCAGAACAATATCTCGCGGCAGTGTAAAGCGCTATGTATGTCACTCAATTTTACGAGTCCATCTTTTTGATGCAGACGGTCATTTTCCGTATCAAAATAGTGAGGTCAGAATCCTAACTTAATGTAAACGATGTTCAAAACAAGTAGCTGATTCTCCTGGCATCACACCCTGCTCGCTATCATCGCATTGGATTGTGCGGACCATCCTCAAACAGCCCTGAAGACGGCGCTGTGGTGTTGGGGATAGTGGTCTAATACTTGACCGTCATTTATTGACGGCTCTAATGAAAGAGGTACTGGACGATACTGCTAAGGTATGGCTTGAAAGTAAAACGTAAGAATTAGGGCCTCTATCGATGTACATAATATAGCCAAAGTCATCACAATTTTGGGTACCATTAGTTGCGTTTGAAGTCTTTGAGAAGACGTAGAAAATGGGTAGCCATGTTGTCGAGTTTGTTCTAAGAGAGTGATAGGGTGATCGTAGTGTCGCATTATTCGGATACTGTTGACTGTCATACTCCATGATCCCGAATGTTGCGCTTGGGAATTTCGTGTCGCTCGAGGCAGGGTGCCATTTGCGGTTCTTCTAATTGCTACGTTGTCTTAGTTGTCCTCTACAGTACGGAGCCTTCGGCAGGTTGAGTATCAAGTTCAAGGTAAGCATCAAAATTGGGGGGCTAGTCCACCCCTTTCGGGTGACGAATACTCTACTCTTGAGCACATCGCTCCAGGCAACAGGTAATTATCCTAAGCCGGTCGGTTTCCCTTTCCACGCTTCGGAGGTGAGCTTTGGCGATGTGGCTTTGGGCGCAGTCGTTGAAGCCAGTTCTGTCGAGTTTGCTCTTGGGTGATAGCCTGCTGCTCCCCGCTCCTGCAGCCCGAGTCATAAGTCTTGTGAGAGGTCCACCATGCATCTGCTAGTCCGGGGTCAAAGTACTCCTCCCGAAGCCGCAGTTGAAAAGTGGTCTGCCCTCGCACACTAGCTGGATGGGTGTAAAATCTTCCCACGCCCCCCTCTCTTCCCCGTGCTGACTTGGGTCAGTGGGCCCTCTATATCTTGGTGAAGGCGTATTCGCGGGTCTGGCTAGCAACGAAGTTGTCTCAGAAACATCTCCGGTGCTGCGGCGCGTTGGTCTGCGAGAGGAATTGCCCATATTTCCGAATTCTGAATGTTCATAATGGCAATACAGATCCTCGCTGGGTCTTGCAGGGCTATTTATCCTGAGATCCAAGGCGGCGACGCCGCTTCCAAGTGTAGCTTGCGAAACCGACCCTCAATTTTGGCCGTGGATCGCTTTCAAGAGTAACCGATGCTGGTGAACACCAAGGCCAAGCCAGAGGGCACGATGGACTCGGGAATGTACGAGTGTGTGCTTTAACCCGGGCGCATCTTTGGCTCAATTGCCTCTATATCGTGATGAATGTAGAGAATTGTTCTCGCAGCAACTTGAGGAATTGTCGGCTGCACTTTTTCAAGTTGGAATTAGACCTACGTAGCACGCTGCGTGACTCTGGGTGTTTATTTCAGATAAAAACTGCCATACGGAGCTGTCTGCTGCGCTGGAGGCTTAATCTCAAGTCCAATCCTTGAATGAGATAAGTACCACAAATCACAACAGACAGGTGAAGGAAAAGTTATTCGCCCGTAAGCGTTCCTTCCGTGCATAACCTCGGTGGTGGTTAGAATAAACAGCCCCGGTTATCCGCCAGCGGTCAAATTGGTGCATTTCTTTTTTTTTTTTTAAAAAAAAGGCTCTTTGTGCGCTAATTCCCAGTACATAAGGGGCCCTGCTCCGCGTTGTAGACTAGCCGATAGATTAAAGCACAGAAACTCTACTGGAATGGGTCTGTCGAGCAACGCGAAGTGAGCTTCGCTCAGAGAGCAATGTCGCGAGGCTTTAAAGGCTCACATTCGTATCTACGCCTGCACTTTCATTGTTTCAGCGGCTTATCTAATGGTTGCTAGATGACCGACTCGGCCTCACCATTGCTCCCAGTCAGATTCGCTTGAGGCCTGCGCTGAAGGACGGCTACGCCTGGTCTGTTACCGAAGCCAATGCGTGGATGTTGCGACCCTATCATTCCTGAGGAACAACGTCTCTAGCTTTCCAGGTATACCAAGTCGTTTGACTGTCTCAAGAACCCCAGAAGGACAAGCAGCTACTCTTGTCCCTGGCAATAACTCGCCCGGGCCTCATATCGACCTTGCCATTTGACGATTTTATGGAAGGAAAAGGCCAAGGGCAGCGGTGTGGGTCGAGAAATTGTTGACCCATCGCGACGTAGCTGAGCCAGTGGCCCGGTTCATGGTGAGAACCGGCCTGCTGGAGCAGTTCCGCGAGGTTAACGATGCGGCGATGGGTATGAGGAATCGAAAGGCTCGGAGTAAGGGGATTCGAACGGCGTTTCGAAGGAGAAGGCAGGGCCAGTCGGCGGCCCAGCGGCGAATTGATGATGCGCATCGAGAACAGTGACTGTTTGATCAGCGGGTGCGTGCAGGGGTTTCTTGCCAGGTCCAAGCTTGCCCCCTATTGTACCCAATGTTATCCTATACTCTTAAGTCAAAAGACCAATGACCCGAGACAAAAATGAATTGTTTGTGAAAAACTGAAATATCGAAAGAAAGAGAAAAAAAATATTAGTGACGACGGGGTGTCGCGAGACATGGCATTGAGGATGAAGTGTGGTAGCGACCCGAATTAGGTGGCAAGCACGGTCAGCCTGCACAAGGGCTCATGCACCGTGGAAGAGCGGTGTCCAGACTGGTCCAGGTCTTGTATTTAAGATATTTATTGCTTCTAATACCCTTTTCTTCCTAAGTTCCCAACCTTGGAAGTTTCTCTCCTTCCTGCTTTCCAAGAAGTCTTTCCTCCACTCTCCTCGATCATGGGCTTCCTAGCCATTCCATTCGAAGAAGTCGATGTCCCTTTTGCCAACCTTCAAATCACCCTTCAAGCGAAACAGCTCTATATCCAGTCATTTTCCGCCAGTACGACTATATTCTGTCGTGACACATGTGATCCCTCCAACCTCTATGTTCTCCTATGCCAGCGTGCATATTGGGACGATACATTGGGAAAGGCCAACTCGTGGGGCGGAACTTGGGAGACACCCGGAGGAAGTCACGAACTTGATGAAAACATACTCGCCACTGCGATTCGCGAGACTGAAGAGGAGACCAAATTGCGTGTATCACATGTCTCTAACCACGTGTATTTGAACCTCTTCAACCACAAAAACGTTCTAATGGCCAGATGCACCTTCCATGCGGACGTCTATGAAGAGCTACAGCCCCAGAGAACATGGTGCGATGAACAGCAGTGTGCGGTCGGCCCGAAAGACGGCGTCATCATGTTGATTCCGGGTGAGCATATGGATTTCTGCTGGGCTACAGAGGCACAAGTCCGGGATTCTCTTCCATACAAGGCAGAAAATCCTCACAAAGGGCTTGTCATTCTTGACAACAAGAAGGAGATCATCCTTGATGTTTTTGAGCGACTGAGGAGTTCCCAAATTGATATGATTGAACTTCCTGACAACGGTCGGAGATAGCTCCTTGTGTACGCTAGTCTGATCTGAATGCATATTAGAATGCAATTTTCCCTTTTTCTAGATTTTATTTTATAGTGAACGGTGATAATCCTCCTACATAAACTGTTAATAGATTGCCATATATACAGAAGCAGATTCCCCCATAAATATGTAAGCCTTATTTCTCGGCATTATACTAGTTTATGTTAGGTTATTTTGTAGTATAACGAGTACCTCTCCGAAGAGTTTTGAGACGAAACTTGAACTTGAGCGGATGTATTCCGCATTCATGTAGAGTCCATGGCTTCTTGGATAGTTTGATCTTGGTTATCTAGAACCCAAATGAAGCTAGGTCTTTTCATGCACAGAACAGAGTCGGTCCTGTCTCCTCACGTGAGGTACATCTAATTACAAGCAGCGCAATTGAATTGCCAACAGAGCAACCCTTAACTCGTGTATCTTAGGTAGTTAGCCAATGTCTTGATATTTCGAACGGCGCAGCTATTCCTTTCTCGACTTTTGGCCATGTCAATTAGAGGTAGATTTCTCGAAAGATCAAAAGAAGGGTTATTCCCTTGCTATTCCATTGACGTCTGCTTCTGGCCGATATTCACTGGCCACGCGATACGAAGCATGTTCTCTTTTCTGATTTGCTTCATTTCCCACAGCAAGTCCCAAGGCACCAATTCTTTCGCTCGACAGATCTTTATACGTAACCAGAAGTGGTCTCGTATACACCTTGGTTCTCCATAAATCCACGATCCACATCGAACGACGCCGCCCTCCCCATTATAGTATTTGACCAAGAAAAGTATATCCGGACTGTCAACTGTGTTGTGATTGTACATTACCCCCCCAAAATGCTGAAACTCTTTCACCTGGGCCAACAGAGCGATATCCAAAAGCCCTGGCTATGAAAATGCTGTCAGGCGAGAAAGCAGAGCGCGATTTAATGGGGACTTACTCGAATCTGAATTGTACGAACCGTCTCTGGCGTCATGGCAATGATATCTTTCTCAGAAGTAGATTTTGCCATTTCGGGAACTAATGCTCCTCGCGTCCAAGTCAACCGTCTCCCCTCTGACAGGGAGATGAACGTATGGAGGTATAGCAGGAAGCACCAATATTTCCGGATCTGAGGTACACATTGAGTGTGAAGATTTTTCTTCGAGGCCTGTTTACCCGAGACCATGCAAATTAGGAGACAGTATCGACCATCCGTGTCGGGAAGACAAACTCACCAGCAAATTGGCCAGAGCGCGGTTTCGTCTCTATTTGATCTGAATTTTTGGAGTTGGAACCATCCAATTTATATACGGCGGCTTTGGTGGGCGCATATGTGCTGGTAATGTCTGGGGTGGCTTCACTCGAATTCTCGTAGGTACAGATGAAGGTTCCAACAACCCGGTTCTAAACATGGACTCATCGGATAAACGGCGACGTAATACTTCTACGGATTGCAGAGAATGCAAGAAAAAAAGGGCCAAGGTCAGAAGTATAAGACCAAAGCCTGGTGGATTAAACTAACGAATTTTATATAGTGCTCGGGAACAACACCATGTACGAGCTGTGCGGCCAAGGCTTGCTACTGTATATACGAGCCGAATCGTGATCGAAGACGAAAATCTTATATAGCAGACACCCAAGCTGCTCTCCATAGATTAGTCAATTAGATTCGCTGTGGAACAACCGACGAGCTATTGTAGCTAGTGTGGAAGATTCAACACTTTTCGACAGATCAAGAGGCAATCAGTTATCTCGTACAATTGCGGGATAAACAGTAGCCTCCGCCTTCAAGCCTTGTTTTCTTCGCGGGCCGCTTCCTGGAACTACTGAACTTGGTCTGAACGAGTGACCAAAAGGATTCTTCGTCGCAACGGATGGACATTACGTCGTTATCGCAGCACCGGAGAGCACCTTAGTCGGGTAGAAATTCATTAATTGCCTAGATGATGTGCCGCTAAAAACGGCATTATATAAAACAAGTAAATGAAGAATCTCAACTAATTCATTTTTTATGAATGTATCTAGCTGAAGGTGTATAGGATCCACATCATGATTACCCAAAACAGTCTCTCTCGCTTTATGATCTTGGACTTAATATGGAAAATCCATCCTTATCATTCGTGAGGTACAACATCTCTAGCTTTCCAGGAACAATTGATATGCCGGGAGGAGGAGTTGGAAGATCAATAATACTATCGGAGCTCCCACAAGATTGCGTTGAGTAGGTGGATCCTCTCTGAGATCGGTCATCTGAATTTTGTAAGTATTAGAAGGTAAGAGGTTACTAAGTCTCTTCAGAGAACAAGTCGCTTGCATCAAAGCACAGTGAATGAAGGCCCTGATTTCTTCTCTCACCTTGATTAGATTCGGACAATGATATGGTATCTCTTGATCGAACTTTTATATCTGTTGAAACAGATACGTTTTGGGGAGTCATTGCTTGCGTTGGCCTGTATGTTGCTCTGTCGTATTGGTTATCGGGGAGGATATTGTGGAATTCTTCCCTATCCCTGCCCTGTTCTTCTTGGGTACCCAGGGCTGATGATGAATTTTTTGGGGAGTAAAAGAGAGATGAAACCCAGTTTGGAAGTAGAAGTGTGATATGCGGGATGCAGGCCATGATTGACTTCAGTCAGGGCCGTCCTGACTTGTGGAAGAGAGATTCTTTTAACTTAACGACAGCATAAAAGAAAGCACATATCCTTCTATAAATATCAGACAATGCCTACAATTTATTGTTGATCTCTTACGCGCAAAGAATCATCGTTAGTGTACAGACATGGTCAGTAGGAAGCCTACCCGCTAGTTCCGTTCTTATTCTAACTTGGAAAGGCTTCTTTACCACGCAGTGAACTCCGAGTTCCGGCAGCATGGGCCTTGAGATCTGTGCTGGCTTCGAAAGCTAGCCCATACTACCGGGGAGGAACGCTTCCACGTGAAAGCCTCAGTGAGGACGCTATATACGTTCTAGAAGCTTGCGAGGCTCTGCGAATGGCATATGACCAAGATGGCATACCAATCGATGACGCAATCTTGTTGGCCACGGCAAAGACACTTGTGGAAACTGTGAGTGTTATCACACTCCGGAAATTGTCCCATATAGCTTGGCATTTCGATGCAAGTTTGTATGACGATGCATCTCAGTACCCGCCATCCTGGGCCCTCGATCGTTTTCTGGAGCAGCCCATCGATGATGCGCTTTGGAGAACCCTCCATGCGCGATACGACAATTATACACCTCGTGGCTCACTGAAGAATTTCAAAGCCTCCCATGACTTTTTGTTGAATCCAATACTTGGCTCACTTTCTAGCGATGCTTGATGGGGGACCGATGAGAAACTTATCTATTTCCCATTGCAGATGATGACTTGTTGTGCGCATGAGATTCCAAATTACGCTTGCTTTTCGCTTTTCGCACCTTTGATTTACCTATTTGTTGGTAGACAACACGGGCCTATTTTCATTCGCCCTCAAGTGCAAAATAGATCAGTAGGATTAGGCGATGCATGCGACGAGTGATGGGTGTGTATACATGCAGCAACTGCCTGCCAGCACCGAAGCGCTTTTCGGTGGCTATAGTATATTCTTTGCTTTCAAAGTCATGCCTAAAACGCCACGCAAGTAATTCATAATACCTTGGAGTATCCAAAGTGCCTGTCGAAAGAGGACGGCAGGTTAGCTATGAAAAGAAGCACAAGGAGTAGCGTAACCCGATTCTGAATAGGTTTTCTGCGCAGAAAACCTATTCAGAATCGGGTTAAGCTTGTGCATATGGTACCCCACCACTTGTGTAAGATCGGCATTTCGTATGCAACATTCGCCAACTCAGCCACTGGCAAAAGTACAGTCATATGATTGATCGATTAGCTTGTACGGAGGAGCAATTCCCTCTTCCCACCTCTCCACATTTACCCACCGATCCGTCGTCCCGACCTTTTTCGACTTCAGCAACCACCATGGGTATCGTGGAAAGCAGGATATTGGCGGAAAATCTTCTTTTTGCTTGTAATAAGGCTGAAGAAGAGGGAAAGCATCAACTCGATGGGTCTCAATTCTGGAAAGACACTGTAAGGCTCATTTGAATATTGATTAAAACCTTTAATCCTAATCCAAACAGGCAAACGTCGAAGCAACACGAAGGATATACAAACATGTTCCTGAGCACATCCATCAAACTCCTGGACCGAGTGTCAAACGCCATGCGCGTCAGCCTGCTATCAAGAAGGCCATTGCGCGTTCCTCACGACAACTTCAGGTTCCTCAAGTCGTCCAAGACCTTCAGGACAAGCGTGAAGTGCTTTTCGCTGTGTATTCACCAACGAGCAGTCCAGGGGCCATACAAGATTCTCCAAGCGCTCACCAACTTTTGCCTTTCCCTTGCCACATCCCAACCTTTTCACAACCGTCTTCGCTCGCTGATTTCTACCAAAAACTCGTGTCTTGTGAATATCAACATCAGATGGGGAAAATTCGCCTCCGTGTTTGTTATGTGGTATTCTTCCGCTTGAAGCAAGCCGTACAGCCGGGTACCCAGTACCAATACGACGATGCTTCGAATTTCATAGCCCACGTTATAAGGAATTCGGGCTGTAACGACTCATTTACTGTTATTGAAGGTCGTGTACGACACTGGGTTGGCCTAGGAGAACGATACAGTTTACTAGCCAATGATCTTGGAGGGTTAGGAATATTATATCTCCTCCCTGAAGAGGGTGGTGAGTCGATGTAAGCGGAAACCTGAAGACAAGAAGAGCTGCTTTTACTAACTGCACTATAGCTGGACCAAGGAACTTCCCAAGTCAGCGGAGAACCCTAGACGAGCTGCCATGCTGGACCATCTGAGGCAGAAACGATTGCCCGAAGAAGCTCAGACCCGTGGCCTTCATGTATTGGCAGAGGGCGAGGCTGCCAAGATTCTGGGACCGATCCAAGGGTCACTTCGCCAAGTGATGGAGAGTCAACTGTCGGAGGCAAATTTTCATTTGGTGGATGAAGACCAACAATCGAATAGAACTGGATCCAGTGGGTCACAACCGGATACCCCTCGATCTCATCAGCTTATTGCCGGTATGTTCTATACACTTTTTAACAGCTTTTTCTCATATCTTTTAGAGAACCCGCCACATCGGACATCAGCTGCTAAGCAGTTTGCTTCCACCGTGGGATCACCACATAACATCATTTATACTGAACAATCGTCTACGGAATTAGCGCAAGGTGTGAGAGGATCATCTTATAGGCCTTCGCTCACTCAGACGCCACTACAAAGTCGGCCGGACCTCATGGTATCACAAGCCCAGACCCACGGCCTTGAGCTCGGATATATACCAACGGAACCGATACCATGTGAAACGCACATGTCCCATTTTGGAAACATGACTATAGGCAACGGTATTCATTCCAACGCAGGGCAAAACGGTCAAGTTGTAAGCCCACCCCTCAACCCTCAGGTCAAAGATGAAGTCTCATTTTCCACAAGCAATATTCCGACCCACTGAGTGTCACGAGCAACCAAATAGCGACGATTGCACCTGCAGATTTCCCTCAAGCGTTTGCAGCAACATGCACCTCAATACCTGCAGACTACCCCCAACTGTTTCCATATCAACAACGGACCGTCACTCCCGCGGATTACCCTTTAATGTTCCCCTGGAACCCATCTCAGTATCCTAGTTGTTCGAACTCTCAGCCAATAGCGCAGAATTTATAGTTTCGCAGCATGTACTATGTCGAAGCCGGCGGTAGAGCGAGAATAAGATACAAGGCTGGTGAGATGACAGGCTCGCGGTGAAAAGTTGTTGGGGTATTGGGAACAAGCAGAGGCTGGGAGGGCTCAGATAATAAACGAGGGTGGCCGGAGATAATCATGACTGGGATGATGTATCCTTGCTTTCCAATTCCCTCCTTTTCCACAAACTTTGTCTCCTCCAATACCTTCCACACTTGAAACCCATGTCGTTGAAGATAATCAGGCAGCTCGCTGGAAGCCTTTACCAATAACGGCTCCAGGCCAGCATCGTCACAGAAAAAAACATTCCGGTTTTCCTTATCCTTTTTCCAGCTAGCGCTTCCTAGAAATGAAGCCAAGTCATCCATGACCGATTGAGTCGTCGCCGAAAAAAAAAAGCCGATCGGGACTCGCGACCGCGTAAGGATAGAGCGGATAACCTAAAGCAAACGGTGAAAAACCGTCCACTAGAATAAAGCCACATGAGCAGATGAGCAAACAAATGGTTATAACCGGACGCACCTATAGCATCGAATGTTCGCTTCGTAGGGAAATTGGAGCGTGGTGAAAAGTTGCCGCGGGGCACAGAATATGACGTTGGTTTTTAGGGCCAGACAGAGTGGGGTGTTTGCCTAACCAGCTTGGGTGACAAGTACAAGTAGGCCCTTCTGCTCCGAGGATAATCATGGCTCTGGAGGTGTAGGCTATTGTCCGATATTTTACCTTTTGATAGAAACTCTAGGGTTCTACCATAACAAAAATTAGGCTTCCAAAATATAAAACGGAGCCATGACTAAATAACGACCGCCAGAAAGTGGTAGAAATGAGACGAAACAAAGTGGTGGTTCCACGTGATAAGCTACGACTTGTCTTGAAACCAAGCGAATCAGGTGATTATCTATCCACCAATGGAACAGTCCAGTCTTGATGCCTGAGGGATGAACAAAGCCCGATCCGGACACAGGATCCTGAAACGGGGACCTCCATCCATTTCGTCCAGGCCCACACCGTCATAGATAACACAGGCACCAAGGGGTTATTAGCTTCACGCACAAATCGTGTCTTTCCAATATCTGCTTCTACACCTTACCCCTCCGATTTTGTCCAGTTGAAAAAACCCCTTAGTAAGTTGACACCTCCATTATCGGCATCAAGGTAACTATTATGTGTCTGGATAGAGAAGCTTGCAACCGAGCGGGTTTCAGAATCGTAGGGAATGCGAGTTGGCGGCCCGGTATTCTGAGACAGCAGTTTCAGGACTACTAGGTCATAGGCGCTGTGTCTTCTGGCTTTTTTGTGGGGGGTTACGTGTGCTGCGCTTTGCATGTTGCATGACGGATTGGCTCAAATCATAACGCGAATGAAACGATTGCCTCCATGGTTGGTGGCTAACCACTGGCTATTGGGTATTGCTAAATAAAGCCATGTAGAGCGTATCCCACAGCCACTGGCGTCATGGAACGGCGCTACGCCTTACTCCAATATGGAAATATGTCCAGTGAAGCCTATAAATTAGAGCTGAATTTCTCCTTGCCACGATCTTAAAATTCTTACAACAAAATAAGCTGTCTACCCAAAGCGTTTATCTTTCCTTTACCATGGCCACCGAAACGACGACATACAACGTCTACCGAGTCTATTTTAGACAAAGCGACAAGCCCGATCATCAAGGCATTGCTCTTGTTCCTGCACAGAATGTGGATCAAGGACGCGGCAGATTTTATCATGTCACTGGAGATCTGGGCCTGGGCATGGATTACGACCCGCGGCCCGGATACAATTTCCGGGGAACGAAAAGCTACAAGAGCTCTACGTTGCAATTTCAGATCCCGAAAGGAAAACTTCCCGCATTCGAAGCAATCGCTGCAAAACAGAAGGTTCCTCACGACCCGCGTGTACTCACGGACAAAAATCCTTCCCCGCCACCTCGAAATTGCTCGGACTGGGTTGATGACGTCCTGAAGGAGGCCAAAAGAGAACTGGTTGGATAAAGCCCGCGTTATGATGATCTGGAATCAAGTAAATAGTATAGGTGTGGTTGAGAGTGGCTTGGAGTGCTGATTCTTCGAGAGGTTCCTTTATCTAGCAATCAGATTCATCGGGCAAGTCTCACTTAATACAGTAACTTTTCCATCAGGAAAGAATGCATAAAGTATTCAGCATGATACGGCTGAAGGATTTGCATCAAGTAATCCGCCCAATCATTCTGCCATCCCCAGATAAGTAGAGCTTTTGCGAATTCCCAGTATTCTGGATACCAACCGCTTAACTCCCAGTCGATAATAGCGACCACATTTCCATCTTTCACCATAATGTTTTGTGGCCGGAAATCGCCATGGGCAAAACAGATTTGGTGCGACTGAGAGAGCATTCCATGAAGAAAACTTCTGATGTGGCGTTTTGGTGCATTCCTTTGGTAGGCATCAATAAGCGCCATATTAAAATCGCGCTCAGAATTGAAAGGGCCTTCCAAATAATCATCAGTTCAGAAAAGGTACCAGTTGTGTTTCTAATAGCCTACCTTTGGCAAAAGAAGTCGATAGGCTATGATCAGTAACAGGTCCACGGTTCACAGAGCCAATATATCCTTCATTCTCCATACTTCGGATGTCCAGCATGTAGCTCGCAAGTTGTTGGGAAACCTGGGATTTGATGGAATTATCGAAAGTATCCCAAGCTGTGTCGAGTGTTTCGCCATCAACGAAACTCATGAAGATGTAGGTATCGTAAAGGCTTCCGTAATCGTCAACATCACGATCAATGGGACCATAGGTATAGTATGCGAAAACTTTGGGCACAGGCACAGTTGTGTTTTGCGCAACATGAACCATGTTCTTGGCCTCGATGATGTCGATGTGAGCGCCAAACTTGACAACGACTTCAGGTGATATCTTCACGATAGTGACACCTTGGCAGAAGATCAGATTGCTTCGATTCAGGCAGTATTCCTTGACGGTCTCGGGATGTGGCAAGCAAAACCCAGGAACAGAATATTGAACATTCAACTGGGGCTCGGGATTCGAAGAATGGGAAATGCTCGTCATCGTAGCAAACGCAACGCCCTTGTAACCAACTGTAGATGATTATTTTGACGCGGAAGAACAACGGGAAGGAAAGAGAAAGAAGTAACTAAAGCAGTCCAAAGTGCTTGGCGAAGCCAAGATGCTTAGTCAGACTTTCAGGAGATCAGTCGTAACTTACTTTGTTACCACGAGGCGCCTGGCAACTGGCATTACGCCACTGAGGTCATTGGTCAGGACAATTGGCCCCTTCGTTAATCTCCACGCACCTACCATTTGGCAGGTCTGACCGCCATGCTGTTCATAATAAATAACCCAAGACCCAACCAACGCCTGATTACCTTCGACACGAGTTTTCCATGATCGTCCCAGGCAAAACACAATTTCGGCCGAAATGTCTTGTTATTCGCTCAAGGATACCATCAACCGTTTCTTTTCTGGCTGCACTGTCACGCAGGAAGAATGTGACCGAACTGCCGCTGAGATTACCGGTCAAGCTGTGGAGCCAGTTCGACTTCAAGGGGCATTCAGCTACACTGTAGTAGCTGGGAAGCTCCTTGTACAATTTCGTGTTCCCGAGTCTCTCTTGGATACAAAAACACTGGGTCTCGCCCGGAAGATCTATGGCGACGTGGTGCCCGCCTGCTTCAATAAAGGTGTTGTAGGCCCATCCCCTTCACTCACTGTCTATGTCATGGACAAGATCCCCGGAATAACCTACATCGAAGTCCCTTTGGCAACCCTTCAATGTATTCCGTGGCAAGAAAAAACGGTGTCGGATTATGCAAGGTACTTTCAATGTCAGTGTACTGCGGGACTGAGACTAATATTTCTAGATTTTTTGCCAATTCGTGGGTCAATAGACTTGCGAAGCCTCCTAATTCCTCCGAGCACTCTCTAGCGGACCTTCAAGACAAGCTTGACGTCCTTTCACGCCAGCTCCCTTCACGTTTCACCGGCGTCATCTCGAAGATTTGCGAAGAACTTCCAACAATCTTCGTTCCCACATATCCGTTGGTTCTCACTCATGCTGACCTCTGTGAGATGAATATCATCGTCGATCCCAAAGCAGGCGGTATCACGGGGGTCGTTGATTGGGCTGAAGCAAAAGTTCTTCCCTTTGGGATGTCTCTATGGGGGCTTCAGAGCATGCTTGGTATTATGAACTCTAAGGGTTGGAATTACTATAAAAATTCTGACAGATTGGAGAGCCTTTTTTGGGATACATTCAACGAAATTGCGGGAATGATTTCCAATGATGAAAAACATGCCATGAAAACTGCGGAACGGGCTGGATTGGTTCTCCGTTATGGATATACATGGGAAGATGGAATTTTTGAAAGACCTGTGACTGAGCAAGATTCTTCGATTAGATATTTGGACGCATTTCTACATCGCTTGGATGACTGATTATTGAACAGTTCTTTGAGAGAGTTCGAGCGAACCATATAATAAGAATAATAACAATAGAGGACCTCAACAACCAGAGAATGTATTTGGTTTAAAGATTGACATCTGGGCAAAGACAAGGTTATCTAAAGAAGAGAAAGACAGGCCGCGGCAAGGCTTGCAGAGAGCGATAGCTGGCAAGCTACAAAATGATTTCTTCCTGCTTGAGAAACTCCTTCAGCTCCCCAATGGTAGAAAGGGGGATTTCATCGACAAAGACCCTGTGAGTACCCTTCGTAGTCTGAGCGTGCTTCTCGCCGTCTGTCAACCCTTCACTCTCGCGATCATGATCAATGCTCCATCCAGTAGCCCTGTAGACTTTTCCATACTGAGCCTGGTCCTCGTTGAGCATTACTGTTCCAGAATTACCCAGTACAAGCTCTATCATTGGCGAAAACGATCCATGTAATGCTTGTAGCCCGAATACGTCCGTCAGGTTGTGCTCAAGGAGGTAACCGAAAAGTTCCTCAAAGAAAGACGGATCAACTTCGCTAACATTGATCGGCGGACCTTCCCGGTACTCATAAGCTTCCAACTTTCCGTCCGTAGACAGCTTGAAAATGTGACCATGTACATTGGCAGTGTCAACATCTTCAACAGGGATAGGCTTTGTCCAGCAGCCCGGGGGTTCTCAAAATAGTGTCCTAGCATCACCTGATCATTCGGAATTTCAAAATGACCATGGATGAGGTGAATGCCGAACTTGTTCTGGACATTGTGGCGTAGCAAGATATTTCGAATCTCTTGGGAGTGATCTGAAAGAAGGGGCGGCTGCGCTTCGTCCGACGGAAGCTGATTGTACCTTTGGTAATTTTTAGTAAATCAAGTTGCTAGATCAATGCAAAACATACAAATTGGACGACTGCTTCAGATCAGCCAAAGTCGGTGGCATGTGTAAGCCAGGTACAACAGATTGTTTGATGACCGAGACTGAAGCCATTTTCGATAGGCAAGAACAGACGTGGAACGGGAGGTCCGCAAAGTACTCGTGAGAGGACGGAAATGATCAGTCTTGAGGAATAATGGCCGTTTATATGTTAGTGAGGGAGATTAGATTAGTAAAATGTGAGCTTGCTTGAAAGCCACGTCTTCTGTATGGACGACGTTGGATGAACTGAGCGGGGAACCTTGCCCATGCGGCATGCAGCATCACGAGGTTCATGTAGGCAGGATGGTTATCCACATAATACGTGCCTCAGCGGCACATGTCAAGAGTCACTTATCATTGGCTAAAGGGAGACAAATATGGGACAGAGTCAAAAAAAGACGCACGAGTTGACCAGCAATGCATTAGCGTGCTCCTGTGATTTGCGTTTTTATGTGAAGAAACACGAGTGGCGCAGAGCCCGCTTCTTTAGACTGGCGGATCTGGCCCCCAGTTGCTCCGTCATCTTCAACGCAGGCTTCAACGTCATCAGTCTTATTGGTCGAGTTTCAGGGGCGAACAGCTGATAATAATCACTATTGGTGAACTAAAAAGTACTCCACCGGGTTGCTTGGACCTCGCCTTCACTAGTGGATACGTATGGAAGTTGAATCAAAAATAGTGCCTTCCTCTCCAAAAGAATAGGCGCCCGCACGTCATCCCAGGAACGCCACTGTTTGGGCAGCCGCCGCTCCACTTGGAATTTCCAACCATCAAATAGTAACAATTTAGATACACAATATGCAGCCGCCGACCCTTTCCACATTTGTCATTGGTCGTCGATCCTTCCTCAGGGCATTAACTTGAGACAATCTGGCGCCTAATTACGTGTATGTGCCATGTCCCCTCCAGATGATCCATTAATATGAGAGAATGAGCCGCCGAGTCAAGTGTCTGCCCCAATAATATCTCCAGTGAAGGATGGTGCTGTATTTCAAAATGGGGCAATCAATTCCATCATGTAAGATCTGCCTCGTAAAATTGAAATAGTACAGTTGTTACGGACCCAGCCGCAACAGTGCTTTAATGCAGGAGGAGATAATAATGAGCGCCGATCAACCATGCGGCGCACGCATGCCAACTCTCCCTCCATCTCTCCCTCCATCTCTCCTTCCATCTCTCCCCCTCGCTCCCCCTCGCTCCCTCCCTATTTCTCCATCTATTTTCCACACCTTCTCATCATGGCCCAGCTTGCCAGACGACGGCGTTCTCGCAAATCACTTACCAGTGCAGAAGCATGGAAGCAAGTAGAGAACGCTGCTCACAGACTTGGCATTTCCTGGCATCTGGGAAAAAAAGATTCCAGACAAGTTTCCGAGGCATTTTTTCTACTAAATCATACACCAGAGTCTACTGATCATCACAAGTATCGACTCTTTCTCCACCAGGTGCGTCAAAAATGTGGGCTACAAGGCGTAC
The DNA here is from genome assembly GCF_028826965.1 of Penicillium alfredii. Classification (NCBI taxonomy): domain Eukaryota; kingdom Fungi; phylum Ascomycota; class Eurotiomycetes; order Eurotiales; family Aspergillaceae; genus Penicillium; species Penicillium alfredii. The sequence continues at coordinate 651,637 of NW_026622699.1, read as the reverse complement.
GCTTGTGCGCCATTGCTCTTGGTCAAAACAAGGTTAGAGATATGAGTATTGCCCACCGGAAAGCGCTCGTCTGTAAGCTGGGTGAGAAGGAATATCAGCCGTTGATCAACAATCCATCGTTTCCCAGCTTTGCGGGCGATACTCAAGTAACAGGGCTCTTGGAGGGTAAGTATTTGGCATCCAGAATCCTCTCGCTATCCTTGAAAAAAGCCTGACTGATAAAGCCCAGAGCAACCATCCAATGCAAAACAAACCATTCAACGCGAAGATTGCGAGTCTTCGCCGTGTTCAACTTTAAGTGAAGCAACCAGATTTCAACTCGGTTTTTCTATCAACAATGGCGAGGCCGATCGCTCTGTTACTCCCATCGGACATCTAGTGAACCCAGACTCTGTGTTCCTTGATGATAATGGCGTTCATAAGGAAACCCCAAGAGATCACCGTTGGTTCAAAGCTCTACTTGTTATTTATACCTCCTAATCGGGATTCAATAGCTCGCCGGGACAGTCTTGAATTCGAAAAGCACAAAGTCTCTGTTCCAAGCTGTCGCTCAGCCCCATACCTTGCGACACTTGACTCCCGCTTTTTACCAGACGACTGCCAAAATGATACAGACATTACCAACACACAAGAAGTTTTTGAGCATGCCTCCCTTGGAGGCATTGCTGCTGTTTTCAAAGGACCTATATATGGTGCTATCAGAACAACTTCTTTTCCGATAAATGGGAAGACATATTCGAAAGCATCAGTAACAACCGTTTTTCCTCCTTGGGGTGGACCAGTTGACTGTCTACTGAGTCTGGATATTTGTGAATCAAAGGTGCAATCTCTTGCAATGGCTCTGTTCAATGCGACTGTGAAATGGGTAGAAAATTCTCTACATATTGGCTTTGAAGGAGGAACAATCCTGACCGTTCCCAACTCTGAAGTTACCTTGAAAGGTGTGGATGATGAGGCTATTGCCACAATGTTCGGTTCCGAAATACAGCAAGCGATAAAGGAGAGCCGCATTCGTCTAAGGGAGTTGGAAGAAGGTAAACTGAAGACTGAATGTGTGTCGATGATAGTCACAGAGAAAGGCGCCATTGTTAGCCTATCGCTTGGGCTGGTTCGAGGCTTAGAAATACAAAAGAAGCTATATACCTAGAATGCAAGTCACAATATAATGAATGAGACGCTTCAGACGCCTTCTGTCACTTTCCCCTTTGTAACATAAAGTTTAACCCCTTCTCGAGCGACCCCTTGTCCATTCCGAATGCCAACAAGTTTCCTTATTTGTTCCTTCCCTTCACCATCGACTTCGTAAACAGTGACATTGCTTCCTTGCCAGTACACCATTTGGCCTTTTCCAATAATCATCGTTACACGATTCTCGGGCACGTTACTGAAATCTGTGGAGGGATCGAGGGATTCTTCTTCGAAAGCCTGATAACATATTAATCAGGGAAATATCAAATGAGGCAAACTAACCATTTAATCTTTGTAATAGTCAGCTTCAGTGATAACAAAGTTGCTCTTGCACAATAAAATAACGACGAGCCACAAAGAATACCTCCCAAGGGCGCTTTGTGTGGAGTGAAGAGCAGACTTTGCTAACTGCGACCAGAATGAGCTGCAAGCCAGTAGCGGAAGAGAAGCATGGGGTATGTTCACTGTTTTTGTCCAAAGGGCTCTTTTAGTGGATTTGCGTCGGGTGCCCAGTTTGGTGAATCAGTCATAGTTGTCGCTAAGAGGGTGGTGGAAAAGAGATTCATGAAATCCGGAGGGAAATCGATGTGGGACGGATCCACGTGACACCCATCTGGACAATGCCCCGCGTTGGGCAGCGACGGGAAGGTGTGTAGGTGAAATTAAGATATGCCGATGTATCAAACTCCTCTTCCGGAGATTCTGAACAAAAATTTGGATAGAAGTCCATTTATACGTGCAATTTTAAGTCCACTAATGCCATTAAGTTGCCTGCTGTTACAGCCCCCGCAGACACCAACTCACGATGGGCCACTGAGAGCCAATAAATCTGGGATCACTGAGCCTGAGCAAAAGATCAGGGCACGTGACCGGCAGAATGGCAATGGGAGGAGAAATCCACTACATATGCGACCACTATTGTTGAACAGTCGTGTCCCAGCGAGATCCAGGTGGGCTAAGACCACTGAGATTTTTTTAAAGACCGCCCCCCTACTGATCGTAGGAAGTCACGGTCTCACGACTCAAAAAATATACGGAGCAAGAAATATGGGACTATATTTATGCCGAAGATTGCAGTGAAAAGGAATTTCTCCCGGAGAATCGGAATACCATCTTTGGGACGAACTTGGAGGATGGTTGGTGACCTGCTCTTCTCGTTCGAAAAATGATGGCTGCTAACCGTTTTTGATGCTCAACCGCTCTTTTAAGCAGGCAGAGCTAGTGCCAGAAAATCAAGGTTCTGCAGCATGTGATGACTAAACTGACATATCACTGATATTTTAAAAGCGCCTCGAGAAGTTGATTGAGACTGGCTGAGTACCTGAGTTCCTTTCTTCCCAGTGGCCTATCGCTGCATTTTTAGGAACCTGGATGTCGGATAAACGAGGCTCAATGGTGTCTCCACTTTGGCAATATTGCGTAGAATGAACCGACTTTGTTCGAGAGGCATTTCCTAAAGGATTTATGGTTAGAAGATAAAACAAATGGGTATTGCAACAGTGAGAGGATTACTGGAGCTGGCTTCGAATGACTGGAAGTGAGAATTCAGTTCTTTGGCTTGACCAGCATACTCCGTTTCGGTACCCCAAAGAGAATCAGACGAAGAATTATCTTGAAAGAAATCAAGATTCTGAAGCCAGCCTCGGAGCAGCCCACGTAGCGAGGGAATAGGGAGGCAGTCCATCAGGAGCCCTCTGTATGTAGAGAATAGTCTATCTTCTAAATCTAGTATAGGTACGGGGAACCAAAGCCTTTATCAATGCTACTTCTCATATCCCATTTTCTGGTACTGATCGCCTACGCTAATGCACAGCATATGGTCAGCTACCTGCTAGGGAAATAGCCACAGCATTGCCGATTAAATTAAAATTCCTCGTAGTACACTTAGCAGCTCGCTATTCCTGTCTATAAAAACTACATCCAAAAGCTAGAAAACTCCATGGCCAATGCCTCAGTGTTCTCTAAAAGCGCCGTCATACATCAACTTTTTTTCGACATCGGCTCGTATTTTCCGACTTGACTGAACGAAAATAGGTTCCAATTCAAGCGAGGCCCTGCCCAATATGTTGCCATCAGTACTGGAGTAGCGTTGAGTTGCGGTCGGTCTAAAACGCCACACACCAAACGTCTTTGCAGTCGAAACGTGTTACATGGAGGGAAAGAGGGAGGGAAAAATGGAGGAAAGGATGGAGGGAAAGATGGAGGGAAAGATGGAGGGAAAGATGGAGGGAAAGATGGAGGGAAATGGAACAGAATGGTTAGGCGCACAAAGCTCCGCTGCTGTTGGAGCTGTGTTGGTCTCTGATTTGTCGATACTGCGGGGTAAGAATGGGGCACAATTGACAGGGCAGACAAACTCATACTAAGCTCACAGTTCCACTATGACCAACCCCTACCTAAAACAGCATTCATAAATGAACATCACGCAAATTAGCGCAGCCTTCTGTGATGTACGTATAGACAGGCCTGCATTGACACTGGCTGACGACATTGAATCAAGTGGATTAGCTTGCCGCAAGCACAATCACCCCCCTGGACATGCATCCAAGTTCACGCAGATACATGGACGACTAGGGTCCAAAACATATAAGGAGCAATTCCTCTGGCTTTCGTCGACATTTCTTCATCTTTATACCAGCACCAATATTTCTCAGTCATTCAATCGCAGGTTTACGCGCAATGAATGCCATCAATGGAGGCAGTTCTTACGACAGCCCTTCTCAAATTTCCCTTATTGATATATTTTTCCCCGGTCTCAGTCTGGCTTTTACACCGGCACAGCAGCTCCTTGCCGACAACGTGGACAGCTACACTCGACTCCTGTGTACCTTGGGAGTGTTTGTCCTCTTCACCCGCTACGCAATTCGCTATTTTTGGGAACTAGTGAGAAGCTACTTCAGTTCGTATTTCTTCCCATTGCTATGATATCAGTCTGACAGTCTGCAGCTTCAACACTTCATGTCTCATATTATGACGAAGCGTACGATATGCTGGTCGATTGGATAGCTCAACAACCATTCGTCCACAATGCCCAGTCATCAATAGCTCGCGTGAGATCTCCACAGCGGACAATCATCCAGAACCAAACAAAGAAAAAACCTTTGACATTTTCTCCCTGGGATGGGTCTTTTCCTTTCTGGTATAAAGGACATCTGCTCATCCTTCATTGCGCGGTTAAGGACCATCGAGAAGACATTTATATCTCCTCTATTGGCCTTTCCCCCAACATTCTCAAAGAGCTTGTTGAAGAGTGTCGAGGAACATATCTCAACAACATTAACAAAAAAATCACCGTCTTTGAGCACCGTGAAGGGGACTGGAAGAAAACGAGGCTGAGAGCAATTCGACCCATCTCTACAGTTATCATGGACAAGCAAGTACAGGATGATCTTCTGGGAGATGTGAAGGACTTTCTGGATGAGGATACACAAAAATGGTACGCCGACCGCGGAATCCCCTACCAACGAGGCTACCTTTTACATGGACCTCCCGGGACCGGAAAATCCAGCTTTAGTCTCTCACTGGCGGGGGAATATGAACTGGATATTTATACGCTTCAACTGTCAGGTATTTCTGACAGCAAGCTTGATGAAGCTATTTGCTGAGCTTCCGCCGCACTGTATCGTTCTCCTGGAAGATGTCGATGCCGCCGGGATGGGCCGAAGAGACGATGCGGATATAGACCTGGAAAACAATTCAGACCCTGGAGTTACCCTATCCGGCCTTCTCAATGTTCTTGATGGTGTGTCATCTCAAGAAGGTCGGGTGCTCATCATGACGACAAATCATATCGAACGCCTTGACGAAGCACTTATTCGCCCTGGCCGCACAGACAAAAAGGTGCATTTTAAGCTTGCCGATAGGAGAATATCCGCTCAACTTTTTCGCACAGTCTTCAAACAGACGCCCGACAACAATCAAGCCAAGAAGCAATTCGGTGGCGAGACGATTGAGAGCCTTGCAAACAACTTTGCTTCCAAGGTGCCAGATGAAGTTTTCAGTCCGGCCGAAGTCTTGTCGTTCCTATTGGAGCAGAAGAATTCACTTTTTGGTGCTGTTACTGGTGTTGAAGACTGGGTGGTGAAGGCGAAGGAGGCGGCGAGCCAACTAAAGAGAGAGAGTTCTTGGGTACAAGGACACTAAAGACGAGCAAGAGAGGGCAAGCGCTATGGAGAGGCAAAGAAGCACTCTCCCAAGCATACCACCCTGATCGCATTTGGTTTGTGGACAGGACTGGCCAACCTTCCTCGCCAATTGGGTGTTGGTTGAACGCTTGAGGCGTTTCACTATTTTTCAGTTTATTTCCGGGTCCTTTGCTACTCTTGCAGTCTCATGTCTCAGCCCATTGAGCCTAGGCCACCGCGTTTTTCAATTGTTTCCTATACCTTCACTCCTTAGTTTTGAACGCGCTTATCAACCTGCAACCTCTACGTAGGGAATGGCTTGGCCAAGTCCCACGCGCTTCGAGTAAAAGCATTATGGAAAACATCCCAGAAAACTGGTTTAGCGTATGCAATGCTAGTTACAGGAACGCATCATTATTATGCATTATACGATGGGCTAAGCCAACGATCTAAACCTTAGTACTGTAAACTCTCTCGGGGCTTTCTTGCGCTCCTGGTCGAAGAAATTGGAGTTCTCGTCATTAATCACAAGCTGAAGCTGACAGCCAGACCAGCTTAGGATCATCTTCTGCGTCATTAATTCACCATGATTCCTATATGCAGCACGTGGCTTTGGACCATCATGTGCAAACAGCGGTTGAGCTGGACAGGAGCCCTTGCCTGCTTTTCCCCGCCCCAGCGCGATGAACACGCCGTGTATTGCCAGATGTTGGTTCAAGAGCCCGAGGGCGCTTCAACCATTTCACGTCCTCTAAGTCAATGACAACCAACCGGCCACTCGGGTCATCCCACAATATATTGCGCCACTCACTATCGCTGTGGACAACTCCGTGCGATCGGAGCATGGCCAAAGCTTTCTTGCGCTCCTCCTCGAAGAAACTGGAATTCTCGTAATTAATCACACGCTGAAGTCGCGTTCCAGACCAGCTCAGGATCATCATCTGGGCCATTAATTCGCCATGGTACCAATAAGTAACCCGTGGCTGAAAGACGCCAAGACAGACGGGGATCTGATGTCCTTGTAAGCTCCTGAGGTGATGATAATTGTTCGCCTCCGCTTGAAGGCGATGCTGCTTCTGCACCGTGGTAGCTTTAATGATCACGGTGTATCCGTGTGAGAGAAGGGTGGCTTTCACCAGGTAGCCCGTCCGACCGCAGACGTGCAGTTGTTCGAACCCAAGGCCTCGGTCTCGTGCAAGTTGACGGTGAAGCTGGTGTGTGAACTCCTGGGGCTCCATGGGGTGTCTCTGACCACCGTGGAGCTTCCAGTTAGGGCATTCTTTATCCAGAGGGTCTCGATTGACCATACCGCGGATGCAGGCAATGGTGCAGTAGGGTCGCTTAGATTGCCTAGCTTCTCGAGATGTCTGTTTGTTGTCCCGGCCTGCTCGTGTTCTTTTGCTTCCCTTAGTCGATTGACGGCTGTTGCCTCGGCCGCGACTCAACAGGCTGCGCGCCGCTGCTGCAGTGGATGGTGAATGCGGTTCTTCATCACTGCCGCTGCCTTCAGTCGACGAGTGCTTCGGAGTAGACATAACTGGCTGGCACCGAGCACGAGATCGAGTATTGTGTGTTTTCGGCTCCAGTTTCAGTGCGAGGGCCGATAATTGGAGGCCGGTGGGTCTTTGCGGAGAGTTTCGGGAATTTTTCTCAACACGTCCAGGTATTCGACCTCCCAGGTCGCTAGCTTGTCGTGCGCCGCATCATGCCACTCTTGAGACGGAGCTTCGGCGGCCAGCGCTTAAAGGGTAAACGCAAGCACTTGACCAATGGCTGTTCGGTGGAGGCGCCACTCATCGTTCGCCTGCACGTCTTGATTCGGGATACACAAGAAATATTGAACAACTGTGGGTTCATCCTTTGGGATATGGAGAAAAACAAAAGCCTCCCCTGTGCAGATGTAGCCGTACTGAACTCCACTGTCGATCATGTATGAGAATATCTGGGTGACCACTGCGGCGACGAGGCAAGTGGCATAAAACTCAAACGTGTCGCCTTCCTGATCAATGACATCGCGAGCCAGATCCATCTGGTGTAGACCGGCCACTAATTCAGGGGTTGTCACCTTGTGTGGCGCTTTGAACTCCACTGCATACACCGGTTTCTGTTGCTCGTTGGCCACAATGTGCACGCAGAACTGGTCTGCGCGGCGATTGCGTCTTCGTGTAGTGCCAACCCTTTTCTGTCTCTGCGCCGCTCCTCTCCCCCTTCCTCTGTCTTTGCCTCCCCCATGCCTGGTTTTCACTAGTCGTTGGGGCGTCCGCACGTTGTGAAGATTCATTTGCTCCAAGCTGTTCTCTAGCGAAGTTTCCGATGGGTTCGCGCGGTCATAGAAGGTGACTTGGCCCTCGATTCCAAACTCATGTTGAAGGAGTTCATCATCTCGCAATGCTTCGATGACCGCTTCGACAAAGTTATCCACCGTGTCTCGCTCGAAATTTCGAAGGGACGCTTCCGAATAAATCGGCTTGTTTTGGATATTCGTGACGACATAATCTATTTGGGTATCAGAAGGAAAGAGGGGGCGCGAGGTAAAGGCAGCTGTGCGGTCGAATTTTCTCCAGACTTGTTCTTGGAGTTGGGGAAGTCAAGCCAAGGGACTATGCGCTTGGGGTAAAGTCGGTTCACGGGGTCGGTCGCATCACCTTGAGTCGTGAGGGTCGCATCCGTCTCAACTCGGATCGCTTGAGACAGAGAGATATGGCAGCGATCAAGAAGGCCAAACAATGTGTTTGGTTGCACTCGCCCTTCTGCTTCTTCTCGCGCCTGTCTTTCTTCCTCCTGGCGCCGCTCCGCCTCTTGTCGAGCTCGTTTCTCGTCTTCTCGCGCTTGTCTCTCTTCCTCAAGCTGGCGTCGAAGCTCCTCGATTGTTTCCTCCATTCCTTGTCGAAACTAGTATCTCGAGCGACAAGATCGCAGTCAATACAGTAAGAGGCCGCCGTCTGCCAAGGGGGAACGAACCGTCACGGGGGCAATGCGCGTGTGGATGTTTGACGTTCTACCGGCTTACTCACCCGTGACTCGATTTTCTCATGCCTCAGGCATAAACACGCTTTGACGTAACGTAATACACGGCCGAGCGAATCACTCCGGTCCACTTCTATATTTTCAAAACAAGACTTTCCCCCCAAAAAACTCCATAACGCTCATGGATGAAATAGATATTCATTGAAAGCTATAGAAACTATGCAGGACTCATGCCTGCGGCAGGACGAGTCTCTGAGGCAAAATGTCCCTGAGAGGAAATGTCCTTGAAAGTTCCCTGGAATCCGGGATACGGTGGTTCCAAACTTGCGCCAATCATTCGGTAAGTGTTGCAAGCTTGTTCACACAACCCTGTCCGGGTTCACAATGCTGGCAGAGGAGATTAGAGTGTGATAGTAAATTTCTTTGTTGCCAGAAGGCGGTGGGGCGCGTGGTCAACTGAGGGGCGCTTGAACTTGTCTCTGAGAAACTGTGCTGTCGGCTTCTGGGTGTTAGCTAAGCCAACCCCAGGAACCAAGGCAAAGCTCCCAGGCACGACGCTGCGTGCTCCCGGGAGCTACAACAGCAGTCCCCAGGAGATATGTAGTCCCCAGGAATGGTAACGTTGATCCTGGAGACGGGGAAAGAGTTTCTGGGAGCCTTGGTAATAGCTCCCAGGAACTAAATGTAGGGTCCTGGGGCGGATATTATTATAGGGGCCCTCTTAATTTTTCAGGTGGCTCAGAGTTCACGGCGGATCTTTCTAAGATCCAGTCGTTGTTTCCAGGCACTAGCCAGAACCCAATCGTCAGGGTCATTTCCACCGAGCTAGACTTTCGATCTCGGTTAATTATCGGAAAATACCCCGGGGGCTGAGCTGACAATAATTTTATGCGCGAAGCCACCAGTCCCCACCTAATCGTCCTCAATCGTCCTCAATCGTCCCCCAATCGTCCCGGCCGGAAACCATGGTAGATATACCTAATATACAACCTGGTTGTTCTTGTATCTCACACCAAGAAATATTTCGCCACTGGCGGAGCGAAAATGCGATAATACGAGTGTCATCATGCATGCGCATCTGTCCATATTGCGGACACACCTTCTCGAACGCCAGTCGACTTCGGAAACATCTTCGACAAGAAAGATATCGCAAAAGAAACATCACTATTGAACCTCACCGTGCAGGTGCCACTGGTGTTGGGTATAAAAATCTTTGTCCTTGGTACGGAATCACTTGACTTACACATGGTAGTTCACCACGTTGTCTCCCAAATCTCTCCTTGCCACCAGGACAAACAAGACCATTGCCGCCAATACCAGATATATCTCTGCAAAGAAGCTGGGAAGAAATGCTTCAAGATGTTCTACACGAGTTTGGCCCAAGTTTTGGGGTTCTCTCGATACCGGACCCGTCAACCTTGGAGAGCATGCCAGAAAAGAACCGATCACTCTGGCTTTCGACAACTTCTTCTGTTCCCTCCTTGCTAGACGCATCGCAAAGCTGGCGTGGTGGAGCGCCTCGCGTTCGTGAATTGGTCATGGATACACTACAAAAGATCGAGAGCAGCGATTCTGCCACTGCCGCCCACCATTCAGAGTCGCAGTTTTGCGTCAACTTCCAGGGCGAGGTTGACGAGACTGTCGACCCACGGGTTGTTATTTCTCAGCTTGTGGACGCGGACCACAACAAGACAGCCTTCCTCACTGGTTTACGGCTCTCCATTGTAGACGATTTGGGGTTCCGTGTCCCTCCCGATATTTGCAGGCTTTTCGAGCCCTTTAGTGAGTCCAATAACCAGGTGAATTTGACACCAAAGTACTCGTTTGTGGACTTGCATATTGGTAGGTTGGGCAACCGTTCTTAGGACTATGTTAACCCATACTTAATAGACTACGGAGCGGATGGCCTTTCGATCCCAGTTGGAGACAGTCGCAAGATATGGCTGCTTTGGCCGCCAACAAGTAGCAATTTGAGAGCTATGAAAACCGTTGACGGCCAGCGTGGACGGCTTGCTCGACTCGCACCACAGTTGGAGGGATGTGTGGTCGTGGAGACCACTTCAGCACAGGCAATACATATCCCTGCCGCATCTCTTCATGCAACCTTCACCCTCCAAGGCGGTTTTCTGGTTACTAGAGATTTCACTACTTCAAACTCTCTCATGGCAATCTCGACACTTTTATCCAATGGATTAGATGAGAATCTGCCCCCGGAAGCCCGTACAGTGTGCTTTGAGTGGTTTGAGCGCTGCCTGGATATTTCTATCACGCACCGGAAAATCTCCGAAGCAGTCTCCGCATGGTTGCGAGCAGAGACCAAACTCGCTTCATGGGCATATTCCCAACGTGCATGGCGAGTGAGTGTTCGTCGTATGTGGGAACAAGCTTCTCTGGAGGTGATGGATATTTGCCCATGTGGTGAACAATTGCCCCAGGCGTCTTTTGCCAACCACTTTACCTCAACACATTTGTCTTTCCTCTATTCTTCAGCACAACTACGCCGTCACTGTAGCTAATATTGTAGATGGTGCAGTGCATTGAAATAACTTGCGAGCTATACACGACAGAAATATACAACATTCAACACAATAAATCATTCCGGTAAGTCTCCCGTCCGAGGCTCATAGAGAAGGATCTTCTTCATCCACTTGTACCGTGGATTCTCAACATTCCAAATTCTCCGTGAGGTTGGAGTCGTGCTGTATATAGCACTGTAGCAAAGACTGGTAGTGACTTCCTCTGGTGCTTGGCCAATAGCCGTATTCCAAAGAGTTAATTGTTCGGTTAGTGCTCAGCATATATCTATGACGATCTCCCAAGGGCCACATTTTGTCGAGGTGTGCTCTATCACGCTGAGACAATTTGCCATCAACTTCTAATTCCTCAATTATTTGTTCTCTTGTGTAGAGCCACGTATAGACAACGATATAGCGCCCATCGTCTAGACATCGAATATCAGACACCTTTGCGGGGGAGGTACTGTTTCCGGTGTCTACGTTGACGATAGATCCGCGACGCAACGTCCAGGATTCAAGAGGGGCGGAGTCCGATTTGCGGAGACTCTTCCATGGCTTTGCACCGTTCATTGGTAGTGGCTGGAAGCTTTCAACCCCTTCTCGTGACACATAGTATAGTTCTTGTGCTGGAGTAGCAAGCCATCTCCGTTGGGCGGCGATTCCTAAACATGAAAAGCACAAAGTATCAAAAAGGATCCATTCACAACAGACCCGTAGTAGGTTCAGTCCTACTATGCCTTTCACCGAATGGGAAGTGAAGACAGAGGAGAGAAGTTTGAATTTTCCACAAATGAGATCAAAGAATCTTGTGACAGAGTCCTCTCCGTCTGTGGTATTGAAACTCGTTTGTGCACCCCCACCAAGGTCCGGTTGATGGTCAAATATGCAAGTAAAGGCCTTACCTAGAATAGAGTCTAAAGCTCCATCCTCAACAAGCCTTGTATGCATTTGTTCAAGGGAATCTTCAATTAATGTTTTAATACCACCCACGCTTTTGGGGCCCGTAGACACCTCTGGCATTCCTGGAATAACCAGAGAATTGTTTGCGGTGTTGGGAGCTGATACGATAGTCGGGTCGACTATGTGAGAGGCTGTCTCTGTTCCGGGAGCAGAGGCACCCGTTGAGTCGACCGTGGGCCCACTTTCTTCTATATCCATTGGCTCACCGGAGTTATCATCAAAATGCAGCCAGGGAGAGAAATCCATATTATAAGGAAATGAGTCCGAAGGAGAATATAGAGGATTAGCATCTTTCGGTCGGAGTCAGCAGATCTGATGACAACTTATTATGGGCATTTTTACCTAATAGACATGCATGCTGGTCCGCTTTGCTCAAGCCTTGGGGTTCACCGTCCAAGCCCATGTTGAAAGAGCTCAAGGGAGCCATGAGGTGGGGTTGCTTGATTGAACCCTGTCCCTTTACTTCGCAGGAGAAACAGCCGGTGCGTTATCGATTATCTTCTCCCTTTCCCGTTGGCTAAGGCTTGCGAATGTGGCAAGGTGAATGGCAAATGATTGCCCAAACTGAAAAAGTCAGTATGTAGGCTTTGAGGGGGGATGTTTCACCCACATTGGGAGAGGTGGCATAGCGGCGGTACACGTGGCTCTGGTCTGGAGACAGCTGCCAATAGGAAAGCGGTGAGCTTCATTTTAGGACTTCAGCGGTGAATACATACCACGATATCGCAAGACAGTAAAACTGACCACGCAGACATTGTGTTGGGGAAGAGAAGCCGCCAGAGAGACATAAGGAAGGAGGTTCGGTTGGTTTGGGGTCTTGTGCGGCCGACCGGTCTAAGCTTTATCCGATGATAATGTAAGCCAATACTGAAATTACAAATGCTTGCTCCTGGGAGCTGTTGCCACTGTTCCCAGGGCATTCATAGCTCCCAGGAATGCCAAATTTAATCCCAGGAACGACCCTGATGGCTCCTAGGAGCATATTCCTCGGATCCCCGGAGCATTAACTTTGATCCCATCTAAGCACGTTCCCTATAAGCATCACAATAGTTATTTTGGCCTGGGGCTTGGTTCGGTCGGCTTTCTTATTAATCCGGGACCGAGATCATCTTTAGTTAAACCTCATCCCGCCAGAATAATTATCTATGCTTGTGTAAACGATATAGACAATTACCGCCAAAGATGCGATGTCAAAATCGGTGGATATTTCTGTGAAACTGTCTTAAACCGTGCATTCAACCCTACACTTCATCCAGCGGGGTACGACCATATCCATATATTCCCGCTGATTCCGTTCCGACTCACGGAAGCCTCTTAAACAATGGTTTATTCTTGATTTAGACGTCACCCAACTGACTCGACCAGGAAGATGTTTTTCAGCTTCCCCACCAGGTATATATGGCAAGTCAACAAAGTAGCAAATTGTGAGACGCCTAGAGAAGTCTTTTTCGATCGCACACCCCTAAGATCATTGGCCTATGTCTTGCTCTCCTTCGTCCATGGTTGATCGCTTCCTTACTTCATTAGGCAATGGCGACTGCCTGATTCTCTGTCCGGACGACTGCCCATCATAGATTTTTGGAGAGGTGAAGGAGAGTTTGCCCTTTCTGGTCTCACTGGCTGGATGTAATCCGGTACCAGCAGCGCCATCAGCGTCGGATTCTCGGGCCAACGCCCCAAACCGGCTACCATAACGCTTTTCAGTCAAATGGTGAAGTGCTTCTTCCGTCATTGACCCAACCAATTGCGCTGAATTATCCTTGGATAGCGCCTTCTTGACATCGAATAGATCCGCCAAGGTAGTCACCACAACTTGATCGCTGTCGCCATCGGCAATCACCTCCCCGACCCTGTATATCTTTTGGGTGGAAACTTCGCTTGCCATCTTGCAAACCTCCAAACACTTCTTAGAAGCATTGATATCGTCTAGTAAACGGGATCTCTCGCTTTCGTCACTAGGGTCATTCTTTATAATCAAGGATTCCAGGCGATTGCGGAGTTGACAGATTGTCGCTGCGAAGCTATCGCGGTTTTCATCTAGCGCCTCACGCGTGAGCGCTTGTGCCTCGAAGGAGCTCTGACCGACATCAGTAGCACTTTGCGGCCCTTCGTGTAACAGAGTCGACTCTTGATTCGTCAAAGATTCGATATACGACTTTGCGTCTTCGCAAATACGAAGACATTGTTTGGTGACATCTCTTTCGTCCTTCAGATCGATACTTGAGTTCAAGACGTTTGCACTGTCGCTAGTGAGGCGCGCCATTTTCTCATCCACTCGGCATAGTTGGACCTCGAGATTATATGCTGTGTCCTGAATCATCTCATTGTATTCTTGAAGAGCATTCTGGGAAACTTTAACAGTTTGCCTAATAGTAAGGTCAGTAGAGCTTAGAAAATGAATAAGGCTGACAGACATGGTGACGGTGCATAAACCGACTGAGATCGTGGATTTATATCCAGATATCGTGTCTATAAATTCATTCATATCACCTCTCATGAACTCCATCTTGGTCCAATCTCGAAAGCCTGTCTTCGATTTCTGATTGAAAGACTCCATCGAATGTCCGAATTCACCGCATATTTGCCCGCATCTTTCGATCGGGCCCCGAAGAAGCGCGGACATCGATGCCTCGCCATCAATCACTTGCTTCAACGAGTCTAAAATACCGACGAGATCATGAATCTCATTTTGAAGCCTGAGCAAGGTCTTGTCGCGTCCTTTGAAGCGGACAATTGTGTCGTGGAGCGATTTTGTCGATTGGACGGCTGCTGTGATAACAGCTAATATCGAAGCAGTGATGCTTAAGGGATCCGCCATTGGGCTGGGTTCCTCTTCGTTGTGGTCGTAGCAGGATTCAGCTGCAAGAGCAAATTATTGTGGATAGAGGACTGAAGGGATAGACTGAATGCCAGTTTGGACGGAAAGATCGAATTCGCGCTGGAAGACGTGCCGAAGAGGGGCTCAGCGCCCGCTGACATAATCCTCTATAAGCCAGGATATTAAGTTAACTATCACGCAACACCAGGCGGTGTGGGGACAGCGGGACTATTACACCCAGCCGCTCCAGATGCCAGGGTGGAGACAGCTTTGCAACCCAGCGCATGGCGGCAAGGCCTCATAGGCCATGTCCGTCTTTAAATGGTGACGGAGGTACATTAGGGTTGTTTATTTTAGCCCATCACGAAGCCACTGAAGTTTAACTACTTGGGGATATGATTCAGATTAAAAAGTCAGCCAGCTTCTATCCACTTTTTTTTTTTTAAGCTCATCTCCTCTCTAACCAGTGCATCTATTTCATACCAACGATATATCGAAACACCGTTGATCACGTATCAGAACGATAATTCTAGAAGGTCTGTCTCTACGGATACTCGAAGCCAAAAACATACGCGACCTGTTTTTTCTGACTAAGTGCAGGATCGTAGACCTTTAGAGGTCGAGAAAACAGAAGTGAGAATAATTTAGCAGTTGAGAGAGGCCGATGCTAAGCATATCAGATGTGCGATAATGTACGTGGAATCTTTGGATCGTGCGGTCACGAGGCAACTGCTTATATCGCGAGATGTGGGCCTGTTATTCAAAACCAAGTAACTTGTCCTCCTCATCAGCGTGAGGACGTCCACGACTGGCAAGAGGACAAGGACAACGAAGACTGCCCTGCTTGCAAGGGAGAAACACCACCAGAAACACCCTGAATGTAACGGGCGAGGTGCGGGAACATTTTATTTATTCCTTCTCATTATTGATCTCTTTCCGTAGATTTTCAACAATCCTTTGCTCCTCTTTACCCCCCCAAGTGTATGAAACAGCCCTGTTCTTTGCCTTTTCAGCCCATCGATTGCGGGGGATAAAGGATCTGTGTTGTCAGAAAGGGTGTTCAGCATCAAAAACCTCTCTAGGTGTCTCACAATTTGCCACTCTGTTGACTTGCAAAGTATACCCGATGGGGAAGTTGTAAAACATCTTCCTTGTTGAGCAGTTGGGTGACTTCCAAATCAAGAATAAACCATCGTTTAAGAGGCTTCTGTGAGTCGAAATCAGCGGGAATATGGATGTGGTCGTATCCCGCTGGATGAAGTGTAGGGTTGAATGCACGATTTAAGACAGTTTCACAGAAATCTTCCCCGATTTTGATATGGCGCCTTTGCGGGCAACCGTCTATATCGGTTACGCAAGCATAGATGATTATTCTGGTAGGATGAGGTTCCACATTGTCTGAATGATGAGAAGGCGAGGAGTCGTGCCGCATTATTTGGCTTGGGAGATTGAGCGGTCAGGGATATCGGTCGCGGATTAATAAGAAAGCCGATCCAGCACTGACAATTAAAACCATGGTTATCGATAAAAGGCAAGACTGAATATTATTTGCCTGGGAAATGTGACAGAGAGTGTAGTTACGTTATTGGCCTTCAGTTCGGAACATTTTGGAGACGTGGGACGGTGGCTGACAAGTCGTGGTGTTCCCGGAAGGCTTTGGCTTTGGGTCCCGTGACTGGATGTACGTCCACAGCCTTAGGTCTAGTCGTTACTGCTGATTTTGCCCAGCTGAAATGATTAATTAACCGAATATTTACCAGTTTTACCTACATAGCAGTCTCTATACTACTTTGATTAGATGAAATGGACTGGTCTTAGAGACATGAAGAACCGCCTAATTGTGAGTTCAACAAAGTCTAGTACATAGAAAAATGCAATTTAAGGGTTTAAATTTTTAACTCAAGGCCGCAGAAAGTGGTGGAAAGGTTCTCTGTGTAGGAAGTCGAGTTTATTGAATATGATTGGCCAAACAACCATCTCCACATAGGCTCAGGTCCGTGCATTTCCTAATACCCTCGCACCCCCCAGGTCTCTAGCAAGAAATTTTTCAGCCTACTTATAAGGACAAGTTTGGTTGGGTATTTTCTTATGGTAATAGGTACAGTGGCGCCGCAAAAGTCTGTGACCCCCCGCTTGACCGCCCTTTTCTGCCAAAGAATTCTGCCGTACTAAAACCTCCAAAAAATATTATCCAATTGCTAATATTTGGTGTACCATCCATCCGATGCAATAATTACCTATACCCTGCGTGGCATACTCTCTGATAAGCTCTCTAGTATACTAAGATCGATTTGCTGCTATGCTTCTTTCGCTGTATCGATCAAAATAGCGAGGGTAGTGTTATTATTAGGCATATGTAGTAAATTAGGCCGAAGTTCATAGATCTTTTGCTTGAGTAAGGTCTAAAGGTTCTTAATTAGATTAAGATCTGGTGAACAAGGTGGCCAAATCATAATCTCGCGGCCTAGATCGGCTATAAATTCGCGCACGATCTGTGTAGTATGTGTTGTAGCGTTATCTTGTTGAAAGATTGAGGATAGGTCGATAAGCAACGTTGGTAGGATTCGTTGATATAAATCAAGAATAATAAAGCGATTAACGCCTTGATAAGGAGATTGTAGGTCTCTATAGAGAGCTACTAAGCCGCTCCGACGAAGTGAACCAGAGAATGCAGCCCAAAATATCTATTTAACCTAGAAGCCGCGGTGTGGTGTAGGCTGAACTTCGCCTTGGATTGCTTGGTCGGATGGGCGAATAAAGCTATACGCCGGCCGGAGACCGAAGCCTCGTTCAACTATACACTCGTTAGACCAGAATACTCTATCAAAGTCTTCCTTAGTATAGTGTTGATACCGTAGAGCCCACGAGAGTCGTGCCGCAGCGTGCTCGGGTTTTAGATATGGCCTTTTCATTACTCGCCACTTCCGGAGACCCTCGATAGAGAGTAAACGTGCGATCGAATCTTTCTTGCACTTATGACCAACTTCAGAGAGTAGGTCATTGTACGACGCTCGAGGATCTTCGTGGATCTTTTGAAGAATCTTTTGATGGTCATCTTTATCTAAGATCTTTGGGCGCCCTAATCGTGGACAAGACTCTTCCTTGTGGCGAATTCGGGACCGTAAATAAGTCATTTTAATAGTTAATAGCGAAAGGTCTGGATATTTTGCGTGGATTTGACGATAAGACCACTTTGCGACTTCTTTTAATGTGGTGATCTGAGTGCGTAGATTCACATCTAATTCGCAGTTCTTGCGCCTTGGCTATACGGTTGTAGGGGTATCAGGAGGCCTAGGCGCAGTAGGAATAGGCCCTTTAGGCGTTGGAGGGCTAGGTAAGCCTACACCTGCCCTTATGCGAGGCATATTGCAGACGTGGCTAAACAATAGTCAAGTATTATATACAACGCGATGCGCGCTCACGCGTTTAGGAGGGTCGGTGGGCTATAATAAGAAGGCGGTACGAATAGCGGTCAACCAGGGGGTCACAGACTTTTGCGGCGCCACTGTACATGTACATATGAAACTCGAGGACATACAAGCTTTCTTGAATACGCTGCCTGAGTTTTCAGGTGTCGTTATCCTTCTCTACACCTTGACTTAGCACTCCTGATCTAAAGATGTGCCTTCAAAGGCATACACACATTTCTTAAACGTCCGATTGGCGAAAAATATCTTTCTTCTCTTGCTATACCCACTTGCTGCTCCTGGGACCTTCACGTACTCCTAGGAAGTGTCTAGGTACTCCCAGAAACCACAGTGTGTTCTCCCGAAAAAAGATACAGTACTAGGCGGACGACGAGCTCCCACCTCCACGTGGTGTCCGCTGGGAACTCTCAGAGAAACAGTTTGGCTGTCTCCGAGTGCCAGGAGGAGCTCAACGACGCGACTATCCCCCTTTCTACGTCGCGCCGACGCGCCGAAAACCGAGCCTCCGAACCTCACGAAACACCAAACATCACAGCCCCAGTACAGCAGAGGGAGTCGTGCCCCCCCTCACGTACGCCCCGCGATGGAGAATGGAACTTGAGTCACTCCATTTGTCCTGCCCGACAATCGTTTACGGCGCCGGAGCTCGAAGAGTATGCGATGCGGACGCGAAGCAGAGGACGGATATGACCAACACAACATGGCCACAACCACCAACAGCAAAGAACCCACGCCCAAGAAGACAACCACACTCTATCACAACATCCCGACGCGTCAACATCGACCTCCAACCTCACGAAACACCAAACATTATAGCCCCAGTACGGTAGAGGCAGTTGCGCCCCTCTCACATACGCCTCGACATTGCTCAACAAATGGACATCACAAAAACAACACTACCAACACCACCAACAGCTCAGAACTTTAATTCGGAACATACATATTTTCCAACTTCACAGTTAACCTGTGTCCTAGCAGACGGTTACTCCAAGAGACGCGTCCCGGACGCGTCTTTTGTTGCGAGAACGTCTACACGGCCTCAAGTCAACACAGACCTGGAACACATCAAGGAGCAAGCCACAAACACTTCTACTGCCACACATACGGTAACATCGGCACTCAATGTAGCACACGCCAAACATACGGAACCGACAGCCAAGACCATTACAGGACGGGCCCTCCGGGCAGCCCATCCACGGTGCTCAATTTACCGCAGACGAGTGATTATTGTCAAACAGAAGCAGAGGAGGGCCAGGAAAGGCCTGACAAGTCAAAGATACAGAACAGTTATTAGAACTATCAGTACCGGAGGGTGCAACTGCTGGGAACAGAAGGGGAAAGCACTTCGTGAGAGGAAGAGCTTGATTTCTGGATGCAAGAAGCGGGAACACCTGTATTTATAGTTGTACGCTGCATAGCTGCCGATAATTGGGCGGCTGGGACAGTCTATGAATAAATCAATCAATCAATCGACAACCGGTGCTCCCAGGAACCAGGTCCATTCCCAGGATCCGCCATCTACTACTCCTAGGAGGATAACATAAGCTCCTAGGAAGGTTTGATATTCCTGAGAGCCTCCGCACGTCCTTAGAAACGAACTACGCGCCTGCGGGGCATCGAGTACATTGAAGTCTGTTGAACGATCCGAGGAGCTCCTCATGCAGGCCATGCCCCACCCCGTAGAGCCCTCTTCAGGACTGTCGTACAAATATGTTATTGCCTACCTACGTGACTGGCACCTAAGTAAAGGGCGAGAAAAGGTAATCGGGCTAGGAGCTAGGTTATATTTCATATTCCGTATAACTATAGACCAAGGATAAGGGAAACGGAATCTAAAATAGCGGGCTAAAAATTTGTTGGCCATGAGAATAAGGCATGAAACAGTTGGCTTCCGAGGCCAAGTCACCCAGGCCATCTTCAGCTTTTGCGAGTAGTAGGTTGAAATGCCCTGAAACGAAGGAACGGAGTGGAAGGGTTTACAAACCGTAGGTGCCTAAGGATGACTGAAGGCTGAGTTGACGCTGCGAGAGACACAGCCAAATTTCACGCCAAGCCTCGTTCTCGTTGGCGCCAGTACTTGGTTCTTCACGTGTTGCGTGCCGTCCTGTGTTGGATTTTCTCTCCCCTCCACTCTTTTCTTTTTCCTACCAGGTTCATCCTTGTATGTCGCCCTAAACTCTCTTCCGTTCTGCTGTCGCTATCTCCCACTTGCTTTCGTGTTTCATTCTCTCTTGCTATTTGTCTGTTCGTTTCCTTGTATTGCGTTTCCCCCTGCCTGACCGGTCACATATATCAGTACTTTCCCATATTTCACTCATCATGATTTCGAGTAGTTTCAAAGGGTCGTCTCCCTTTAATCTCACTTTTTATCGAACCTATCGTTGACCGGAACATTTTTTAATTTTGAGCCTCCTTGAGGGTACTGAAAAGCTCTACTTGACTTGAACAAATTTCATTCTTCTTTACTCTCTATCTCACTCTTATGGAATCCCTTTCTGCGAACACCGTGCTATGCTCCAGCTGCTCGCGACCTTGGCAGTCGGCACTATATAAAACATGTCCTGCCTGCCGCCAGAAAGCCCACCGACAAAGACTTCGTCGTTCTTTGCTTGCTACTGGTGACGTTCCAAGGTCCTCTTCAATACAACCACCGCTACCTTCCACGGCTTTGCCCTTCCCTACACGGCGTACGCTCTGCTCGAATTGCGCCCGGCCCTGGCAATCTCTCCGGTATAAAACATGTGATCTCTGTCGCCAACGGAGACCCAGTCGTCGCCGACTCGCCACCGTGCCGGAAAGGCTCCCTTCTACGGAGTTTGCTGATGGCGCTCAAGACGGCTTTTCTGCACCAAATGTATTCCCTGCAGGTGGGGCACGCCGCTCTTTACCGGCTCTGCGACCACATGGCACGAGCCAAAGAGCCCTTCAACCACAGGCGCCACACGACGGTTTGGGCCAGGCCATCAGCTTTTTGTGTAATGAGTACGACCGTCATGCTGTCGCTTCCCAATCGTTCCCCCCCCGACGTATCGTCCTCTGATATAAGGAAATCCGTTTCCCGATACGAGGAAGAGACTTCGACCGCAGCGAAAACATCCGTGTGTAGTTCTTGCGGTAGGTTTGTTTTACACGCTGATATACACTACATGGACCATGAGGATCCTTTGCTTCTTCCTCTGAATGGTGTTCTCGACCACTGCGGTCGACAAGAGCGATCCTGGACCCTATGCACTTCCTGTCACAGAGCACTCGGTCGAGCAGCCATCCCCAAGTTCTCCGCAAAAAATCTGGTTAATGTTACTCTCTGCCAGGGTTACCCATCTGCGCTGGAGGGTCTCACCCTGACTGAAGAGTATGCTATCGCAAGATGCCATCCTCTGGGACTCATTGTGAAGTTGCGTCCAGGCGGCCGCCTGTCCTCAATTAGCCATCGTGCCTTGCGAGGCCATTTCATTGTCATCCCACAGGACCCAGGTCCGCTCCTTCAAATCCTGCCAAGTGCGGAACTGAGATTGGAAAACCTTATCAAAGTATTCTGGCTAGGAGATCGTCCCCCGTCAGACACGGACCTAAGACCACATCTAGTTATTCGGAAACAAAGGGTTCTAGCGGCTTTGCAATATCTCGCTCGATATAATCATTTGTATCGTGGATTAACCATTAATCAACCGATGATGGATGGTTGGAGCGATGAATTCATCCCGCGAGAGCTACGGGATAATATTATCCGACTTGACGAACCAGACCACCAGGAACGTGAAGGATACACGGTCAACCTGGCACAGGGTAATTACGAGAATGATCTCCAAGCCGCTCAAGACGAAGCTGCACAGGATCAAAGCCTCGATTCTAATGACGGTGGACACTTCCTGACTGGTTCTGTTTCCACTGACATCAATGGAGAACGCCAGAACCCCGACATACGGGTGCTGGACACCTTACTCGATGTGATCACCAACGGATCACGCCTATCCGAACAATGCGACTTAGAAAACCCCGACTCAACGGACAGCCGTTCTTTTCCCAGCCGGCATATTCCTGCAATTTCTTATAAAACCCATGATTACGTTGCATTAATGGATCATTGGTCGGATCCTCATTATTATACTGCCGCCTTCCCCACCCTCTTTCCACAGGGAGTCGGAGGCCATCTGAACAAGCGTGTCATTCCTGTGTCGCTGAGTTCTTTTGCTGAGTGGGCTTTGAATCACCACAGTAGAAGGTGAACGGACTCTGCGCAGTATTATTTCGCCTCAGCTGACAACCGTAGATTCGCCCACCACAAGACCTTTATGTATTTGTTATTCGACAATTTGCAGCTTCGGAGGTCGTCATTAGGGAACAGGTTCCTTGTCAAGCGGCGGTATTGGAGGTCTGCCGCAGATGACATCGCCTCCCTGACAGTGGACCAATTGCAAAAAGCCGCGGAAGCCATCGCCTCTGGCCAAAATACCAATGACCCTGTCATTCAGCGCCTTCAACAACACATTGTTACCGTTGGTATGAATGTTCCTGGATCTTTCTCTCAGAAATTAAGGATGCGCTCTGAGATTCGTGGATTAATCGTTCGGTATGGAATGCCTGCCTTTTGGATCACCATTAACCCCTCGGACCTACGGAATCCCCTGGTTCTCACCCTGGCCGGTGTAGAGTGCCCTGGAAGTATCTCTGCCAGAGCACTCGCTGCGACCCGTGATACCGCAGCCACCTCCAACCCGGTGGCAGTTGCTGAATTCTTTCACTGCGTCTGTGAAGCAGTCCTGCGGGGCCTGCTTGCAACTGGGACTGGTCAACTCGGAATTCTTGGAGATCTTTCAAATCATTATGGTGTGGTTGAAACCAACGGTCGAGGTATGCTGCACATGCATGCACTTCTGTGGCTCAGAGGTAATCTTGCCTTCACCACTTTACGAAATCGTGTTCTTAACGATAGTGAGTTTGCCGCTCGCATGATTCGCTACCTCGAAGCGACCATCATTCAAAGCATCGATGACACTATTCCGCATGACCCGGAAGTCAACCTTCCCAGCACGCCACCTTCAGCCAAGGAGATGGAAACAGACACTGAGTTCTTCCTCAGATTGTGGTCCGACAGCAACTCCGTCGCAAAAACGACCCAGATACATTCCAAGCACCATCTTTCAACCTGCTTCAAGTACCGCCAACGTGGTTCGGGCAAAGATGCTTGTCGGTTCGGCATGCCCCGCGATCTGATCCCCATCTCCAAGGTGGACGACTTTGGCTTGATTCAACTCGCGCGCAATCATCCCTGGACTAACCCGTGGAACCCCGCCATTGCTAGCTGCGTCCGCTCTAACCATGACATCTCTTGGATCCCGACAGTATCCAAATCTCTGTCTTTAATCTACTACATCACAAATTACGCCACAAAAGATGACGTATCCCCGTGGCAGATTGTCGCAAAGGCTGCCTTATTAAAGCAGCGCATTGAAAGGGCACAGGCGGCTGAATCCCCAACAACAACAGACCTACGACTTCAAAAGACCGGATTGGACAATTTTGCGCTTCGCTGCTTCAATACCCTCTCACATGATCGGGAAATCAGTGGCGTCCAGGTGGCAAGCATTCTACTCAACCTGCCAACTTACTACACCATCAACTACAACTTCAAGCGCATCAATCTGTGGTGGCTAAGGCAATATATGCGTCATATCATCGAACCTACCAACGTTCGCAGTGATAGCTCGTCTGCTTCTTTGGACGAAGAACCGTGCACCTATGAAGCTGGCAGCACTGGCCCTATCAGCATCTTTGACAACTATAGATGGCGTGGGCCACATCTTGCTTGCTTGACGCTCTTCGAATATTGTATGCTCGTACGAACCAAGCATGTTCGAGATGCGATTGTAGACGACGTCGACTTTGACTCGTCGCACCCTCAAAGCAAGACTCATGTGCAACGCCTGGCTCGCACCTCATCACAGATCGCCACTGTCACATTTAACGGACAGTTAACAGAGTTTCAAGCCTCCGAGGACGCCGTTCCTGGTGGCCATCCTAAAATGGTTGCAAGTATGAATGATCTGGCGGAGATATTACTCGGGTTATTTGTTCCCTGGGACCATTTGCCCGCTCTTTTCCAGGAACATGCCGTTGCGGTGCAGCCGAAGCGGGATGCCTGTTCCCAAATTTGGACAATTGTTGAACCCACTCTCACGTCCTATAAGCGAAATTTTGCGGGAAATATTGAACTGTTGCGAAAGTCCAAGGAAGATGGCGAGGCTGATGCGAAGCTTCGACAGCCACCAGTTCGAGTTGATAGCTTATTCGACCGCGATTCTAATGAGCTTGATATAAGAAATCTTGATTCCGAAGCTGATGAATCCCTTGAGAATCTGGCTGAAACTGTTAGCGCCGAGACTCTGATCGCGGCCTATCAATCCATCACTAAGTGCTGGGACCGGGAGGTGCTCGCCACTGAGCGACGCATCCCTTCGTTGGCACACACGACACCTCGAAATCGAGGGGGGCTGTTACAAAACCTTCTGCCGCTTAACATCTTTGACATCCCTGGGTATGGAACCTCTGCCCTCCATTTCTTCTCTCCATCTACGTTACAACGATGGAGTTCTCGACTCAAAGAACTTGCCAAGCTTGGTGACGATGGGGTTGTGAATAA
Source organism: Penicillium alfredii (assembly GCF_028826965.1). Lineage (NCBI taxonomy): Eukaryota > Fungi > Ascomycota > Eurotiomycetes > Eurotiales > Aspergillaceae > Penicillium > Penicillium alfredii. The sequence goes on along the minus strand of NW_026622699.1, from coordinate 626,996 downwards.
TGACACAATGGAACCGGTTTATGAAATGGATGACTTCAGTTTGAATATAACTGATGGCATGTTGGAGCCTGCGCTCAATGAACCAACAGCGATTCCCACCCTGCCTGACCAGCGATCCCTTGTTGACGACAATTATACACCTAACTCTTTAACTTCACTGGTCAATGAAAGCATCCCCTTGAACGCTAAGCAGCGGTTGGTCGTCGAAAGAGTCTTGAGCGAAGCACTTCACTGGGCTGACCATCCTTACAACCCCTCAAAACGACATCAGACGCTTCTTTATGTTGGAGGTGAAGGGGGTGTGGGTAAGAGCCAAATCATCAAAGGCATTTTAGCCGGAATGGATCTCCTCCGCCGCAGAGAAGAGGTGATCATCATGGCTCCGACTGGCGCCGCGGCAGACAATATCGGCGGCAACACATTCCACACGTCTCTGGGGATTTCCGTTACTCGCACTCCTGGACATGCTATAACTTCTCGCGTGAGAAAACTCTGGTCCCGGAAGACAATTATGATTACCGATGAAGTCAGCATGATGGATCTCAGTATGCTTAGTGTGATTAATAACCACTGCAAGATGGCGAGATCCCTTGACCGGGGGTCACCCGACTTATTCGGTGGTTTACCCATGGTCATCCTCATGGGTGACTTTTTCCAGTTCCCACCTGTGCGAGGCCCAGCACTGTGGAAGGAACCCAGAAGGGGCAATGCTGAGGACGAAAATGGCCGGCTCATATGGCATCAATTCAGAGATGTGATCGTCTTGGACGAGCAGATGAGGCAATCTGAGGACCTTTCATTTCGGACCCTCCTCCATCGAGCGAGGACATCAACTTTGACAGAAGATGACCTGCACTTACTGAACTCCGGAGTCGTCACTTCCTTGGTGGCCCCTCAGCTAGACGGTACGACAACGATAGTAAAGCTAAATTCTCTTCGGCACCAGGTTAATCGTATTCGAATGGAACATTTTGCCGAGGCCCGCTCTCACAAAATCTACGCCTTCCCTGCTCATCACACACGGACCAAATCCACTGGTCCAACCAACCTTCGCTTGTGTGTCGACGACTTGCTGCAGCAACCAGATCAAGGCACCATGGTTCCATTCCCGGGAATTTTTCTGTACACCCCAAACATGCCTTCCGTCATATTGACCAATATTTGTACCCGATTAGGACAGGTCAATGGAGCGACTGGAATAGCTGTCGGTATTGTGGTTGATCCAGCTGGTGAGTGATCCTCCCTTGCGCATGAATGACAAATCTAACGTTAAATGATCTTAGCCGAGTTCTATGAAATTGACGATCTGTATATTCTTTGCACCAAACCTCCCGCGTGTGTTTTGTTCAAACAGGACAAACCAAGCGCCTCTGTTTTCGAAGGTCTTGCGCCTGCCATCGTCCCTGTCTTCCCCTTAGAGAGGTCGATCACTCTGAAGGGTTACTCTGTCCGCAGAAAGCAAGTCCCTATGTGTCCTGCGTTTTGCCTCACGGACTACAAAATACAGGGCTCCACGCTTGATTCTGCGATCCTGGATCTTAAGGATGACCCAACGATTCGCGGTCGAGACCGTCACCAGAAATTCTGCTCGACCTACGTACAATTGTCCAGATTACGAACAAGCAAGGGGCTCCATCTTCTGCAGGAAATCGAAATGAAAGACCTTCAATTCGGACCTGATCCCCGCATTCTCGCAGAAATACAAAGGCTTCAGGAGCTGGAAAAGAAGACTTTAGACGAATGGAAGCATTCACGTTAGCGAGTTCATTTCCTAGATAGTACAGCTTACCCGACGATATCAAGATTCTCACCAAAAGTACCGATACCTCTTCGTCTAACTTTCTAGATAATAGTCATTCAGCAATCTCTATCTCCTACTTATCTACCGTAGAATAACACATGGAAAGACCGCAAAACCTTAACAAAGTACTCGCTGCCTAGGATGGAGATTGCAACCAACAGTTCTGACGCTGGCCAAATATTAAAGACCTTGATAATCTGCCATGAGCGAGGTGATCACTTCTTGCATCTATCAATGCACGTGCATACCTTGACCACCTACCCGCATCCTTTTATCCAACACCTCCACAAATCATCCCTCTCCACGTCTTGCATACATAAAAGATGCCTACAAAAACTTTAAATCATCCACTAACATTCTTCCCCAAATCAGCGGTGACGTACCTTTTGGTCGTATCTGCAACAGGGATCTTCCTCCATAATAAATCCCAAGTGTGGCACGAGACTCTCTTACCCCACTTCTCCTTTAATTGCATATTCACTCAAAAATCCCTACTAGACCGAACATACTTCAACTACTCCCTCTCTCTAGGTCTGACATACGCCAGGTAACATTATGCCTTCTAATACAACTTACCCCGCTATCCTTCATATTCGGGACTTCATCGACCATGTTGAACCGGATCCTACACGCCCCGGTAAAGGGCTGTCCATGCAGCTCCGTATTTCACTCAACATACCGTGGAAAGACATTCAGTCAGATGACGTTGAACAGGATGAAATTCCTACTCTGGTCAGATTTTTTAATGATAGCAATCAGTCTGACCTTTACAAACCGAACACTTTTGTCTATTCCTCAGGTTCATTCCTGACGACCTCGTCCGATGACGAGAAATTTCATATTGTCCTCCACGCTCACAACTTGGACCGGTCAGTTTGTCCTATCTGCTACAGAACCAAGCTTATACAATCTAGTCATCCGGGCAATGAAGAAGATACTGAATCGTATTTCATGCACTGTCCCCAGGCTGCCCAGCCAATAGTGACGTTTCTCGGTGTTGTTCTTGAACGCGGTGGTCAACTGAACGGAGGGCCAACTCTTCTTCACTACCGTCTCCAGACCACTGTTTACAACACTTCAACCCGAACCCATCACACCTTTCCCATCACCGCGTACTTCAAAAACGGTCAGCGTTGGGCGAACTTTCCACCACTAAGCATAAACACCCATGTTTTCTTGACAGGTCGTATTTTCGGCCTCACAAAAGAACATCGCCAGTTAGCTGTCGTTACGGATGATATACATTTTCTCCCAACCTCAAATCACCATTTGCCCGCTACCCCTTCCTCGTCTGGTAAACGGAAGCGCGTGGATCGTTGGTCTCAGAGAGCCGGCCCACAAACCCCGTCCAAATCGGCTGCAAGGTCACACACTGAATCACTTCCTATCACGCACCAGTTCCAGGATTCCCCTGAAATAATTGCACCTGATGACGATGATGAGGAAGCCACGCAAATTACATGGCCAGACACGGCCGATGAAATCAAAGCCTCGCCACGGGCTACCACGTCACCTCCAGAGAGGCGTTCTCAAAGACCACGAAAAACATCATATGCCGATATACTTGGACAATCAAAATACGATACTTGATTGACGGATTACTGATTTTCCTGTTTTCCAAGATGTTACGGCTATTAGTCAGATCCTTCCTACCTCCTCATTGGACAATGCTCGCTTGCATTTCAAGTATCAGTCAAGCAAATCAATGTGACTTTTACTTTAACTTCTTGTCCCTGCCTTTCCTTTTCATCGTTTCAGGGCATCAGCGTGCGAAGCGCGCGTCACCAGTAATCTTGCCAGAGACTGGGGAGTGCCAGGGTATTAGGAGCTGCACGTGATCTCAGAAGGTCACCAGGGTAGGTAGGGATGTTTAGCCAATCGTTCTCAATACACACCATCATTTTAACCACCCTATTTACATTCTTTTCGAGTCCACTAGGATACGTGGGAACCTTAATTGCTTTTTTCACCAGCTCTCAACTCTGCTGCCCTCTTCCTGTTGAGGTTTGCGTTTTTATCGCCATCGAGCCTTCCCATCAACAATGTTCTGCACACTATCTTTCCCTAGTCATTCTCTCTGCTATGGATAAGTCTGGCCAATTGTCAATGCATACCCCACGTCTCTATGTACGGAAGGTGTTTAACTACCATGCATATTTCTACGGAGTTCATTACTGTACGTTTCAACCAACTGCTGTTCCCCCCAGCCCTCCCGTTGACCCTTCGTTTTATCCCCCATCGACTTTAGTCTGCTTATGTGTTTAGTAAATGGCTTGGTTTTTCAGAAATTGGTGGTCTCTGGTGTATTCAGGCGTACAAAAAGCCCACCGTAGCCCACGTATGATTTAATATATTTAACTAAATGGGCTTCTGCTTTATAAAAGCTCTGGCTTCCTGTACCTTTCCATAGATTCGCACTCGAACTATATATTCATAACGCCTCCGAACATAGAGCAAGCTAAGCAATTTAAATGGCTTCCTCTTCACAATCTTATCATTCCCCTAACAAGAAATTAATGCGCCAGAAACAATGCCGTCGAAAAACAAATCTGATGAAAAAGGCATATGAATATAGTAAGATGTGTGATGCAGATGTTTGCGTCGGTATTCGCCTACGAGAAACAGGTCAAGTATATATTTTGTCCTCAGATGCTTCGGGCTTTTGGGCATTTCTCAATTCCCAGCTGGTACGTCATTGATAGTCAATCCTGTAGAACGACAACTAACTTTCCAGGGTTCTCACTACCCAGCCCCGAAATTGATTCCGAACCAAGACATGGAGAAGGCCAAGGATGGTACAAACCGTGCTTTGACGCAGGACAAGCTTGACTCTACGGATGACGATGTCTTGGAGTAGCTAGGAGAAATATATTTCCGTTCCATTATATATGACGTCATAGTGAAAATCCAACACGAACCAAGTGGATGTAGCACGGGTATTGATAGGGGCACCTCACTTTTTTACTAACGGCACCTCATTTTCTTATGTAATCCAATTTTGACTTATATAATCAATTTTCACCCACATGACTAATCACATGACATTTTTATCTCAACCACACAAAACAAATTACCCTATTTGGAAGTAGGGCAACTTCGACATATATGCCCAATTTCACCGCAATTCGAACACTTTGGGGGCGCCTTCTTTTTTCTGATTGGTCCAGCCCCCTCGCTTTCATCTGATATCTGCATCGATTGCCGTTTTGGGAAGGCGGCAGCCACAATTCGAGGGTTCAATAGAGGTCGCCATGCTATATCAGATGAATCAAACCCTATTCGCCAAAAGGGATGAATATCAGCCAATGGGATTAGCTCTTTTGATGCGATTAAAGCAGCCAGTCGATGTTTACATGGCAACCCCATTGTACTCGTAAAGTAGTTGGTGCATATACCAAGTGGAGTATCTGGGGTAGCTCTACTAGCATAGACTCGCTGCATATCAATACATCGAAGCGAATATCGAGATGTTCGCTTATTTATATAGATATATAGCCAATCAGACGCTAGATTAAGCCGATTTATCTGATCTTCCTGTCTTTTTTGGTCAATCTGATCAATCTGATACCTAAAGGCAGTATGAATAGACTTCCATCCAGTAAGCAAGTCACTAGAAGAGCTATTTATATGCCTTTTTAGGACCGAATAGGCGCCTTCAACACGTGACGATGCATTATTCCCAAAATGGGTATAGTTCTTCGTCCATATATAAATAAATTTCTCTTTATAGATTAGCCATGTATCTTTGATATAGCTTATTAGGGGGGGGTAAGACCTCCCGAAGGTCTGATTAAGGTTATCAAAATTGATCTGATATTCATCCTCAGTAGATGATTGGACTAATTGGGACCATTTTCGCATGAAATCGTCGAATTCTAGCTTGGCTGATTCGTTTAACTCGTCAGATTGACTCTATTTACTCGAGATAAGGCGTTTAGCTCTCGCTAAAACTGCCTTATTAATATGCCAAATACATAGTATGTGGGGATAGTCATCCCCCCATATACTATTTATGGCATATATCAAAGCTAATTCGCGGTCAGTTACTAAAATCGGACGAAAAGAAGAGGGTAGACTTAGCCAATTAAAAAAGGTCTGTAGGACCCATATATAGCTTAATCCAAGCTCATTAGGCATAAAGCATAGACCTGCAGTAAAGCTCTGGTTCGACGGTGTCATACCTACTATATGCAATAGGGGCATACCAAATCGATTTGTCTTATATGTGCAGTCTAATATAAAAACCCTATAATATAAATTAGCTAATTGGATTGCACGTGGATGAGAGAAAAGAAAAAATTCGATATGTCCTGTATTATCTTGCTTGAATGTATATATATAACCTTCCAAATTGAGTAATTCTTGAAGATATTCAAGAAGACTCTTAGATCCAAGCTCTTTTTGTCGAATCTCTGCCTGTCTATTATAGATATCGCGCGCGATAATAGGTTGATAGGGACTCTCGCTATGTAGCGCGCTAATAATATGCCTCGGTCTGATGTTTGTAGCCGATAGATGTTGAATTAAAGTTATCTGCTCTGATGTAAATTGACGCGCGATTGGGTGGGCTATCATATTAATATCAGCAGGGTGGTTATGCGCGCTATTATTGACCCGAAGTAGCCAATTAGAACCACCTTTCTGGCGCTTCCCATATACCAAAAATGGACATTCTTGCCGCCGAGTACTGGTTTTACGCCGTTTGGTCCCATCTGGGGCGTCTATTCGGTCCGAATATACCCCAGATCTATCGCAATGGATATAAATCTGTCTATTAGCTGTAGAGCGCTTGATAGTAGGGGCATACCCTTGCGATATACCCCATTGGCGCACAAAATCGACCAATTCATCCCGATTAGGGAAGGTTTGTTCTGGTGGGGGTATCAGACCAATCGGGGGGTCAGTATGCGGACTGGCGAGGGGTCTGGCGGGGGATTCGGCAGGCGGATTGGCAGGCGGATTGGCAGGCGGATTGGCAGGGGGTTCGGCGGGGGGTCTGGTAGGCAGGTCGACAGTCAAATTGGTAGCTGGTGGAGTAGTGGCAGCAGAGGTGCCGGGGGTAGGGTTGGTGGGGTTGGGAGGCATGGTTTGGCTGGTTTGGCTGGTTTATAGGTAGGCAGGGGAGGCAGTAGAGATAGAAACCAAGAACTAGCAGGGTAGTTGTAGATGAGAAGAAGGGAAGTAGTCGAATATTTAGTATATATATAGTATATGGTTGCTATAGTGATCATCAGTATGTGGGTGAAAATTGATTATATAAGTCAAAATTGGATTACATAAGAAAATGAGGTGCCGTTAGTACAAAAAGTGAGGTGCCCCTATCAATACCCCTACGAGGCCCGCGGGACTTAGCCGGGCAAATCAAATCTCTTCGTACCACTGTAGATGAAAAAGAGAACAAGATTGCGGAATACTGAAAAATACCATTAGATGTTGAAAAACAGAGAGCGGATCTTAAATCGGCGTACTCGCGAGACCGCTAAATAAACCTACTGAAGCTCCACGGCACCATGCAAAGCATCTATACCCGGCTGACACGTCACAGATGCCTGTAGACCAACTCAGACTTGCATTTCCCCGCTTCTCGCCTTTTACCACTCACATATATTAATGCCTATTTCGAACACACTCTTGCTTCTTGCTTTATGCACTGCTGCCTGATGTCCGCTTCATTGACATGATACCCGACATCGACATCCATATATAACAAAACTGGTTTCTAGAGTGGACTCGATGACCAAATGATACCCTGATTTCCCGGCATTATCTATTCCCTCTGATGACAATAGGTCGGACTTGAAGCAATATAATTCTTTCATAAACATGAGTGACTTTAAAGCGTAAGTCTCTACCGTGGATAGTACTGTACTCGACTGGGGACTGATATGTCAAGTATCATTCGATCACCCGTTTTTCACTTCCTCGTAGGAAGCGGAAAGGCCCGTCTCACAGTCCACACAGAAGTCACACGCAACCTGTCTTCTCCACTCTTCAATCTTATCAATAATGGTTTGATGAAAGAGTCCACCGAAGGACACGCCGTGTTAGAGGATGTGGAGGAGGATACGTTCATCGGTTTCTGCGAATTCGCCTATCTCGGGGCATACAAGACCCCGCAGCGCAGTGAAACGACATATGACACGAACCTGAGAAACTCTACCGAAAGAGAGGGCGAGCAAGACATGCTACGAGCTGAACCAGAAGTAGTGCTGGCCGAGGAACATAGTCTACAACCCGAGTCTGAGCCTGATGATGTGCCAGCACAAGAATGGGATCCAATAGACGGACTAGCACTGAATGGACGTGTCCGTATGAATAATCGGGACATATATACGACCAAGAAAGATTGGATCAGCTTCCGAAGAAAGATTGCATACGGTATTCCACTTCCAGAAGAGAAGGAGCCTGCGAAGCACGTTACTTACGTTCAGTATCCGTACGATGGACTGTGGGAGCAATTCAGACAGCTGCGTTTTGCTGGTACGGAGGCTTCGCACTCTACGATTCCTGACCTTGTGTTCCATGGGAAGCTTTACGTTTTCGCAACCCGTTATCTCGTCGACTCGTTGCGGACTCAGTGCCTCAAGTCACTACACCGTGACCTCTGCGAATTTTCACTGAATAAGCGGAATATCAATCATGTACTTGATCTAATTGAGTACGCGTATCAGGAGTCCGGGCGAGGAGAGCCTGAAGGAGAGAGCACTCTAAGAAATTTGGTGATACATTACGCTGCTTGCGAAGCTCGGACTCTGGCTGAGGATCCTCGTCTTCGCGATCTCTTGAATGGATTTTCTGAAATGGGTTCTGATATGGTCACGAAACTTGTTAATTAGGAATCATTAAGAGTTTTTATACCCGAGACCTCTTAGCCCGAAGTCCAAAGCTTATCTAGTCATGTACACGCAGTATATACCATGTCTATTTGGGCCTAAGCCTAGCTGTCGTATTAAAACGTTTGTTGTTGTATACGATATCATCATCGATACTCTGGCGGAACAAAATCTTTGCATACCATTCCAATCGGGTATTTAAATCGCGAGCAGTTAACAACCTAACAAAGAATGCTATGTGAAAATGCTCACCATGAAACAAGATCGTCGAAAGAGTCTGAAGGATCTCTCACATTCCGCGGTCCTTATTTTGGAATCCCTCTTACATATAGGAAGGAGATCGGAATCCCTGGATTCATGAGCAAGGATGGATCAACAAAGCATATACTGTAAACATGCATTCCTTGTCGCGGTGAGGGGGAAGGTCGTAATGGTTACAGACGGTAAGGGATCTCGCCCCCTCGAAAGCGACCATACCGGAGTGCAAAGTATAAAAAGCTACAAGTAAGTACCGCGAACAGGCACACTGAGCCGCTCAGCCTGATCGCCAACCGCCGCTGTTACACGGTCGATTTGATTGAGTGGCTTTAGACGTTCCGGACGATTGGAGGCCGAGTTCGTTTTCGACCCGGCGTGAGTTTATCGCAACCATAAAGAGACCGGTTCGCTCCTTATTTTACGTCCCCAAACTCTTTTTGAACCTGAAAAACAAATTCCAAGCGATATCATCCTTCGACCACCTTACCTATTCAAAGACATGGAAACTTTGACCCCAACATCAGAGGATCCGGAGAGTTCGGAAAAACCATGGACCGCGATCGACTTCCGTCAGGTCGGAGACGAACTTGGTCTCCAATCCTCGAGAACGTCCCAGCGACTCAATCAAATCGACCGTGTCCGCGCCAACGGGGTTGGCGATCATGTTGCGCTGCCTCAGCTAGTGGTATGCGGAGATCAATCTGCTGGCAAAAGCTCTGTACTGGAAGGAATTAGCGGGATCCCTTTCCCCAGACAGGATGGTTTGTGCACCAGATTCGCGACGGAAATTGTCCTGAGACATACGCCGCAAGCGATTCGCATGACTGCAACCATAAACCCTCATTCTTCGCGAGATGACGAGGAGAGGAGGCGCTTAGCCTCCTTCCAAATCGAATTCCGTGAATTCGCCGAGCTTCCCGGGATCATCGAAGCTGCAGGTCAGTCTATGGGTATTCGTACGTCGGAAGATCATACCGACGCTCCCGCTTTTGCTGCCGATGTTCTGCGACTGGAGTTAGTGGGCAATACCGGACTGCATTTGACGATTGTTGATCTACCCGGCTTGATATCGGTTTCCGAGAATGAGCGCGACATGCAGCTTGTCAGTGATCTAGTTGATTCCTACCTCGAAAGCTCGCGGACAATCGTACTCGCGGTTGTTCCAGCAAGTAGTGATGTTGATACGCAAGGCATTATCCAACGTGCCCGTCGCTACGATAAAGATGGGGTTCGAACGGTGGGGATCATCACAAAACCGGACCTGATCAATGCCGGAACGGAGCAGCGGGTTGCACGTCTAGCGAAGAATATGGATCGTACCAAGCTCAATCTGGGATTTTTTCTGCTCAAGAACCCGGCCCCTGCCGAGTTGCGGGAGGGCCTGTCTCCCGCTGCCAGGAAGCGCGTAGAGCAAGCTTTCTTCTCCTGTGAACCATGGAGTAGCCTAGGACTTGATCCGTCGCGCGTTGGCATCGAGAACCTCCGAGTGTTCCTCCAAGACCTTCTGGATAGTCACATTGAACGTGAGCTCCCGAAAGTACGGAAGGAACTACGTGAGCTTCTCGAACGAAATGGCCAGGATCTTGCTGGTCTTGGAATGGAGCGAAATACTGCTGGCCAGATCCGGATATACCTGACGCAGATTAGCGCCGACTTCCATGGGTTGGTGCGAGCTGGTATTGATGGCGACTATGGTGGCCGGGATTCGAGATTTTTCGACGTCTCAGATAAGGACTTTGCAAATCGGCTGCGCGCTGTCGTCCATCTCGAGAATGAGAAATTTGCGAATCATATGAGGGAATACGGTCAGACACGGAAAGTTGTCTGTCGAAAAGACGATCAGTCTCTCGAGTCAACTTCTTCCGATGAGACGATGGAGCCCTCTGTAAACAAAGAGGGCCAGATCCTTGTTAGTAAGGAAGAAATGGCCGCATGGGTCAAGCAAGTGAGTGTGAAACCCATCAGGTGTTGATCATCTCTTAATTATATCAGGTTTACCACCGGACACGCGGCAGGGAATTACCGGGAAACTATAATCACGCCCTACTTGCGGAGCTTTTTCATTCGCAATCAATGCGCTGGGGCAAGATCGCTCGTGGGCATGTTGACGCCGTCGCGAACTTGGTCTCCACGTTCTTACAAGCAGCAATGAAGTTCGTGATCAAGGATACCAAAGTTCGCCAAAATGTCCAAAACTGCGTTGAGAAGTCTGTTCAAGGGAACATCAAGCATGCGATCGATGAATTGAACATGTTGCTTGAGGACGAGGCGCGGCAGCCTATCACGTACAATCATTATTATACGGACAATATCCAGAAGGCTCGAGGTGATCAGTCTAAGAACCAAATTCAAGATTCGATGTACAACGCCATCCGAACCGACTGGAACGGGAAATTCCACGTGAGCAATTCGTCAGACGAAATAGAAAAGCTCGTCACTTCACTTCAGCAACGGGTAGTTGTCGACATGACGATGCAGGCCTGCTCCGAAGCACAGAACGATCTTACTGCATACTACAAAGTCGGTCTACACTTCCTTGCAGCAATGTTCTTTTGGTCTAATATTAATCTTTTCAGGTTGCCATGAAAACGTTCGTCGACAATGTTTGTAGACAGGTCATTGAGCGACATATCATCGCAAAGCTCCCGAGTGTTTTCGAGCCCGTTCTTGTGAGCGGATATGAGACCGACGAATTGCTTCGGATGGCTGCAGAATCCGCGCAGGTCAGTATTCGCCGGGATGAAGCACGTCATTTCCAGGAAGTGCTAGAAAGAAGTCTGGAGGATCTGAGTGTTTAATTGGGCAGTTGTGGGCTCTGGGTGAGGTTTTTCCTCACGTAGTTTTTTCCCTTGCCCTTTCGCGAATGTGGGGGCCTACATATGTCATTCCATTTCTCATTACTTGTTTTGCAACCTTTAATATTTATATTATGCTTATTTTATATGAACTTAAATGTTCACCCTGTGCATTCGCCTAGCCCAGTAAACCCCTAAGCCGCGAAATATACTGTGTAGACCGCATTTGGGCGCGAAAAGTGGTTGTGGCCGACTCGCTTACCGATTACGTCGACTATTGATCTTGCCCGCTGTCAAAAACCGCATCTACAACCTTGAGTTGATTGGTATAATTGTAAGTTTACCCCTTTTCATCCTCCTGTTTTCATCAATGCTTGCGCTCAACGAGGCCGTTTTGGGGAGGGAATGGAAAGGGCTGCAAACATCCCGTTATCAGATTCCGCATACGGTAACAGACTTTTAGTATCATCTAATGTAACTCTGACTTGTACAGCACTTCTGAAAACGTTGGCTTCTATTAAAGCTGCATTCATGCTGACAAACTATCTGCGTATATAAGTTCATATCTTCACCCGGTAAGTACGTGTATGGTTCATCAATATATCTTGCCCTACTAGCCATGGAACCCTTAACACAACTCCTCAATAGCCCACTAGATGAGAGCTTTGCAGCCCTCTCCATGGGAGGGGAAATAGCACCATTACGTGCTGCAAGGTCCATCAACCCATTTCTGGAGTTTCTGAGTCCTGTACAAGAAATAAACCAACTGGAAAGTCTCATACACGACCACCTTCTCCCAAATCTGCAAAGGCGCCGAAATTTAACTCGATTGACACCGAACGACCCCTTTTTTCAAAATGCGAGAGAAATTTGGGAAAGGGAAGGCTGGACTGGCGAAGGCCTATCTAATTACGAAACATTGCTCTGTGGGATTTTGGACTTTCCGGTTATTCTGTTGCTCAACCCAAGTGGCTGGGACCACCTTCCCTGGGATGAAATGGTTCAGAGTTCGCCTACATTGAGATGGTTACAACGGATGCTGGAACCCTTAGGCCTCACTTTGAGGGACATCATCATCATCGACGCATTTCCCCTGTTAACGGATCAGAAAATGGATATCATGGGAAATGCTGAAAAGGTGCAATTATCTCATGACGTATTCAACCTTACTATTGAATTTCTTCGCCGATTCAAACCACGGGTCATGATCTCCTGTCAATGTGCGACCAAATCATCACACCCACGCTGGGGCATTGTCAACCATCCCCTTGCGGCATCACTTTGCTCATCTGTCAGCGAAGCACGACGTCGACGTGTGTCCCATATGGCTCTGGATGAGCACACCATTCATGTCGTCCGAGGTTTCCACCCTATGCATATCGAACGTCAAGAGGATCCAAGGATCCGTGCAGATCTTGATCAAGTTCTCCGCAGAACACTAGAGGCACTTTACCGGCCATGTGCTGACTGGAGAGATCAGAGTCGCCAGGAATATGAAGAAAATATTGCTACGGCAGCGGAAGAAGTGAACGTTACGATGAGGGCTTTCTTTCAGGCCATCAGTGCATACCGTCGGTACCAGCGCCGAGCTACCGAGTTTGGGACAGATCCTGCTCGACTGGGGCGCTATTATGATATTTCTGATTATAGAAACTTCAAAAGAGATGTTCAGTCATTTGTGTCTACAATGATACCAGGGTCCTTATGACCTTAATTTGGGAATTGGAAGCTGGGTTGATCTAGTTATTTTAATTCATAGATTTTCAATTATTTGATAACCAAGGCCTCTTAGAACTTTATTGCAGAGGATAAACGATAAACATAGAATGCAATTACTCACGAGACAGGTACACTAGCCTGCTCTATCTTTGTCAGACACATGTCCTTCCTTCCTGTCTAACTTGCCTAGTGGTTCTCCCGGGGCAGAGAAGACCTTCAGTGACGACGCAACAGCGCTTAGGTTAAATCCGGCGTATCACCGACGAGAACAGATACTATAAGAAAACAAATATTATACGCGCTTTAACTTTATAGTTTGGTTATTTTAGAGCATGGCTAAAATTTTCCCATTCCCGTAAATTTTTCTATTCACAATATTCCGGTTTTTTAATATCCCTGCATCCTTAAATTTCTCTCTTACCAAATATTCCTAATTTTTAACGTCCCCGCATCTCTAATTTTCTCTACTCCATAATTAATGAATTTTTGCATTTGTAGTTGAAACGAAGAAAAGCTCTAAGCGGAATTGCATTATAAAATAATAAACATAGTATCAAGAACGAGTAGATCAAAGATAATAGCTATAAACTCCCAAAAAGACATGCATCGCGCACACAGTCTTTGAAGGCCTAGCTAGTAATGGTTGAAAAGCAACACAAGCTTGGTACTCATGGCAAGGGTAGGCCAAGAGCTCGTAGAGGTAGGCAAGACACGATTCCATGCACACCTTGCGCATGGTTCAGTAGAGCCGATTTTGATTCTAATTGCTTTCCACAAATCGTGCACTCGCATTGCATACCATTCGGGAATGGCTTGATATGTTTGTTCACGAAGTGTCGGCTAAGGGACCCAGAATTCTTAAACCTCCGTAGTCGTTCACCTTCTGGCAACATTTGATTCCCAAGGCAGATGAAGCAAATCGTCGGTCTTTCTTTTGGAGACTTGACGCAAACCGAAGCGATGGCTTGAGAGAAGGCATTTTCCTTTGCATCTGAAGCAGTCGGCCTCTGTCTTTTGGGGACGGGATCAGCTGGCGACATGTCGATAGCATCAACGGAGCGTTTCTTTGTCGTACGGGGCCGCGAAGGTGCACCCTCTTCTGCATCACAAACGGCCATCACTGCATTGATCGCAGCAATTCTTCGCTCGTACTCTTTCTCAGTCGTTGCACCAGGCATGGTCAAGACGGTGTCGATAAGCGTCATATGTTGTGGTGTCATATAACCGGTACTTTCCAGCGCAACCTTGACTTCTTCGTCGACCATCTTCCCGGACAGCTGCCGTTCGCTGTCAATCACTGGCTGTTCATTCTTATAACGTTCCAGGTTCTCCCGAATCAGAATGTGTCGTTGTCGACCTTTTTCGTTGCGCAAGTGCTTCACTGAGAGCTCAAACTTCTCTTCAGCGTGTTCATATTTCATTTGAAGCTTCTTCACACCCTTCTCCTGAGCCTTCCACTGCTTACGGATCGTTCGGAAGCGAGGACCATTCTGTGGTGGACCATCACCGAACCTCCGCTCCAATACTTCCCGGGCCTCTTCATAAGTGCGCTTTTTATCGTCTCGGATCCGCTTCCTAGCCTTTTCTTTGTCTTCCAGGGTACGTACGCTAGGAACATCGTTGATACAGCTCGAATCATCTAGCCGCCAGGGGCTGCGAGGATCAATAGACCGACTCATTGAGCTAGCAAACCGCATGAGCTCCTTCTGAGCAGGCATTCCCCGTACAATTGCCTGGGCATCAACATGAATGCCCACACTGTAATGCCGAACAAATGTGTCTATGCTAGCATGTTGCAACGTCACGTTCTGCAATTCATTCGATACATCCGCTGATTAGAAAAACGGTTAGCCCATGTATCTATTAGTTCAAAGGTCACTCACGACTGTCGTTGAACGCTTTCGCTGCACCGTATCGGAGGCAGTATGGTCTCGCGACTTCTGCAAACCCCGTGATTAAACCAGCTCGTTTCCTTCGATAGCGTAGCCAACCGCCCGTGAGCTTCTGGTCCAATGCGATACGAAATCCATCGGGCTCTCGTGATGCTTGGCAAAAGACGTAATCATCGAGAATTTCGTCTTTCAACTTTAGTTCCTGCTGACCTAGTCCATTTAAGACCCGAAGACTATATAGTTTTTCAGGGCCGTCTAAAACAGGGCCATCCCGAGACATATTCTTGAATGCACGGATCCGAAATAGCATACCCAATAGAAACACATGGGGGCTGAGGGCCAAGGTGGGATCGAAAATAATTTCTGGGATGGGGAATGTGTTCCTATTCAAAGATGTTTAGCAGAGGAGCTTCAGGCCGGGTTTCAAGAACTTCCTGGGCAACATTGAAAGGCAGAGGGAGCATAGGAAACAGCGTGAAGGGAAGGGGGAAGAGTGGGGTTCTTACGACTCTTTTTCGCCGAGGAATGTTTTTGTGAATTCAGGTCTCAGATAGATAAATAGTCGAGGGCGTCTTCCATTTGGATCCCGAATCAACGTCAGCATCAGGTCCCGAAAGCGTAGTTCTAACAGCGCCCTGGGCCGGCTACCAGTGATCGCCGCCAGCTGGCAGAAGAAGAGGAGCTGTATCCGGTACCAGCCACAAGGAAATGTCATCTCTGTCGTGGATAGGATCACTCGCGCAAACTCAGCCACATCTTCGATATACATGGTCGCTTTCGGTCGAGGTCGGAGGGAAAGTTTTTCTTCCTTCGCTACTATCGCGAGCACCTATGGATGGTCAGTCCGGTCTGGATTATCGCTGTTCCCGTACAAAGAGGAGATCTCACATCGCGGATTTTCACCTGAATGTCTTTGCTCAGTTCATGTCCAACCTCGGCCTTATATATCAGATGCCACCATTTCCATAACGAGTCGAGGGGGGATTTGTGCTTTATCCCTGGATTGCGACGGCCATTTTTCCCACGTCGCTGCCTGCAGCGCCATGAGAAGAAAGCCTTGAGAAAGCGCACCGTCGTTTCTGTATCAGAGAGTTGGGATAAACATTCGACTGGATCACACTTTGCGCCTTTGCAGAATCTAAAACAATCAGTCTGGGTGGCGTAAGCAGAAGGCTTGAGCCATATCTCACCTCTCCCAGAGATCTTGAGCGTAATCCTGTAGTCTTTCAGACCAACTGCCATGTTCAACGCATGTGCCATCGCTGCTAGCTCTGCAGAGAACGGATTTTGCTCTGTTCTTGCACCCAATGTGACGGAAAGGGTCTTCAGTTTCAGTTTTCGATACCGAGGTGGCTGTCTCTCGATCGCCATCCCAAACCCGACTAGCTCGTTCCGTGCTGAATTGCTGGTTGCGATCTGCATTGACCCGCCTGGTACGGTCGGTGACTGCGGAGTTGCTTCAACGCCAGCCTGTAGGCGTACTTCCCATGGTGCCAATGTGAACGGATTGATGGTTTCCAGTGTTTCCATCTCAACGTTCTTCAGCGCGTCTGCTACTTGATACAACGGCGAACGATGGTATCTTCTGAATTTCTTGATCCGTGCTGTATTCCTGCGGAGAGGGTTGGTTTCTGGCAGGGTATGTATGTCCGTCCACATCTTCACGGCTCGTCTCCAGAAACGGTGTCGAACGGTGGCAAGGTGGGCCTCCGCCTCCGCTACACTGGTCGCAACTGTGAGGAATGTTCCTACAATCGCCTGCGCTCCTACCCTTTGGACGCGGTTGATCGGCCCTATGGCCTTATCCTTGCACGCGTGCATCCAGACATTGGACGCGTAGTCCACGACCGGCGCCACCGTCGATGTAAATAGCTGCCGCGCTGTCGCTGGGGATAAACCCCGAAGTCTTCGAAGCTCCATCGCGGCTTCCAGGCCCTTAGATGCTGCCCTCGCAATATGTTCCTTGTACTTGAGTTTCGTGTCCATGAGGACGGCTAGGACGTACAGTAGAATTCGAAAACAGATTACCCCTCGGACACAGGCTTTCTTTCCCAGTGCCGCCCCACTCAGATTGCGCTAAACTGGATTCGGCCAGGGAAAGTCCCCACCATTTTTTCTTGATGTATTTCTGGTACACGACGGTACAGTACTTCCGGATATCGGTGTCACCGCCTACAGTGACAGTCGATAAGTTTTAACACCCCCGCCCCACACCCCCTTAATTACATAATATTCTGCCAGCCAAAAACCTCATGAAATTCACTACCAACCCCCTAGTATTTAGTATACCATCCATCTGTTTCAATAATCGCCTGTACCCGGTGTGGCATCGTTTCAGATAGATGCTCGAGATGTCTTAGATCTAGTTTAGACCAAGCTTGCTGCGCAGTTTCAACCAATATCTGCTTAGTTGTATCGTTATTGCGCATATGTATAAGATCTGGCCGGATCTTATATATCGCTGCTTTCAATAGCGCCCAGAGATTTTCAATTGGGTTAAGATCAGGCGAATAAGGTGGCCATCCATTACCTCGATATAAAGCTCCTCTAGTGTATCTCGGACGATATATGCGGTATGCGTTGGCGCATTATTATGCTGGAAGATACTTCCTTTATATTGGAGCAATGTAGGTAGAATCCGGCGATATAAATCATCAATAACAAAGCGATTAACACCGCCACGCTCTGAATTTAGATCGCCGAATAACGGAATTAAACCAGTACGTCGAGTACTCCCTGAAAAGGCTGCCCAAAACATCTGTTTAACCTGCTTACCTCGATGTGGTAATCCCTGGATTTGGCCGCTTTTTGGCTGATCGCGAGGTCGGATAAAAGTCCACTCGCGTTGTATACCAATTCCACGCTCAACAGTACACTCATCAGACCAAAAAACGCGAGCCCAATCCTTAGGGGTAAAGTGTTGATACTTTAGAGCCCAACGAAGACGTTTTGCAGCAGCTTGATCGGTCAAATAAGGTCGCCAACTCGCTCGCCACTTCCGGAGACCTTCTGCTTTAAGAAATGCCTTTATAGCAGGAAGTTTGATACGGTGATCAGCCTTAGCAAGTAGGTCTTGATGGGTAATCCGTGGATTACCATGAATTGCTTCGAGAATACGATCTTTTTGCTCGTCGGAGAGCTTTTCGGGCCGGCCAGATCGGGGTTTTGAGACACCCTCGCGTCGTTCTGATTCTTTTTTTATCGTATATCGGATAGTAGACAGTGAGATCCATGGGTAGCGCTGGTGAATACGCTTATATCCCCAGCCAATAGCGTGTAACTCGTAGATACGCTCTCGGAGAGCTGGTGTAAGCTCCTTAGAGCGAGCCATCGTCAGATTGGCTAAAAATGAGGTGAAATAGTAGGTAAAATAGGGGCGTGAAGTAGTAGAGAGAGTAAAAATCTATTATTCAACGCGTCTACTAATACTAGCGTGTTTCTGTCAACGCGATTTTGGTAGGCGGTAGGGGCGGTCAGGGTAAGTGGGGCCAAGGGGGTGTTAAAACTTATCGACTGTCACTGTACATGTACTCTTCGATTTCGTCCCAAACCCTGAGCTAGGGTTCACTAGCTCATAGCAAGTCTAACCCGTAATGCAAGCTAATAATATTAAATACGTTTCGTTACGGATAGCTACTATGGCGTAATTGACTACGGAATTTTGAGTCTCTGACGACATTCGGTCACGTGCCAGTAAACGTCATACATATTGCTTATGAGCTAAATACTTTATGGATGAAGTACATTTAGCGCGTGCTTGACAAGTTTTCCTTAGAAATCAGTCAACATTTCAGAATGCAGGCAGAAGCAGGACGCAGAGGGTCGCGCCCCGAAGTAGGAATTCTCCCGGGCCCCCTCTCTGACTTGAGGCGAAGCCACTAACAACATCTATCAGCCATTGTCTGAAAGTGAAAAACACCACTTTAGAAAGTATGGAAAAATCCCGCACGGAGAATCAGTTGGCTCTGAGGTAATCATCCATAGGGGTATTTGATTTGGTGTTTGTGCGCTGACCGTTGAAAGGGTCGGGCCATCCTTTCCTCTTGCGATTATGCTCATCCAGCCACTGAAAACGACGCTATCCAGCCTCGGGAATCACATCCGCATCAAGAAAGAACCTCTCGGGCTGGTACTCCTGAGATTAATGCCGGTATCTTCCATAATGAGGCTGTCGGGGATCCGAATAGAAATCTTTCCACCACCGAAAAACGTCTTTTGCAACCGACGAAGTCCAACGTACAAGATGCCGCAATTAAGGAGCAGCGTGTCAAATCTGTCTCCGAGGAAGATGACTTTGTCCTGTTTCCATTTGATTAATTTTTTCTCATAAAATTCATTGAGAAGTATATGAACTCGAAACAGTATTTACGGTAACCTTGGTGATCTACAAGATGGTGGAAACTTTCTCTGGTCGAATCCAGTTTAGCGCAATCTGAGTGGGGCGCTGGGAAAGAAAGCCTGTGTGTCCGAGGGTAATCTGTTTTCGAATTCTACTGTAACGCCTTCAAGCCAGTCTTCTAACAAAATTACTAACCCACAAGGATTCCTACGACATTGACAGCTGAGAGGACATATACTGAAAGGTTCTATGTATGGGCTCGAAGGAGATACGGCATATGGACATTAGGACCTGTATTGATAGATCAGTGATAGTTGCCCTTTCGGCTTAGCCGCCGGGCGTTAATGAATTGTGTGTGTGTGTATTGGCTTTAAGAACTGAGAGAATGGAGTTAACCAGTCCGCTCTCAGCCAACCCACGTTGAAAAATGATCAACCAGAATTCCGTTTAAACTACAAGCCGATAGCATACATCCAAAAATGTTGGTATAAGCCGGCACCGATGCGAACCACTACGAGCCGGGTAGTTTAGCCAAAGTACGTCACAAGTGTGTATCGCCGCCGGCGATTTCTGTCAGTATATTATTTTCAGAGTGGTGGATAAACAGGGTGGTGGGATAAACAGGGTGGGATAACCAGGTCGATAGGATAAACAGGGTGGGATAACCAGGTGGTGAATTAAACAGGGTGGTGAATTAAACAGGGTGGTGAATTAAACAGGGTGGTGAATTAAACAGGGTGGTGAATTAAACAGGGTGGTGAATTAAACAGGGTGGTGAATTTGTTGGTTTATTGAGTGATGCTTCAATGTTCATATCATTGAGGGGAGTTGATTGTGTGTCGTGATGTGAGATATGAGGCTGGTAGATAAATATACATGTATGCACGTGATCCCAACCCCATGGTTATCTCAGTAACCGGGATATTCAACACTCCCACTCGCTAATCTCCTTCGTCAGAAGGAGATCAGCGATCTTTCATTCCGGGTTGCCAAGCCCCATTAAAACCTCCCAAAAACAATGGTAAAAAGGAAGGAAAGGGTGCCTGCATGCCTGGGCTTTCTTTTTCTTTGTTTTGAAGATTCGTGTCTGACGAGACTTTATCACTCAATGCCGAGACCCTTTCGAAACCACTCAAATCTGTCTCGTGCAAGGGGCTTCGTGAAGCCATCTGCAATTTGCTCCGTAGTCGGGACATACTTCAGTTCCACTGTTCCGGCGTCTTGGACTTCTCCTTGCCACTTTCGTTGGATGTCCATATGCTTTGTCCGTGAATGATATTGAGGGTTTGAGGCCAACGCAATGGCTCCTTGATTGTCACCGCAAATGATTGTTGCGCGTTGTCCCTGGTCCACATTCAGCTCGTGAAGGAGTCTTCTCAGCCAGACAGCTTCCTTTGTTGCTTGCGTCTGGCCCATAAATTCCGCTTCGCAGGTCGATAGGGCAACAATACTTTGACGTTTTGATTGCCAGCTGATTGCTCCACTTCCAATATTGAAAAGATATCCAGCCGTCGACCGTCTTGTCTGGCAACATCCAGCCCAATCTGCATCCGTGAAGCCACGGAGCATCTGGAGCTGGCCTCTATATGCGAGACTGAGAGACTTGGTGCCTCTGAGGTATCGAAGGATTCGACGGGCGAGCTTCACATGTTGTGGACCAGGATTTGCTAAGTGTCTGCTTGCTGCCGAGACTGCATATGCAATATCACCTCTAGTTCCAAGCATGATGTACATCAGCGATCCGATCACACGCTGGTACTCATTCTTGACACTCGGCGGGCAGGCGTATTCGGGTCCGCTTTCTGGTAAAGGTGATGTGTCTATAGGCGTGCTGACAGGTGCACAGTCGGACATTCCGAATTGCTGGAGGATCTTGTGCACATAAGCCTCTTGGCTGAGATAGAGGATTCTGTTCTGCCGATCTCGCCGGATGGCCATGCCAAGATAGTAGCTGCATGGGCCAAGATCTGTCATATGGAAACGATTTCTGAGGCTCCTCTTGATCTTCTTGATCTCTGCAATGCTTGGTCCGATGATCAAGAGGTCATCAACGTAGACGGCAATGTACACACTGCTCCGGACAAAGATACTGAGATCAGCGTTGATGGGCTCAAAGCCAAGATCCCGAAGGAAGTTGGTGAGAGTCTGATACCAGATCCGAGGTGCTTGTTTCAGGCCATAGAGCGCCTTTCGAAGCTTGCAGACCCTTGATGTGCCGTCTGTAGTGTGGTGAGGCTGTTCGACATAGATCTCGTGGTCTACCTCGCCGTATAAGAACGCTGTTTTGACATCCATTTGTTCGATTTCGAGATCCAGGGCAGCTGCAATTGCAAACAGGGCTTTGTAGCTCATTGGTTTGACCACAGAAGCAAATGTTTCATCATAGTCGACACCTTCTTCCTGGGTGAAACCTCTGACTACCCATCTGCACTTGTAGCGGACGATTTCTCCGTGTGATCCTCTTTTGAGTTTGAAAACCCACTTCCCGCTCAGGACTCGGCGATCCTTGGGAGGGTCAACCATTTCCCAAGTTTTGTTTTGTTTGAGTGACTGTATCTCTTCGATCATCCCCTTTTTCCATTCGAGCCAGCGTGTATCATTCTTGGCCTGTCGAAGGGACTTCGGTTCGAAGGGTTCTGTCTCTTCCGCCGCTACAGTCAAGAAGGTCGGAATGATATTCTTGTCGGAGATATTCATCAATGCGAGTTCTTCTTGGTCATAACCAGATGTGTCTTGAAACGTTTGTGTGTCACGGAGCTTGAGTTCGGGGTGGCGTTCCAGTGAGTCTTTTGGCACTATGTGTTCTGCGCCACCCTCTCGAAGCTCGGAATAATCTAGCCAATCTGGGATTCGCCCTTGCTGTGCATCGCCTTGTTGCTGGCCGCTACCGGGTGGTGAGTCAATCCTCAGGACGGAATCCTGTGAAGCAGGTGATAAGGGTCCGAAGGTATCATCACTCCGTGGAGGCGAAAAGGTTATGGCTCCTTGGCCAGCAACGGCGGGCTGCGAGTTATTATCACTCGACTGAGGCGGATGCACTTGCACTATGTCGTCCCTTGATCTAGGCTGCATTTGCCCTTGTGGCGCCAGGGATACTTGACGTCCCGAGGCTGGCACGGATGCATGTCGCATACTGGCCGACGGTTGGTTTATTAGTCCCACCGTCTCACTCCCCCTGCGGCAGCAGCCGTTGCCACAGGAAAGCTCTGCTGTTTGGCTCTCACGTCTTCTCTGGTCTGCGTGGAAGGAGTGTTGAGGACTTCGTAAAATTCTGCATTTGGAGTACCAATGATTCTGCCGTCTTCTAGCAGGATGCGGTAGTTTGTATTACCTTCGTATCCCAGCAGTAGACATGGCCTCGTTCTTGGTCCCGTCAGCTTCTTTCTTTGTTTGGGTGGAATTAGATACTCTCCCTTGGATCCTATGACTCTCAGCCGTGACAGGTCAGGCTTATCACCATACCAAGCTTGGTACGGAGTCATATTGCGTTTGGATGATGGTGATCGATTCGAGAGGAAGGCCGCAGTTCGCGCAATCTCCGGCCAGAATTTGGGCGGTAGTTTCGCATGTGCGAGCGTTGGCCCGACTCGATCGTAGATTGTCTTGTGGGCTCTTTCCGCCACTCCATTCTGTTGGTGCTGGTCGACGCCCGTAACTTCGGCTCGGATTGCCCTTGAGAAGAGGGTAAATTTCATTTCTTCTCCCACTTGCTCCGGGATCCGATCCAGACGAATTCGCCTGCATTTGCGCTCAGGGCGTTCATTGTGATCGAGGAAGTACCGCAAGGACTCAACGACGTATTCCTGCCGTCGTAGTATGGGGACGATCTCAACCCATCCAGTAAAGTCATCAACAATGGTAAGCCAATAGCGACTGCCATCAAGGCCCTCCTCAAAAGGTCCTGCAACATCAATATGGAGGAGTTCCATGGCAAAATTGGCTCTTTTGCCCGCTTCTGAGCGACGATGGGGGGTTTCAATCATTCTTCCCTGGAGGCATGGGTTGCAGGGTTGGCGTGGCGCATCATCCCGAATGCCGTGGGCTTGCTTTTTGAGTCGTTGTACATTCGCACCGCTCATGTGAGCAAGCCTATTGTGCCAGAGTGCCGACTGGGAGCTGACATGGTAGGCTGGAAAAGAAAGTTTTGCCCATAGGTCGAGTGCGTAGACTCCATGATATTGGCTCGCAGTGAACAGATTTTTCCCATCGGATTTGTTCCGAATAATGGCGCCGTTGCTCGAGAAATTAATGTCTGCCCCCCGATTGAGAAGCTGCAACACAGATACAAGATTCGCATGCGCAGTCGGGACAAACAAGACGTCATCTAGGACAAGCCATTTCTTTCTTCCTCGTACATTGCACAAGATATTTGCCACTCCTACGCCGGAAGGAGTCGTCGAGGTATCGACGCTTCTCAGCGGTGGACCATTATATTCGTCCATATTGACGAATCTCGAGGCATTATTGCAGACGTGCTGAGCACATCCACTGTCCACGATCCAGGCGTCACGGATTGAGAGAGATTTTGTCGCCATCAAGCTGGGAAAGAAGTCAAATGTGGCAACATTTCCTTCAACTTCGGCGCTAAAGGCTGCATTGATATCTTGTTTCGAGGCCTGTGTCGCCACAAACGTCGGTCTTTTGGGGTCTCTCGGTCCTTCTGAATCATCGTCTTCATGATCCGTACTAGCTCGCCGCTTTGATGGATTGCGAACACCCGCGTACGCCTCTTTGGGTCTTGGTCGGCGGGTCGTTTTCTCCTTTTCTTGATCCTTCAGGCTAGGATTCTTTTTGAAGCAGTGTGACTCTCTGTGATAGGGTTTCCGGCAGAAAGCACAGAAAGGAACATTGTTCATCTCGATTCGGCACGTTTTCCCATCTGGAGACGGTATGACTTTCCTGTCTCCAGGCTTATGGCTAAGTATGAAGGCAGGAAGCGCATTCGTATCTGTGGGCTGGTTGCTCAGCTGACCCTTCCTATACTCCTCCTCAATGGCCTTGTTTTCGATGTAGTCAAATGTAGGAGCTGCTTTGGTGACATTTCCGCTCTCATCTCTGTCATTGACTATGTCCATTTGTCTGAAGATATGGTCGCGAAAGCTCTCATATTCCGGGCCTAAGGCATGGAGGAAAAAGAAGGTTCGTTCAATCTCAGAGGTGACACACGCGGGGTCGAGTAAAAGCTTCTCGGCGTGATTTTTTCTGATCTCAGCCCCGAGGGCTTGTGCACTCCCACATTTTGCTCGGGTGAGTGACATGTACCGTCTCTGAAGATTCACATATGTGCCTGAACCTTCGGGCTTGAAGTGCTCCTTTACCGCTTTGATCAGTGATTGGACCCGGGTGATGTCGAAGGCGTTTATCCGCTGAGCCGCATTGTGGGTCAGCTTGGCCGCGATCATTGCCGAGTAAAATGTCTGACGGTGAGACCATTGCTGCGCTTCCTCCTCCTCCAAAGGGGGAGTCGCGTCATCCTTAGCCACGGGAGATATTCGAAGAAACTCCTTGACTTTCTGGTTCCACTGGGACCAGTCATTGGCATTATCGAGAGTCGGTATGGCGTGATAGAATGAGCTCAAGCCTAGTTGCTCAAACTTGTTCGAATCCATCGTGATGGTGTTCAGGGCTCTTCGGTACTGAAGAATTCAGTGCTTGACGAATCACTTGAGCAAATTGAGAGGGCAGAAGGCGTATGATTTGATAGTTCAGGAGACCGTGCCTCGAGACCGAACAGTTCCAAGCTCGATATCTCGCTGGGTGGACTAGAGATGATAGAAGGAGAGTGCTCCGACGAGCTTGGAGTAGGTGTATGTGATGGAGGAATGTATTCGCTGTCCGGTAGCTCGTTCGGCTTGATAGAATCGCGATAGGACTCAAAGAAATGAGGGAAACGGTTGCGATCCACCATATAACGTGGCTTTCGTTCTGCGAAGATTTTTGGTCTGCTTGGCCGGAGATTGTACCGTCTTGAGTTATTATCATGCGAGATCGACGGTGTAGGTTCGGCTTCAATATTTGTGGAATTGGAGTGACTCGGTTCTAGTTCCAGATTGGAGAGTGCAGGTTGATCTTGGCGTGAAAAGCTGCGTTCCACGGTATGCCGGGATTTGGCAATGGAAGGTACAGCGGCGAGCGCCCGGCGTGTGCGCTCTTCCGTAGGCAAATGCCTATAGGCCCCTTTGACTGAGTCTTGGGAAAGTAGTGGAAAGTTCGCCTTTTGGATTTTTGAAAAGGGCCAATGGCGGACGTATCGAAGATAGCATACCAAATTGAGATCCTTGTCAGTCCATTGGTTATAGGGTCCACGCTTTCTTTTCATGAGTTAGAATAGTAAAATGTCCTTTCCCAAGAGTACTGAGGATTTTAGGGGGAGATAGAGTCCTAGCATGCCACAGGGATTATGTCGTTTCTTCTGGCTGTGGCGATGTGATATGTCTGGAGCAGTGTTGGCAGTCGTAGCGGTGTGAGGTAATGTTGTCTGTTGTGAAACATATCTGTAGACCATCATTGGTCTGACGAGTATTCGCAGCGGTGTGATGAATTTGATCCGAAACTTGAGACGATTTCGCACAACCCCATTTTTCTCGGTCGTGAGAAAATGTCCTCTTTGTTGATGTGCTAAATGAGCGGTTCCAGTTTGGTCAATAGATGAAGCTATCACTTAACGGGGAAAAACTTAGGAGCAGAAAGTAGAATCTCCAATTTGAGGTGAGCGGTGCCGGGCTCATAACCTGTTGGTTTATTGAGTGATGCTTCAATGTTCATATCATTGAGGGGAGTTGATTGTGTGTCGTGATGTGAGATATGAGGCTGGTAGATAAATATACATGTATGCACGTGATCCCAACCCCATGGTTATCTCAGTAACCGGGATATTCAACAGAATTAAACAGGGTGGTGAATTAAACAGGGTGGTGGATTAAACAGGGTGGTTGGATGAACAGGTCGATAGGATGAGCAGGTCGATAGGATGAACAGGTCGATAGGATGAACAGGTCGATAGGATGAGCAGGTCGATAGGATGAACAGGTCGATAGGATGAACAGGTCGATAGGATGAACAGGGTGGGATAACCAGGGTGGTGAACGCAAAGCAATTACAAAGCCATCGGCCTAACCTTCCCTCGTTAACTTTGATCGTAGCACCACCCTGGTTATCCCACCTGGTTATCCACCACCCTGTTTAATTCACCACCCTGTTTAATTCACCACCCTGTTTAATTCACCACCCTGTTTAATTCACCACCCTGTTTAATTCACCACCCTGTTTAATTCGCCACCTTTAGGTCTACGTAATTGGTACGCTTAGTCTCCCATCATATTGGGCGACCTTGTACGGGGACCTACCATCACGTCACCG